>NC_143556.1:33638750-34247500 GCF_054136105.1 Typopeltis vanoorti | reverse complement strand
ACAGGCCCAATGCTATTAGTGATTTTCATAGACATAGGATAGTAGACAGCTGTTTACCATTTCATGAGTCTCTGTAGCTCAGTCGGCCAGACTGAGCTACAGAGCAGAACAGTCAAACCGGCCCTCTACACGAATTATAGTCAGGAACACTGAAGATCCAGCCGTAGGCCTGATTCGTCAGCGGTGCTATTCCCGAGCCCGGGTAAAATTTGGGGGATTGAGATGGTGCCGTATCTTCCTGTAAAAGAGGCCATTGTATCATCATACGAAATAATTTCGTAATAAATATTGTTGAAAATGGTTCAAGTTCTACGGTTGTTTTGCGACTTGTAAACCAGAGTTATTAGGAGGCAAAAACACGCCTTGTCTGTATCAAAGATCTACTAGCTCCAGAACTGGCTTAAAATGCTTTAAACAATTTCCTAGTCGGTGGCAAAAGCCGAGTTTAATAATAGGCTTTCCCTGGTGGTCAAGCACTGTGGAAGAAATACACCATTTTCACAGGGCTGTATAAGTAACCATAGTAACAAAGGGATTAAGCAAAAAAACATTTGGCGAAAAAAAAAGTTGACGTTCAAAGGTTTCATGAATGAAAAGAATGTAAGATAGTCTCGTTGTAGAAAGGGTGCTGAAAAAAAGCTGAATATGTCCAACTACAAACCTATCAGGATCTCTGGGATAGGGATTAAGACTTTAGAGTTGGTAAGAATTCACATACAGAAATAAGGTACAGTTTCTAAACAACATGAGCTTATGAAAGGGAGGTCATATCAGAGCAATTTGCTCATGGTGTATCCATTATCCAGCTCAGTCAAACATGATTATAAAACATGCCATGAATGCTACTGATATGCAGCAATTACAGAATGACTTAAATAGGCTAGAAATGTGGAGAAATGAATTGAATAACCAATTCATATTGATAAGTGATGTAGAGTTATGCACTTTGGCGTGATGATATTTATAGCTTACCATATTGGTAGGATTATTCTTGGAGAAGCTGATGGGATTAGGGATCTTGGCGTTACGGTGGTTAGGAAGTTATACTTCGTTAGTCACACACGAAACATTGCAAATACAACTCAGAGGATAATTGCGATATTGAAATGAACGTTGACTTGTAAGGATGAAGAAGTCATTTTGTGATTCTTCATTCCTGAGAGGAATGAAGAATCACAAAGATGATATAAAGATTATGGAATGTGGATTATGAGGATATAGATTATGTAGACTACAGATGTTGATAAACAGGAGAAAGCGAAATTATATGGTAGTGACCTATAAGCTCTTTGCAAGGCGTCAGGATATTAGTTGATGGAATCTTTTGTTATATGGAGGGTGGGAAGATGACAGGGCATCCATGGATGTTGAGTTTACAGTTAAGAAATAGAGATGATGTGATATGACAGAGGCCCATAAACTTTTGAAAGGATGTTAAAGGATACTGGTTGATGGAAACTTTTGTTATAACGAATGATGTGGGGAGAGGACAGGATGACATCCTTGGAAGTCGAGTGTGTGCAGTTAACAAAGGGATGAGAGCTAGTTTAGTAAGTGGAAGAGTTTGTCAGCTGAAACAGTAGGTGCATATAGTGGGAATGAAGTTAAGAGAAGATATGACTCACTGGAGGTCTCATGATGATAGTAATAATTTTGACATATTCGTTGCATTTTACAAGAGTACCACATAGAACTCCTTGATGAACTTAAATTTATTCACATACTAACGATAGTTATCTCGAAAACAACAATATCATCGGTCAAAAATTCAACTCTGAATTTTTTCACAACTCCATCGTATGTACATTGAATATTTACTTGGTCTTATGAATGAGACGCAAGGTTTTTTCTTGAACCAGCCTAAATCTGAAGAGTGGTTGAAAGATTAATTTCCCCAATTATAATTCTTAAATTATAATTCTGTTTTTATTGGCAAAAATGTTGATAACATTTTTGTCCCTATAACTCAACGTTTTTTTTTTTACTGGTAAAACCATTAAAAATAATAATAATTGCAATTTCCGTCTCCCTCGATAAATTAGGCCAAAGAAAATTACTCTGCAAATTGCAACAGACATTCAAAACAGCTATACCATTAGTTGTGGTGATGAATGACGTCAATATATATGGGAATGACATTACGAAAGAGAATTTATTTTATGGTTTTCTACATTCGTTTTCTTATGGAGTATTTTATAGTTATGCGAGTTTACTTTGAATGTGTTAATTTCAAGTTTGTAAGACTATTTTTTCAGGTAATGCCTTCTCAAGCGTCATATATTAGATTTTAAAATATAATTTAAAGAAAGATAGGTCGCTGACCTTTGCTGTGAAGAGTTTTATGATATTTAAGTTTTAGGTTACTGAAACTACCAGAACAATCGTAACTGAGTTACTTTCTATACTTTTGGATTAGTAAATTTTACTACTTCAAAAATATTTTTCTAAAAATTTCAAATTTTGATGTGGTCAGGAGATTTTTTTTTTTTTTTTTTTACAAAATTTGAAGCATACATATAAGTGAAATACACAAAACATCAGACATGGAATCAAAGCAAAATGCCCACGCCTTGAGAATTAATTCTGGATTAATTCCAGATTGTCCGATTTGTTTACTACTATTTTAATAATGGTAACAAAACAATAACTAATAGGGTGACAGGAAAAATCTAAATATATATATTTTTTTCTTCCATCTAAAGGATAGGGTAATTAAATAATTCCCTTTCATCGAAATACAAAATTATGCAGTTCGATTAATTTCTTCAATTTAATGATTTCACATGGAATGATCAAAATCGTGGAAAGTGGAAATATGGGTTATTTTATAACAGAACTGCGGCAGCAATTTTAAACACGGTGGACATGTTTAAATAAGGCTCAGTCTGCTACAGAATTTAGTATTTGCGACACTTAGATTAATCTAAAAAAATAATCTAATTGTTCTTCATTTATGAGCTACGTATCACACAGCAGGAATAAAACTTCAGTCAAGTTACAGGGTCAGAAGAAAATCTAAGAATTTAACCTCAATTTCTGTAGAATATTTTAGTCATGAATTTACTGCATTAGAATGGCTATTTTTGGCGCACATTTTTTTTTTTTTAGACATGTGAGAGACGGACTGTTCCTGTTGAATTACAATTATGTATTATAATATTGCATGAGGAACAATTCCTAATATTACATGTGGGTGAAGCTACCCAGCAGCCAATTAAAATTATTAGTTTGCAGACTGAACCATTTGAGACACTGACAGGTAAGGAATTTATTTCCTTGATGTGGGGGAAATGAAATATCAATTCATAAAGAAACATAAAATCGATATTAAAAACATCGATATATATTAAAATTTTGCTGTTCTAATCAGCATTTGATCAATACAAAAAAAGGAAAGTTTGTATTTTCGAGGAAAATGAAAAACTCAGCAGCGAAATATCAAAGTTTCATCGAAATAACTCCATTCTGACTGAGTAGAATTTAATAAAATCTTCACTAAAATTTGTTGAATCATCTTAGTTTCGGTTGAAATCTTACTTTTTTTTTTTTTTTTTTTGCAAAATTAAGCCACGATGCAAAACGATACACAAATGTCACAAATGACCACAAATAAACTGTCTCTGGTACTTATCATAAAGCCCGAAATGGCTATAGGTTGCGACGATGAATGGCATCATGATTGTTTCTATACTGGTTGTATTTATTATTATCCATGTTATATTACTACCAGAGACTTCCAGGATGTCAGGGACTCATAGAAGGTGGCCGCATATCACTTTCACCAACTGTAATCCTTTTCTTAAATTCATTCACACCGTCTCCATTTACACCCTCTGAAGGTAATCTATTCCAATTACGCACCACTCTATGAGATAAGAAATCTAGCTCTCACACCTTTCTTGATTGCATTCATTCTCGACTTTTCAAAAAAATTCAATCTACTGAAATCCTGTATGACTCAGAAGTTTGTAGTTCTCTATTATATCAGTCTTTCTCCTGTTTGCTAGTGTATGCAGTTCACAAATTTCCAATCTGTCTTCGTAATCTATATTTCACAATCCTTATATCATCTTTCACACTCTTCTTTGCATTTTTTCTCTCTCTCTCTTTATTGATCACCATCACCACAGAAACAAGGAGATTAGATGTGTGCACAATAGTCCAAGTGAGGTCGTTGTCTTGAGGACTTGTAAAGAGGCAAAATGATATCTTTATCATTGTTATATGGCCATGAACTTCAACTTCCTGTTCATTAATAATACTCCAAGTTTCCTAACCTGGTTAGTTACTTATAGCATATCCCACGAATGTAATACACCCTTCTATATCTCATCCCTCAAAATATAGCTTTATTTATTTATATAAATATTATTTATATAAATATTATTTATATAAATATATTTATCAACATTAAACTAGCAATAATTTTCACATTCATAAAATTCCGCATGCCATTTACATTCCTAATTAACTCGCCTATATTTGCTCATCAGCAAAAAGCTGTATGTTTCCTGTCATATCCTTCCCAGTGTCATTAGTGTAAAGGTTGAATAACAATGACTAATCCCTGGAGTGCACCCCTAATCACCTGAAATTTTCTAGACTCAGATCCCATACAATGCTTTTTGATCCTCTTAATAGTTTGTAATATAATCCCATTCTCTTCAATTTCAACAGTCTTCCATGCCATATCCTGTCAAAAACTTTAACAGTGTCCAAAAAGTATGATGGTGTATCCATTCCCTTTATCTAACTCAAGAGTCATATTATAAAATGTGAACAAATGACCTTTTCTTAGTAAACCCATGCTATTCATTGCAAAGTACAGATAGATTCTTTGTCAATTTCTGTGAGTTCTTGCTAATTTTTCCAAACTCTTCCCCAGATTTACTGATATGTTAACGGTTAGCCACATCAGTCTTTGCACCACCTTTATGCAAAGGAATTATCATACATTCTTTCCATTCCTGTGGAATCTTTCCTGTTCTGAGACTCAAGTTATATAGCTAGGTCAAAGGTAAAGCCATTTCAGCTGCACGCATTTAAAAAATGCGATATTAGCACGCATTTATCCTCCATATTGCAGTATTCTATTCAGTTTATGCAACAACCCTATATATATATATATATATATATATATATATATATATCTTATATTTCATCCAGTGAAGAGTTCTAAGTCGATAGTTCTTAGCAAAATGGGTATTTATTAGATGAATAATGCGTGTGCTTCTCTTCTACATTTACAATTCTTTCTTTTATTTGCAGCATAACGATATAATTCTTTTGGGTTGTCTTTAGTTGCAGAGTCAGTTTCTTTTCATACTCAATTTTAGTTTTATATACGATGCTTGTAACTCTTATATCCTGACCCTTCATAATTTTCAAAACTTACGTTATCCTTATTCACACAGTCATCCCCACCTTTTTCTGAAGAATATCTTGTTAGATAAGATTGCACATCCATTTCTCTCCTACCTCATTTATTCTTCGAACTGTGGCTATACATCCAATACTACATGCTTTAAGTGCTCTTTTAATGCTTCCCGTGCACTGCACTTCCATCTAGCAACCGATACCATTCGAACTTAGTATTCTCCTCAGTTGTTCATAATTTCCCGCTTTGTAGTTCATCATGTAACCTTTTCTGAATGGAACCCATATACTTAGTCACTTCTCAGTCAGTACGATATGATCACTGCACCATCAGGAGGCAGAACAGTCACCTCTTAACTGCAGCTCTCTCTCTGACACTATAATCAGGTCTAACACTCTTTGATCCCGAGTTCCTTCTGCCACATTATGCTTGAGGAAGGTCTCACAACAGATCAGTAAATTCACCTTCACTTCTCATGAGATTTCACACGTTACCCAATCAATGTTCATAGAGTTGAAGTTACCCATAATGATTACTTGTTTTCCCCATTATGTTGATTTGCCGATGAATTTCATCGTAACCAGCAACTGAACCATTAGGTTTGTTAGTTTATATGTAAAAAATTAAATTTATAATATTAAATTTATAATATTATAATATTAAAAATTAAAATTATCATTTCATCTGAAGAGTCCTCATAAAAATTCTTTGCATCCTTGCACGGGATGCAAATCCAGATTTTTCTAACTAAAGGGCTTCATCTATTCGTCAGTTTATTGAAAAAAAAAAATATATGTTTTGGAAAAGAAAAAAAAATCGAATTTAATCTGTCGAGTATTCTCTTAGAATCCACCGATTTCCTTCGCATTACTTAACTGCATAGACATTATTCCTGCTGTAGGAAAGCGATATTATTTCGAAGAAGCCTTATTAAAAACACAGGTTAATATTAGATTTCATTTAATGTAGATCCTATCTATAAACGTTGTAATTTTATAGCACATTAGTAAATTGCTGATGGGCTAAAGAGAGATCGATAAATCGGAAATCCTGTTCTATAGATCAAATATTGATTTTTTTCCCAATAATTACTGCTACCTCCAGTAATTATGAAAGTGGTGATAAAATTCATCTTCCACCTAAAGACACAAACATCCACGTCTACGGTAGATATCTATAAACGCCGTGAATGTTTGAATAATTCGAACCCTCAGCCTGCTGATTGGAGAGCGAATATGCTGTCCATTCGCCATTCAGGTTGGCTGAAGTAACGTAATATGGCAATAAAGACTGGTGAACTTTTATCAAGTTATCCTATCCAATCTAATTCAAGCGATTAACTATATTTTTCCATCCTCTCGGCCTCCCATAGCATTAATACTTTCCCTCTTAAAAATTTTTCTTTTTTTTTTTTCAAATAAAATTAATTAACGTGCTAAGCTTCATAATAATGTGCTAATAACGAAAGAAACTTTTGTTGTAACTGTATAGTTACAACAGTAAACAGAGAAGATAACTGCTTATACAGTAATCCCTTGATTAATGCGCTCCCGATTAGTGCGTTTTCGATTAGTGCCCCGTTTTTTTTTCGATACCCAAATTCGATTAGTGCGCCTCTAAAATTCGATTAGTGCAAGCACATACATCTTAAAAATATGTTACAGATTTTAAAAATATTCTATCTATACATTTTTATGGCTAACTATTTTAAAAAATCAGTCACTAGAATGAAATAATTTAGTTACCGATTGAAAACATTTCACAAAGTTATTTTTAATGGCATACTACATTACTTCCATGTACACTATGTATACTATGTTTCAAATTTTTACCGTCAAAATTTGTCGTCTGCTATAGTACACCCACAGATTCGAGACCCTTCGACACTTCTGCGCATGTCACAAAAAGGAGAATCCATTCCGATAATAGGCTAATCAATCTGTCTCCTGGGATGAGTTGTTTATTATTACACGTCGGAAAATTAACTTCTCTTTTATGATCATTGTAGTTTTTAAAGTGGTAACTATTTTGCTTGTATAACAGTTGGGAAATTTTATCTCTGAAGCACGTGATTTCACGTGTTGGCGACCAATTCGTACGTCATTCATTTCTTTCTCCCCTTCAATGATAACGTCCAAGAGTTAATTAAATCTCATTCTGAAGAATTGAGTGATTCCGACCTGCTAAATTTAGATGCACAGCGGGAAGATCCCGAAGAATATGAAGAAAATTTAACCACTGATAGTCAACCAAAAGAGATTTCACAGAAACAATTTGAAAATATTTTTCGTACAATCGAAGTTTTTAAGCAGCAATGTTTAGAGGATATTCCTGATGAAGCGAGAAACAGTAAAATTTGCAGAAGAGTAGAAGAGGCAATAGGGCCATACCGTCGGTTGTATGAAAAAAATAAACAAAATGCCCGCCAAACTACGTTAGCTCAATTCTTTGTTAAGAAGTAGAAAAAATAAATTTATATTCTGAATATGTTTTATTGTCTTTCAGCTTCGTGGTTTTCCTTTAACTAGATCCTGAGACATACCCTAATTCTTTTATAAAAAAAAAAAAAAAATTAAGGATCAAAAAAGAAATCTGAGGAACGAATTATACATTTTCCCATAGGTTATTATATTCGATTAGTGCGTTTTCGATTAATGCTCCTGTTTTAAAGAACGCATTAGGCGCACTAATCGAGGGATTGCTGTACATATTTTGTCTTTCTTCTCTTCCAGTATTCCAATAACTTAGAACGGTATTTGAATAGATTGCCAAACATTGCAAACATACGTATTGTTAAGCTTTCATCCAAGATAGTATCATTTAGAAAAAACAAAGTTTGTTTTTGCGTCAGAGAAAATGTGGTATTGTTCTCTGACAGGAGTTGATATTGCTAATCTCACTTACTGGATAAAGTCGAGAAATGATTTTATTAATCAGAGTTAATGAAGAGAAGTAAAGGAAAAGATTCAGCTCCGCTTCCTCTTTGACAATCTATCTGTGTGCTGTGGAACTTTTGCAGAATCACTTGGCTCGATGTTGGGTTTAAGAAGATTAACCCTGTTCTTATCTGCACTGCAGATTCCTCCGTTCTATGTCAGCCGTAAATACATGCCCATACGAGGACCCCATGGTGTGTGACTGCACCAGAAGTCGTTCTCGAAGCTTGACTTCAGCGTCCAAACGCAAAATTATTGTCGCTGCAGCAGCTCCCGCTGTTCTGCTCGACGGGTTGTGGCAGTCAGTACGTTCTCGCCTTCACGCTCTGCTACTTTTCCCCCCAGTTTACGGCCACTGAGCCAAGGAGGCAAGCGGCCTCCAAGGGGCAATCAGGTAGATCTTGCGGAAGTTTGGAAGGAAACGCCTCGTGCGTGCACCACTGCCCTTAAATCATCCCCGAGGTGGCGTAAAGTTGATGTGGTGACCCGCCGAGGATAGGCCGGAACAAATAAAAGACAGCTTACGGCCGAAGAATAGGGTTATGTGTGCATGAGATTATGATCGAGGTTGCTCAGGATGGATTATAAATACCATCCAGATGGAGTAGTGTGTGTGTGTATGTTTGGGGGGATGAGGGAGAGGGGAAGGAGTTATAGAGTTGAATAGCTGCCACACGAACAACATGGATGGTGATAAATTATAAAGCCATAAGTAACGCCTGGTGTCGTTATTGTAGTTTACACAGCAATATTGCTTTCAGAAATGTTCACGCCTTTAATAGAAGGGTTGTATGCCTCAGTTGGCAACTCCAGAAATTGATGTAAAGTGGATTACCATTCAAAGAAAGATTCCGGAAAGAATACAGCTTTGTTATCGTTTTTCTATACGGTGGTGGTTGTAATATTAAGATGAAAACCCCGTTAGGGGCAAGCGAATTAGAAGAACATTAAATACAGAGAGAGAGAGAGAGAGAGTAGGGAAGCGAGAAGGACGAACGGCTGTGACGGAAGTGTTTGGATAAGGTTGTAATAAAGAGCCGACAACAATGCAATGTCTGAGATGTGTTGAACCCCCAGAGTAAACATTACCAAGCGCGAATATGTTCTAAGAAGAGTATTAAAATTATATATATATATATATATATATATATATATATATATATACGTCATAAATAACTGTATCTACAACACATCGAGTAGGTTTTTCCGAAACTGGGACAAGTGATGCTAAACAAATATTGCAGATATATACGTATTGAAAAAAATAAAAGTAATAATACAAAACTGCAGAGATGGTGTGAAAATATTTTCCAATGGAGATAATGATGAGTGTTCGATTCAGAATACTCATCATTAAACTGAGAAGACAATAACTTCTTCAAAATTTTGCACTGACTGCAGAAATGATGGGCTATTTTTTGTTACACGACATTTCATTATTTTGTTTTTAGCTATCTGAGTATACCCTTCTTGTTGCGTATTGAGTGTACAATGCATTCTTATTCTAGTAGCACAAAGGTTAAAAAAAATGTACTCGATTCCCAAAGCTTTTTGAATTCACTGAATTTTTTTTTTTTTTTTTTTTTTGTCAACAAGCAATATTTGTTGGTCTGGCATGGGAGAATACTTTGTGTTGTCCATGAATGGAATGTTCAAAAGCTTGTCCAGCAGATCATTACGTTCATTGGCACAATTGACGAAGTAATGTGTCTGGGCAAGTTACTGTTTGTAATTGATCATATCATCTTGAATTCGCAAGAAAAGAAATGAAAAAACCTCGCAAGAGTTTTCAAGGGGTTATTTCGAAGGGGATGACTTATCTATGAATCTCAGAAGTTCAACGCAGTATGGGCAAATTTCTCAACAAGAGACTATGATCTAACATCTGTATTTGAATCAAGTAGGATGAATGAACTCTACTGAAATTTTTAGCCTACTAGTGGGAATTCTCTCCACCTACTCTACTTTTTTATTTAAGGCATCCTTAAAAGAGCGAAAAAAGTTGATGTTTTTTACAAATAATAAATAAAATACGAAGAGACCCGAAAACGTTTTCAAAAATATGTATCCTGCAAGATTTTTTCGACCTGGCTGGCCGAATGGTAGCCTTTTTGCTCTCCAACTTACAGGTTCTAATCCCACGGTAGGCTTGAATATTTGTGAATGTCTTTAGGTAAGTAGTTGAATATCATCGCCCGATGTGAGTCCACTGCGTGCTTATTGAAGGTCTGCAGTGACTTGTTTGTGTTTGAACAACTGAACAATCCCCCCTCAAATCATTTTCTATATCACTGATGTACAATTTAACACCAGAGGACCAAGTACTGAACCCTGCGTTACAAACATTTGTCACTTTATTATATCCCTTCACAAAACCATGTCCCCCCCCCGCGCTCTATAAGTATCATATTCCTGTCCACCCAGTCTTGAATTCTATCTTTTATCAACTTTCCCAATAGTTTAAAAACTACACCTGATATAGGGCCTATAATTCTTTCTTGGCGTTTGCTTTATTCAGTGGGACTGTTTTGCCTTCTTCCCAGTACTGAGGCTTAAATTTAACAGCCTGGTCAGAAGCGGTGATTTCCCTTGCACATTCTCGTAATACACGCTGGACAGCCCATCTAATCGCATGGACGTGTTCGTATCGAGGTTCTGAGGCCTTCCAATTCTTCAAGTTGTATTCTCCCATCAAGTCATATCTGATATTGCAGCATTCACCACCCAGATGGTACACCGTTTTAAAATGCTCAGTCAGTAATTCAGATATTCTATTCGCTTTTTTTACTTCACTACCATCAGAACTTTTTAAGGTCATTCTTCCATAGTCATTATTCATTTTACTGGCCATCTTGCCATAGCTAAAGAACTCATTAGGATATTTTTTTTTTGTCTGAGTTTTCTCTCATAATTAGCTTTGGCCTTCCTTACCATATAGGTTATCCTTCAAGCATAATCTTGCTGAATCTAAGCATGTTCCCTTTCAACGTCAATGGATCAGAGAGGGACTCGCCTCCTGCCTGGGTTTGGATATATATACTCATTTATATAATCATGACGAGAATCAATGCTCTATCTATTTTAGCTCATCTTATAGCACCTGTCAGAAGACACAGTACAATAGTAAAAGTTATTGAGAATAGGTTAAAGAATAAAAGTAATTACTAAAGGAAGAGTCATAAAGCTTCATTTCATAAGGCTTTATCAAATGCACTAATAAAAGGCGAATATATGGATAAGTGGGCAGCGCCCATGTCTTTTAGGTTGCACAAGCTAAGGCAAATCAAGGATGTCGAGAATTGTATTCTCGTAAGCTCTTATGTCAACTAGCGAAACTTTCACAGTTTCTACAAATATTTGACTTTGAGAGAACGTTGTATCTATTATGTACTTTGACTTTGTGAAAAATAAAAGCTTGAACAATAGCACTAGGACTCCACTGTCAAATTGACATCGGATTAAGAAAGTTTGACCCTGTAGTGACGAGAGAAGATTTAAAATGTAATTTATGTTACAATTAAAAAACATTGATCTTCTTTCACTACGCGTTATTCCCGCTTCCAATGCAGGGTCCGCGTGTTACTTAGATGCGACTTCTTGTTAGTACTAACCTGGTCTGGGGGATATATTTTTGGCTGTAGAGACGTGTGTTCACGGGGCCGGTTTGTGAGATGAAAAACGCCAGATAAACTGGCGGAAAAAACTCTACTGCCCGCGTCCAAGACGGGCTAACTTGGGTATGCCTGAGGAAGGTCTTCAAATTCCTCACGTCTACGACGGGAATCGAACCTAGGACGCTCCCCAGGCATATGGTTGCGAAGCGCACAGCCACTAGGCTAACCGCGCGGACAATTTAAAAACATTGATAAAATTCTTTTTGTTATTTAAATAAAATTTTACAATATCACCTTACGTTGATTTCTTGAATCGATGTGTGATGCTTATCTACTCCTTATCTACATCTGTCACTGGATCTGGCCTTCCTCACGAAATTAACTTATTTTAGATACGTTCACTAAGAAAAGGAATATCGTCTCTAAATCTAAAACAAGCTTTGGTATAGTAGAAAGTTTTTTAACTTACCCAAGTTAAAAAACTTTCTACATCTATCTCTCATCCTGAGATTTTATTTAATAAAGTCAAAGCACCTTGTGGCAACTTGTTTAGGTAAAATTCTTAAGCTCTACATTACTTCAACCTTAGCATTTTCAGGTCTGGCGCCCACTGACGCGACCTCAATAAAGGTCGAAACCAGTATGGGTAATGACCATTGCCTTCAATGCAAAGCATCATACATCTCCGCCAGGGGATGTGCTTTACATTAGGGCAAAAATAATAAGGAAAGTGATTGGAACTTAATCCACCTTTACCCACGAATTACTTCGAAATGGCACTACGTTACCACGAGTTGTCCCAGACTTGCACTACGTGCAGGCGCAAACTTGACTGTTTGCTTACTTGGGAAATAGGATTAAAAAACCAAGTTTATGTAAAATTACTTGGCATCTTGAAGCTTTGGTATAGTTTTTCTTTTCGTAACGAAGAATAATGAAACTAATTATTTTTATTTTAAATTTTAAAATCAATCTTAATAATCACATTTTTTGAAATTTAAATTTATTCAGTGTGTACTATGTTCTTCCTAAAAATATCACTGTCATTAAAATTCAAATTAAAATGCCTTAAATTTAAATAGCGTAACAAGTATAATTTGGAGGTATGGTTTTTCTTTAATGGTTCTTGTTTCGTAATGTTTTCGTAATTTGTTCAATAAATACCACAGAAATTTCTATTTAAAATGCATATTTCTGCTGAATTTACAACTGAAATATAATAGCATTATTGTATACTTAAATTCCATCTTGTTCTTCGAAATCAGCGCATGCAAAGTTAGCTTCAAAGGTCTGTAGGCCAGATGTTTTATTGTACTTCCTTGTGGAAACAGCGCGGTAGACGAGTGTTAGTCAAGTAAACAATAGGTAGAGGGCAGCAGTGTATCTGATGAAGCAAACATATGATCTCATTCTGCTCTTAGCTGTTATCAAATCGGTTCCATGAACTACTTTGATTATCAGATAGTGAAACGGGTATATTTATCTTCTATTTCACCCTAACGTGGATTTTAGGCTAAATATTTTGTACTGGTTTGCTGTCACTTTCTTGGTCTTCTGATTCTTTTCCTCCCAATTTATTTATTTTTAACTAAACATCAATTGTGGAACTCTGCTATTGTTCATTCGATTTATATGCTTTAAATTATTGTTTATATTTAGTAATTATTTATTTTTAATTTATTATTAATAAATAATTACTTTAAAAAAAGTAATTATTTATTACTTTTATATTTAGAGATTCTGTGATTCATTCATTTGTTTTTTTTAATCTCATATGCAGTTCATAAACAAATTTCACTTCTTTAACAGTTTTTAAAGCCATGTTTGATTTCCATATAGTTTAGGTAGGAAGATTCTGATTAGAATATGTTTTATACTAAGAATGACTTAAATATAATATTTATTATCCCATTTACTTCTACAAAATTTGATAATTTAATACGATGAATTTTATCCCAAGTATCTGAAAGTAAGTTAATCCCAGGTACCTGAAAGTATGTACCGAATGTACATATTGTTAGTTAATTAGAAAAAAAAAGTAGCGATAGCAATGAACGCAATTTAGGAAATTCTGTAGCTCTGAGAAAGTTCTTAAAAAGAAAAAAAGTTCTTTTTAAAACAAATGTCTCAGAAAGAACCTTGATTCCAACAAGGACTTTCTAATTAATAATTGGAAAGATCTGGTTTCATTACAGAAACATTGCTACACGCTAGAAAAACGCAGCAATAATAGATAATGCATTTTGTACAGGAATGCATTATGTGCTAATGTCTACTAGTAGAAGAGCACCAAGTAATCTTAAGCTAAACAGCCCAAAGAAAACTTTCAATCAGGAAGTAATTAAAGTGTAGTGTACCAAAGGCTGCTATTTGAAAACTAAAGTCCTAGTGAGTTGCGTGGTTTTTTTCCGGTACATGCGTAGTTATGTGATCATATTCACTTGCAGTAACTCACAAACGAATATATGATTGTATTCAGAACTGGTGAATAAACAGATGGCTGACAGTGATTACATGGATTTCCAAAAGAAACTAATGGAAACTAACATTTTCCTATATGATCTGACGCTCTTTTTTCTGACAATCCTTTTTCTCATTCTTCTCTCAGTCTCTGTGCAATGCGTACAATTTCAAAAATAGTGAAATTCTGTACTCACTGCTTTTCTCCACTCTAACCGATCCTGAATTGCGGAGTTTCCATTATTCAACCATATATATTTCTTCATTGCACTCCAAGGTTATCCTTGAAGCAAGCTTTTCAAAGAAACTATAAGGATCCTTGGATTTTTTTATCCTTGTGTTCTCAACTACCTTTCAGTTCCAAGAAAAATATTATCTATTTTCAAGGGTATCTATCTAGCATACTTACATGATCAAACCAGCAAAACTGGTGGAACTTTCCCAGTTTTTTTTTTTTTTCCCAAGAGCTTGGGATATGTGATCCAAGTTTTACGATGATACAGCAAATATGGGATGTTAACGTTTCTATAAACCAAGTTTGGTTGAAAAATGGATGTTTTGGTCATCACAGACTCTCTTCTCAAACATCCGTTTTCTCAAATGTCCAATAGCTTCATTAGTGCATTCAAATGACACTGAACGTTCCTCATTTGGTAGATGAGAAACGGTTCGATTTTTCTGGAATTTCTCTATCCAAATAAATGATAGATTCTTTTGCTAGAGCATGTGGTATAGAACTTACGTCTTTTTGTTTGCAGTTAGACTAATTCGGTTCATGCTTCTTTGAAAATGTCTACAATGTTTCTAACTTCTTTTTCAGAATGTTGAAAACAATACTTTCGTCAGCATAGTGGAGCATTACAAAGTATTGATCTTTTGGCACTTTTTTATTTTAATTGGAGTCTGGTGAGGTTTACTTAACATACTCCGATTCAAGACAAAAACACTCCTTTTCTTATCAGACTTTTCCTTCTGTTCTATAGGTTATTTCAACATCTGGATGAAATTTTATATCAATGAAACTACGAATTGTAAAAGGAAAAAAAAAAAAAAACTAACGAACTAAAAATGGGCGCTAAGGACCAACGTTAGTTTCAAAATTGCACATCTGTTTTTACCATGATCAGTAAAACCATTTGGGAGAATAGTCATTGCTGATCACATTTGCTCACATGGCATATTATACAGTAATCTCAAAACACAATTGAACTGTTGTGGACACTTCCAATCTCAGAATTTTTGAAAAAGTCAACCGCTTTGGTTAGACCAATCAAGGCCATGATAAGTGGACGATTTTGCTCACGTTATTTCGCTGAAGCAGATGTGCAGTGAAAATTATATCATTGCTCCACGAGATGGCTTAAGCTACATTGAAATTCTGGAGATAGGAGAGAACCAGTCATTTATCAAGTACAACATCAATTATTTTGGGATGTGGAAAGAGGGGAAAATAGTTCCATTGCATAAAGGAGGTTCCAAGACTGCTGTTGCAAATTACCGACCGATCAACATATCAGGAATCGTTATCAAGGTTTTGGAGATATTAGTCAAGAGTAAAATACAGGAATGGATAGATGAAAAGGGGATACTGTATATGGAGGACAGCATGGTTTTGTGAAGGATAAATCATGCCTCAGTAACTTGCTCACATTTTATAATACAGTGACGGCTGAACTGGATAAGGGCAATGGATTTACAGTAATTACTGCTGGACTTTGCTAAGGCCTTTGACAGGACACCACATGGAATTCTAATCAGTAAACTGCAGCGCATGGGGAAGGATATAGGGTTGGTGAGATGGATAGCAGTGTGGTTGATGGAGAGAGTAGTTTATTCAGGAGTGGAGTCCAAAAGAAGGCCTGTTATTAGTGGTGTGCCGCAGGGTTCTGTTCTTGGACCGCTGCTATTTAATTTGTTCATTAACGATATAGGAAAGGATCTGAGAGGAACTGTTCATTTGTTTGCTGATGATGCAAAGTTGGGTAGAACAATAGTGAATGCACATGATGTCAAAATTTTGCAGGATGATTTGAATAGATTATCAGTCTGGGTTAATGAGAATGGATATTAGTTTAATGTAGCAAAATATAAGGTTGTGCATTTTGTGGTGAAAAAATTAGCAGCAGTATATCACATTGGTGGAACTGTACTCCAGAAGGTTGACGAAGCCAGATATTTGGGTGTATGTTGGTGGATAGGGAATTGAAGTTCAGGGGGGCACATAGCAAAAGTGGCTAAATCAGCTCATCAGATCACTTGGTTATTGAAGAATACTTCGACGAGCACAGATAAGGAAGTTATTGTTCCTATTTCTAGAGCCTTGATAAGGCCCCATCTTGACTACTGTGCCCAGATCTGGGCCCCTGGGTTTCTTCTTGATGGGGAGGAGGTAGAGAGGATCCAGAGACGAGTGACCAAGATGATAGCTGGTCTATGGAATGAACCTTACGAGAACAGGTTGAAGATCTGTGGGTTGTAGAAATTGGCTGATAGGCGAAAGAGGGTGATATGATTGAGACATTCAAATTACTTGAAGGGTTTTTACAAGATTAATTCAGAGGAAATTTTTCAGAACAGATCTGGTGGTGGGAGAACTAGGGACCGTCCATGGAAACTGAGCAAGAGTGTAGTTAGCAAGGATGTTAGAACTAGGTTTTTTAATCGGAGAGTGGTGAATGAGTGGAATAAGCTGCCAGAGTTTGTTGTGGGTGCCATGACTGTGAATGAGTTCAAAGCAAAGTAGGATAGATACCGTCCGAATGCCGAATAGTTGTTCTTGATATGATGTTTAATGCCCCTAGGACTCCTTGGAGTTGCCCGTAATAATTTTTTAATGTAATTGATTTTTGTTTGTGCGGTTTAGTACGTCTGCTTTTTTTCATGAAGACTATATATATCTAAATATATACATATGTTTTTTAATCTATTCGTTAATAACCAAAATATGAGTATGTATTTATGATTTTCTTTTTGATAATTTTGTTCGTTAATATTCTGATTATTGTGCTTTACTTGTTAGTTACAACTTTAGTCCGAATAATAATAATACTAAATTAAACTTGCAAATAAATTATAATCTTATTTAATCCTTTATCCAAGTGCAAACGAACAAAGTTTGCCTTGAAGAATCTTCATGACCAGGATACTTATATACAGAGGCTGATGACTTCATATCAGTTGCCTTAGCATCCCATATTGCAAAACACGTATCCTATCGGATGCATGTTTTGCATTATGTGATATATATATATATATATATATATATATCCCATAATTTCAAAAAAATTCAAACAAAGACCGGACTTTTGCTATTAATACTTCATTGCTCATTTTACAACATTTTAAGCACTGTTCCCTTCAAGTATTCACTTCACTGTTCCCCCCCCCCCCTCTATAGGCGATACAAAATTCCCAACGTTTCTTCCATTGTTGGAATGCTTCCAGGAACGCACTTTCTGTGATGGCGCGTAGTTCTTTTATCGCATTTTCCTGAATCTCCTCTGTGGTTTGGAAATGATGTCCTTTCAGAATGGTTTTAAATTTGGGAAACAGGAAAAAGTCTGCTGGGGTCCGGAGAATAGGGTGGATGGGGCACAACAGATGTCTAATGTTTTGCCATTTACCTGCTGATGAGAAGTGGCGCGTGAGCCGGCGCATTGTCGTGATGCAACATCTAAGTCTGGTTTTCCCACAATTCAGGCCTATTTCTGCGCACAGCATCACTCAAACACACTAAAACTTCTTGGTACAGCTCTTTGTTTACCGTCTGACCACGTGGTACAAAATCATAATGGACAATGCATTTCCAATCAAAAAACAGAACCAACATCCCCTTGATCTTTGTCCTACTCATTCATTAACGCTTAAACCACTCATAGCACTGCTCACACAGTTCTCCCCGTATACTCGACTAAGCAATTGTGTATATTGTGTATACACACACACATATATACAGGGTGTTCGGGATAAATTTGACATATTTATAATTAATTATATTTTTCCGTAAGTTACATGTATTAACACACACTTCTCTTCATTTAAAAGTTTGGACCCTTCTTCATTCATATACAATATGTCAGAAAGGATGGATAGCTGGAACCCACCTGAATCATGGAAGAGAATAACTTGTATCATGATGATTCGTGCCCGCCATCAAAATAAGGATATTACGACTGCTGCCCAATGCTCCCTGAATACAGTAAAAACAATCAGGCATGAACTAGAGACTTGCAATGGTGACTACGAGGATGTAGCAAGAAGAAAGATCCCTAGCAGACGATCTGATTGCGTTCGTACAGCAGAATTCCTCGCAAATCTGCAGGAACAGGTGTTGAAGAACCCTGGCATTGGAATTCGGTCTTTGTTCGTGGAGTTCCTAACTGTAGTCAAGCCCTGGATAACAAGGGTAGCCAATGGTAGGCCGTATGTATGGCAGCAGGATTCGGCCCCTTGCCACACCTCTGGGAAAAGTCAAAAATGGTTGTCTGAAAATTTCTACGACTTCACCAGTCCAAATGTTTGGCCTCCAAACTCCCCAGACCTTAACCCCATGGATTATTTTGTATGGGGCGCAGTTGAAAAAGACACCAATCGCACTTCCAGTAATACAAAAGCCCAGTTAATGGATAAAATTAAAACAGTTTTTGCGGCCCTTCCCAGGGAGACTGTAGCATCAGCTTGTTCGAGGTTCCGAAGCAGAATTGAAGCTGTGATCGATGCTAATGGTGGTTATTTTGAGTAAATCTTGTTGATAGTATTGTAATTAACTCTGCCTGTAATGTTTTTTGTCAATTCATTAAATTTAATAGATACAAAGAAGATTTTCTTTTTCCTTACGAAACTGTCAAATTTATCCCGAACACCCTGTATATATGTGTGTGTGTGTGTGTGTGTGTAGAGAGAGAGAGAGAGACTGATCGTTGTTGTATATAGCGATAAGTGATTACAGTGATAGTAGTTGAATTACTGAACAACACTTGATCATTGTGTATTATTCACGTGAAATAATATAAATCACAGCTCCTCCATAGAACACAGTTGGTAAAATGGTAGAGCATGTGCTCATCTAATGGAAAAGACCTAAGTTAGATTCTCGTCATGACAAGAAGAATTATTATATTGGCTTTTTAATTGAAGGTAAGTTAGCCCATCGTATACAGATGAAGCAGGGTTTCCTTTCTCCCATCAACTGTAGTTTTTTTCGTTAGTTAGTGCACTGACGAGTGCAACTTTAAAACATATGAATTCGAACTGTATACACTGATTGCATTTCCCACGATGAGGCATACAAGTCCTTGGAAATATCCGATTTGCTATCAATGATTGAATGCTTGCAGGGGGGGGGGATATATTACAGCAGGGAAGTGCAGACATTTCTTAACCCTAAACCTTAACACGTATATATTATAGCTGAAATAATATTAGCTCTACGATTTTTTTATTATCATTACGGAGTTAAAAATGCGAGTTTCCAGAAGGGAAAACCGTACTCGCCTTTTCTAAAGAGATCGACCTACTAGCCTAGGAAGAAAGAAAGACCTAGAAAATGTTGCCCTACTCAGCGACTAGAATTGAACCTCCTATGCTCCTCTTCGGCCGGGTCTAGCCCTAGAAACAAATGTCACTTCTTCAGGGCTACACAGGCACCATCGTCGTCTTCATAGTAGTAGTATGCTGCACTCAGTACCTATGACGTCCTTCAGTAATGATATCTGAAAGGTTATCTTCAGTGTGGTTAGAGTAATTCTGAGCCTAGTGAACAAACACATTTCGTTAGTATGACATGGTACTAATTTCACAATTTTCCCCCAAGGAAAGTTATCTGCGTTTTTTTATTGAAGCGATTGCAGTTTGCCTTTACAGGAAACAAAGTGCCGAAGAAACGTGATAAATTTAAATAATTGTCATTTCTTCGCTCACCTTTACATTTTCTTCTTCTTCTTCTTGGCTTCGCGTGTTAGATAATTGTTTGCTTGTAACGGTTTCAAGAGTTTAAAACGTTTTCTGCCCATCTCCTCTTGATCGGTATCCCTTTGGTTTATATTTCCAGGCAATATTTGTCCATCTTTCCTCATTTATTCTTTCTAAGACTTTTACATTCGCCTCCATTTTAGTCTGATTGGAATGAAAGTCTTAAAGGACCTTAAGTAACATAAAAAGTTACCGATAATTTGACATGGCATCGAACTAGTAATTTGTGACACAGTTTCTGCGCAGATTTTCATTTTAGTTTGCATAGGCTGAATTTTTCAGAGTATCTTAAACAATTAACAAGCAGTTACATTTTAAATCTGGTCGAAATCGGTTAAATGATATCTAGTTCTTTCATTAACAGGATTTCAAGCGTTCTACTATTGTTCTACTGTTCAGTAGAATAATTTCTGTTTAATAAAATAAGTTAATAATATTCAACTCAGAGCCGAAATTGGTCCTAACTGTTCTTGTAATAAAAGTAGTTAGTGACTAATGATATACTTGACTTAAGGATCAGTGCTGTGACTCTGATTTCTGATAAATATTATCTACAACAGGATGCATAAAAATTATTTCATAACACGAAAACAACGATATATATCTGAAAAAAAAAGTTTCTGTCCAACTAGACTGCGCAATTGGTCGAAAATAGGTCGGTGAGGTATCCTAGTGTGGGGATTGTTTTCATGGACATCACTGGATTCTCGTAATCCCCACTGAATGCACACATTGGCTGCTGATTCTTATTTGGGAATTGTTTTGAATCAGATATTACCCTGCATGGTTACAATGAGGGCCGATAGATCTACTATTCCCGCAAAATAACGCTCCATGTCACAAGGTTCGTACTGTGCGTGGTTCAGAGAGCATATCCTAACATTCCGTGTGCTCCCCTGGCCGCCTGATTTGGATCTCATCGAACATTTGCAGGATCATATGGAACGCAACATTTGCCAGACCTTCGGACTTTATTCTGTCTACTTAGTCCAGAATACCTCAGGAATACCTCAGGAATACCTCCAGAATGTTGTTGTTTTTTTTAAATATATTGCTACTCTCGAAAACGGAAATATCAACACTCAAAAATTTAATCCTAAACACTTTCAAACTTTATTTTAAAGCAGTTATGTGATAGTTAAGTCTCTGATTAATTGGTCCTGTGCATACTTTATAGTATGATAATTTTTGTTTTTCATACAGTCGTAGGCTCAAGAGGCAGGTTGATGAATTTTTTCACTCTAATTTGGAGTGTTTTGCGAAATTTGCGTATTTAGAATCATTATTAATATTTATGGACTGTTTTCATTTGGATTATTTAACGGTAAATGTCTTCAGCATATTCGCAAAAAAAATCAGATATATGCGGTACGTTCTCCTCTGATCATTGATATTTCTGTTCTTAGCTGTTCTCAGTACGAGATCTTTTGATCCAGCACACAGGATCAAAAGTGTCGACGTGTGAACAGTTGCAAGGACAGCTTGAAGTTGTTTTAACGGAATCCAGAGGAATGTTTACGTCGTTTCGTAACAGTGGATGAAACATGGATTCATCACTACCAGCCTGAGACCAAGGAACAGTCAAAACAATTTGTTGAAAGCTGGGAATCTGCACCAAAGAAAGCGAAAACCGTTCCTTCAGCAGGAAAGGTTATCACCACCGTCTTCTGGGATGCTTGTAGCATAATCTTCATAGACTTCTTGGCAAACGGCAAAACAATTACCGGAGTGTATTATGCGTCTTTGCTGGATCGTTTAAATAATGAAATAAAGGAAAACCGACCACACTTGGCGAAAAAGAAGATTCTTTTTCACCATGAAAACGCACCCGCTCACTCCTCTGCAATTGTGACCGCAAAATTGTTCGATTTACGCTACGAAGTCCTTTCGCATCCCCCCTACTTCCCAGATTTGGTTCCCTTGGACTACTATCTGTTTCCAAGCATGAAAAAATGACAGGAAAGGGATTTTCAACAAACGATGAGGTGATTGCCGAAACAACTGCCTATTTTGAAGAGTTGGACAAATCATACTATATGGACGGGATCAAAAAACTCGTGTATCGTTGGACTAAGTGTATAGATCTCAAAGGAGATTATGTTGAAAAATAAAACTGTTTGTCCCCCAAAAATTATGTTCTCTTTATTTTTGCACGGACTTATCGAACAACCCTCGTATAGTGTCATGCTGGTTTAGATAATTTTAGCACTTACCAGTACAAATGCTTTCATACCTTTAACACTGACAAATACTCTTACAACATTTAACAGTTAACTGTATTCAAAAATACAAGTTCTCGCATACAGTTCTCACTATCTAAAATTCATAAAGATAAGAAGCTTGTGAGACATACTGTATATTCCTCCACCTAACTGCTTAAAAGCCACACGTACTTCCTGAAATCAACTACACACATGGATCCCAGCAAAAGTCGATAGGTGTCTCTGTTAGAATAGGTAAAGAAATAACGATAATTACTGATCACTTATAGTGATGTAGAATAGAATCGCAATGTAACTTTTAATGATAAATCTCATGCTAGCTTTCCAGTATGTTAAATTAATTGATGTCTGATTAAGCGTTCTACAGAAAGATTACTAAGCTGGTGTTTACCAAAGTATACTACGCCTATCATCAATAGCACTCGAAAAGCTTTGGGCGGTAAGCAGCGAAATCAATCATTAAAATTCAAATGACACTAACTTTTCAAAACAGATTAATTGATCTGGCTGTGCAAATAGTAACTAAAAGTCGGTTTCTGTAGCTAATACGACAGCTAACTTGACTTTTCTTAAATTAGCTAGAAAAACTGAAGTATAAATATTTAAATAAAATGTTATGGATGGATAAATTAAGCAGAGAGAAAGACACTTAAAACGACTTTAACATATATATTTCATGTTAACGCTCTACTGTTCCCGCCATGGTTCTGTGGCCGTCGAGTCGCGGACCTACGTCCAAATAAGCGAATGTGATATTAATTTCTTTATTTAGAAACTGCGGTGTATAGACTTATATACAGACGTATATAGACTTATTATTAAGAGTGCGCTGTAATAATATTTACTTTGTTTTATTACTTTTTATTAAACTCAATTACAATGGACCAATGGAATGTTTGAAACATCAAACTGAAAATTATGAACTAGGTGATGAACAATAACACGATGTAGCTCAGACAACAGCTCTGGAAACAAATGTGTTAAAAGTGTCGAAAGCAAATAAAGCTAAAATCGTCACGACGAAGGCTATATTAAATTCGAATTTTCGTGCACTGACGGGCTACTATGTAGCGGAACCTATTCCGATATTGCATGATTTGTTGTCACAACAAATCACGACAGAATGAAACAATTCAAATGCCATTTAGAAAGCAAGTATAAAGCATTTCATGAACAATCAGTAGAATTCCTCAAAATAAGCGCTGATGTCTCCAACAATCCCAGAGGGAAGCTTCCTGTAGCGCTTCGTACTTAACATCAAGCATCTTCCTCATAATAATACTGTCCATAGAATTTTAGATATAGCTGAAAACATAAAACAGCATCAATACTGCTATGTTCTGCAAGTAGACGAATCTATCGTGAATATATTGTGAATTCTGCTATCTTATGATATTTGCCGGATATGAGCTAAATAAAGAATTTCACGTTAATTTGTTGTTCTATGAGTCTGTGCCAACACAGTCAGGGGAGTTAAATTTCGAGTTATGTTGATTTCAGAGACAACAGCACTGATCAGAGCCGATGCAACGAAATAAAAGCACGGATGAAGCCACAGCTATGGTCGGTCATGAGAAAGGAGTTTGCGCATATCCAAGCTGTTGCATCTGAAGCCAAATCAACGCACTGCTATATGGAAGCATGTCTGGAAGCCAAATCAACGCACTGCTATATCGAAGCTTCCTGTATAGGTTGCTATACGCAACTGCTATACAGGAAGCAGTTGATACTCATTATATGCATGCAGATGTAAAGAAAGTTTTTGTTGAGGCAATTAAAATAATACATTTCGTGAAAAGTAAACAACCACTGAATGCCCCGATTTCTTCTCAGCTGTGTAAAGAAATGAACAGCGATTATACAAAATTTAATATTTCACACAGATGTTCGTCGCGAGAAAAATATCTCGACTCGTCTGTATGAACTGCTAAAAGAACTTCAGATGTTTCTAGATTAGAAAAGCTTGATGAGAGGTCGGATTCATGACTGGAAATGTCTATGTAAATTGATATACTTTTCCGATAGGTTTCCTCATTTCAACAACCTTGATCTATCCTGGCAAGGTAAATTGATATCCATTTCCTGTGTTCACGATAAAATAGTTCGATGATTCAAAATCTGGAGCTGTGGCATATGAGTATTCCCAAACAACTACAACCTGCAACTCTTCAAAAGAAAAAAAGAAATAAAAATCAATAAGCTTCTATCTCAGTCCTCACCTGCAACCCACACACGACACTGATGTGCTTATAGGTCCCTCGATCTCTAGTGTATGAGATCAATATATAAAAAATATACACCTTAATATTGGTGGCGAATTTGATTTCTTCCCATTGATTCATCAGTTAATATTAACTCTACTGATGAAATCGATTTGGATTCATTGCAAAATATGAAAGAAAAATTAAAAGACTTGCAGAATACTCTTCAAAAACACTTCTTTAAGTCGGATAGAAAATTTGAATGAATATGAACCCCTTTAGCTATTTGTCTTCAAACACGGCCAAATAGCCTGCCATCTTTAGAGAAACAAGAAAAAGCGAACTCCAAGAAAAACTTAAGAGTTGGCTTCGGATGGATTCATGAAAAACGCATATAAACAGATTAAACTAAGGTCATCATCTCCTTTGAGCATTGATTCTGAATATTAAATGCTGCCGGACAAAGCATTGAAATACCATCTCTTTTTCTCAACCTAGTACATGTGTATTTAGATTCTCTGCACTTGTTAACACTTTCATTTCCAAGCTGAAAATTGGAATTTCGTGTGGTGGGCAAATTTTTTTTATTTTTTTATTTAGTTAGCGACGTCCACGCGATAACGCGTGATCAGCCGTTTGGTGAGACCTCGCATCGCGTGATCGCGCGATATCGTTCATTGCCAAGCTGAAAATTGGAATTTCGTGTGGTGGCCAATTTTTTTTATTTTTTTTATTTAGTTAACGACGTCCACGCGATAACACGTGATCGGCCGTTAGGTGAGAACTCGCATCGCGCGATATCGCGTGATTGGCAATGAACGTGTTAATATTAAAATGAAAAAGCGAAACCGACTTACCGATAAGGAACCATATCTTCATATTAAACTTGCTTATTTATAGATTAAATACGCAGTTTACTAGTCTCTGCTCACAAGCAGTTCCATTCTTCGCATTAAATAATAATTTGTTCTGTATTCAAATTAATTTTTTTTCTCGTTGTTGAAAATGGTGTCTCTCAGTTTTTCTATAGCCCAGGTTTTTCATATACATCCCCTAGGACGGTGGTAAGGCGATAAGGTCGTTCTCCAAACATGACACGTAGCTACTATGATTGAAAAACACTGCATTAAAGTGTACTAAATTTACCGAAAAATTCATTTTAAATTTATTTATTATTAAATATATAGAATTCATTTTAAAATGTATAGAATTTATTATAACAAACATATATTTATTAAAATCGTTATAAATAATAATATAAAATTACCATATTATTAATAATCAATGCCAATTGTTAGTAATTCTAGTAATTGTTTTGTAAAATCGCATTATTTTGTATTATAAAACTAAAATAACTGATTCATTTTAATTTTTTTGAAAATCTGTGATTCATAAGGAAGCAGTTAGGCTTGTTTAATGATTCTGTCATTAATAGATTTAACAGATTTAACTTAACAGAAATTATGATGTGAAAAGTTTTAATTTTAGCATTACTTATAGCTAAAAGTTTTTGATAAATATACTTCTTTCGAGTAAAACAGAAAAAAATAAATTGGCAGTACAACCAATTTTAGTTGGAGATTTCCGCTGGCAGTTCGCTCTGGTATCTGCTTCGGTTGTAAACTCTAAGGTAGCAAACAAGTACCAAGTTTCGTAGTTGATTGTCTTCGTCTACTGACCGTTTAAATATAGCTCTGACTTCACGTTTTGTGAGAGTGATTTAGATATAAAGGCAGCAATGCTTTATGACGGAATCCTCATATCTGAGTATGAGCCGCCTCGTAAGGCTTCGACCCTAACAGCTTTCATATTCCTCAAACTTCTTTCATCCTTGCATGTCATATTCATACAGAATGCATAAAAATTTACGAACTAGACGGCAGCTGTACTGACGCATTTTAGTTTGTCTCGGTGACAACATAGAATACAAGCTGCAGTTTTCGTTATTCTAACCACGACTTTTTCTTAAACAGAAAACTTTAGTATAACTTCCTTATTCACTAGAAAGTGAATGCATTGCACAGGCGTACTTTGTATTCCTTTGGAGATGATGTTATATTTATCAAATCCATTTCTGGTACCCGTTCTTCAAAAAAAAAAAGAAAAAAAAAAGAAACGTAATAGGTACTCATATATTACAGCAGTCAATACGTCTCCTCACCAACGTTTATTAGAATACCTTATTATATTTAATAAATGCCTCGAATTTTGCGCTTTTATTATATACAACATTTAACCTGCGATTAATTGTTTTTAGTCCAGGAATAATTTTCATACGTAAGTTATTTGTGGACTGGTTGGAAGTCTAATACTTTATTGAGCAATTTTAGGCTTTCTTTTCTGTGAAGCCATTTGCAGGTGCACAAAGAGGAAAATCTAGCAAAATTATATATTTTTATAATTATAGCTCTGCTTTAGTTGGGTGGAATTTAATTCTATTTTGGATTAGGATATACATATGAATATGTCACACGCTTCAATTTTAACTTCAGTCGGATTATTTATGTTGGCACAATTTTGTAAAAAACGATTCGTCTGCTGAACACTAATAACTCAACACCGGCTCGATGTTATCTAGCATACCATATCTATTAAAATGTATTCAGTCGAATCATTTGTAGCTGTAAAATCAGGCAAAAACAAAACTATATCCAAACATAAGCAAAGTAGGGAACTGCAGCTAATCGTTAAAGTAGGTGCTTTTCCAAACACCATTTTTGTATAGCAACTCCATTTTATCAAAATAATTGAATCTACAGCTATTTTTTTTGTATATGTACTATAAGCATATTCATGTTTTACCTAATTTTTCCATTACAATGGTCTGAATGAAATGGCTCAACAAAATCTTCTCTAAACACCTTTTATTCTCAAAGGATCGAAGGGCAGCCGGTTTTCAGCTTTCATCCATCACTGTGAGTTCAAGCTATCAATGAATCATGGCTTTCAAGGGAGAGTTTTCGTGGTCTTAAATACTAACAGGTATAGATTGTGTCTGAAATACTGGGAGTTCGACGGTCGATTTTTAGACACATTTTAATAGTAATCCTAAGTACTAAATTCGTTTAAATTCCATCGAGCCATTATTATTATTAAAATTTCGAATCGTTTTGGCAATAAAATTAATCAATTATAGCGAACAAAGAAAAACAAATGTTGTCTCAAATTTTTGCTAGTAAAAATGAATTACAACTAAAAAAAAGAAAGAAAGAAAATAAAAATAAAATAAAATCTATCATGCAGCCTTAATCTAGGAGTAGATTAACATGTCGAAAACATGTTAATCTACTCCTGCGAAACATCTCGAGATTTGTTTAACCTTCTAAATGATCTGCGAGCGAGCTTTATCCAGCATTATTATTTATTAAATATTTTCTGATTGTTTTATGACTGTCAAAAATAATTTCCTTACTTGCTACTTGTTTTCATTTGTTTGATCGTTTTATGTGTATAAAATAGTCACTGCATAAAGTTACTTTCACGTAAGAAGAAATCTGGTCAGATATAATAGAAATAATGATGATAATGATAATGATAAAGTTGATGGATTTTATATGATCAACTGTAATCTACTTCAGAGTTTCTAAAGACCGTTTTGTTTTCATGCTTTTATTGCTCTCTTTCCCAAATTTGAAAAATAATAAGATTAATATATTCTGAAATAAATATGTTTTTATCCTGCTGTGCTGCTACATGTCATTTCTAAAAGCAGATAAAAGTAAATAAAAAAATTAGCAGACCATGATTTTAGATTAATTTTCATTCGTTTCAATCTAGATATATGATTGCTTAGGTTGAAACGAATGAAAATTAACCTAAAATCATGGTAGCTAATTTATTTATTTTTATTTATCGAAGAAGATAAATCTCTTATTGCTTGAGAATGATATTAACGATATATAGAACTTGGAGAATGATATTAAGATTGGCATTTAAGGAGTTCGTTATAGATATTCTTAAGGTCTCTCATTTAGAGATTTTTCCAACAAGAGATGAGAGAACTCTCGGCTGTTGGATACCTAATTGCAAAACTCATAGGACAGAAATTTTCTCGGTAAATCGTTGTGCTTGGATCCCGATCGTATACGAGAAAGAACCTCGGTTTCCTCGAAATTTCCATAGCTTTATTTTCAAATTTTGGAGGCATTAGTGGAATAAAGGTGTGGCGGAATTCATAGTGGAATCGTTTGATTATGTGAGAGACCTCCTGGCTATGTGGAAGATGAGCACAGATGAATTTAGTCGTTATGCTGTTATTCGAAAAAGATTGGCGATAAATGGAATAACAATCACTCTAAATGTGTATGCTCCTCTTTTGAATTCGTAAAATAACTCTTCACGAAACTTTGTATGAATATAAATCTGATGAAGATATTTATTTGGCAAAGTAGTAAAAATCAACAATAATGTGTTTTATATATGAGACATGAGATAGGATGAATCACCTATTTCAGTTTTGTACGGATCATTTCAAGTGAAATCATCAAGGATTGATGCAGCATAATTTTGTGTTTGCGCGTGTGTGTACAAATCAGTTTATAGTATGCAATATCATCTTGGGATCTTGCATAAGCATAAGAGGTATCGGCATTCGTTGTTGCATGTCCAATCAAAATCGCCAATAATTTTCCCATTTATTATATCAATATGTCCCTTTCTTGGAATTTATTGTGTTTACATCGGCTGAAGTTTTCATATGCTGCATAATGCGAATTTTATCTTGTTCTAACAGTCGATTCATTCATAAGCACTATGAACACTGCAGTGAATACACTCAAACAGGTGAACACTCACAATCATCTGAAGAATTTAAGCTGAAAAATATATTTATATTGATTCTGATTATAATAAATTAGTAATTTATCATATAACTTATTCTGTATTTTAACTTAACTCGTTATTCTTGAACTTTCAACTTTATTAAAATATTTGTCGTAATTTTCACTGTACAGTAACGTGTAGTCAATCTTCACAAATATGTCTCGAGCCGCCATATTTGTCTGAATGTTATCCTGATGTATAAAATTAAAGGACAATCGAGGCCCACAAAACACATTATATTTCAGGTATGAAGAAAGTACTGTTACGTATAAACTATATTGCATGATAAAGTTAGTGCTAGACGCTGCAAACCTGCGATGCTAGCTGCAAAATTCATTTAGTGATAATTGATTTAATTAGTAATAATTTAGCAATAATTGTGTTTATATTCTCGTAATTTCCGAATCCCCATTGCATAGAAGCTTATACTTCCCCATAGGCTTTTGTTATTCTTAACTTTCTGAAATAGTGAGTCCATAAACAAAATAAATCAGCTAACGCCTTTTATTCCCTTATAGGGAGTAGGCGAGGCCTTTATACCCTATCTAGCTTTTGGAGACTGAGTGGGCAGTTCAATCTCCACCGGTAGCCAATCAGAGATAGCTGGTCCATGTCTATTACTAATAATAGCAGCAACCGATGAAGAGGCTGGTAAACAAGTGCTGCCATCTCTTGGTACCTAACCCTAATAAGATATATTACTGTCTGAAATAATGTGGGTACTGCGGTCGATTTTCTTGAGTTTACGGGACGAAAAACCCGAGTTTATATATATATTGAGTTTTCTTGAGTTTACAGGACGAAAAACCCGAGTTTATATATATATATATATATATATATATATATATATATATATATATATATATATATATATATATATATATATATATATATATATATATATATATATATATATATATATATATATATATATATATATATAACGGGAAAAAACTCTGGATTATTCTTCTGTGATTCCATTCCTTTTTTCATGTTATGTTTGCCTGTGAAAAAAGGAATCATAGAAGAATAATCCAGCGTTCCATATATATATATATATATATATATACAGGGTGTTCGGGATAAATTTGACAGTTTCGTAAGGAAAAAGAAAATCTTCTTTGTATCTATTAAATTTAATGAATTGACAAAAAAACATTACAGGCAGAGTTAATTACAATACTATCAACAAGATTTACTCAAAATAACCACCATTAGCATCGATCACAGCTTCAATTCTGCTTCGGAACCTCGAACAAGCTGATGCTACAGTCTCCCTGGGAAGGGCCGCAAAAACTGTTTTAATTTTATCCATTAACTGGGCTTTTGTATTACTGGAAGTGCGATTGGTGTCTTTTTCAACTGCGCCCCATACAAAATAATCCATGGGGTTAAGGTCTGGGGAGTTTGGAGGCCAAACATTTGGACTGGTGAAGTCGTAGAAATTTTCAGACAACCATTTTTGACTTTTCCCAGAGGTGTGGCAAGGGGCCGAATCCTGCTGCCATACATACGGCCTACCATTGCCTACCCTTGTTATCCAGGGCTTGACTACAGTTAGCAACTCCACGAACAAAGCCCGAATTCCAATGCCAGGGTTCTTCAACACCTGTTCCTGCAGATTTGCGAGGAATTCTGCTGTACGAACGCAATCAGATCGTCTGATAGGGATCTTTCTTCTTGCTACATCCTCGTAGTCACCATTGCAAGTGTCTAGTTCATGCCTGATTGTTTTTACTGTATTCAGGGAGCATTGGGCAGCAGTCGTAATATCCTTATTTTGATGGCGGGCACGAATCATCATGATACAAGTTATTCTCTTCCATGATTCAGGTGGGTTCCAGCTATCCATCCTTTCTGACATCTTGTATATGAATGAAGAAGGGTCCAAACTTTTAAATGAAGAGAAGTGTGTGTTAATACATGTAACTTACGGAAAAATATAATTAATTATAAATATGTCAAATTTATCCCGAACACCCTGTATATATATGGCAGACAAAGTTCAAAGTAAAGTTGTTGCTTTCAGTGAAAAGAAGACGCGTAAACCTGTTACATATTAAGATTAAAATTATTAAGTTTAGTAACGATGATGTATCGAACTTTGAAATAGGCTGCAGGCTAAACTTACCTAAACTTAATATATAGGCTAAACTTAATATATATATATATATATATATATATATATATATATATATATATATATATATATATATATATATATATATATAAGGTTCGACAAATATGCTCACCCACTCTTAAGTAAATTTTTCTGGCTAGTGAGTATCTGCAGAGTGGCCAAAATAGAGCATTTTTATTTAATAAAAATAACATTCTAAATAAAATATTTTTAAGTTGACAAAACATAGCTGCAGCAACGCTAATCAGTTTATAGAACTGCTATTTATTTATTGAGACATATTATAAAAAAATATAATGTGTTTGTGTATTGTGTATGTGTGCGTGTAATTTATACTTATTATCGGAGCACGTCATAGTAAAGAAGTGAGGTTGCTGTTGTGGAACTATCACCAAAGTTCCACAATTGACATACACAATACACCACTAGCTATATTTGAGTTAGAGATAGCTAACTGACCATGGACCAGCTATCAGCTAACTCAAATATAGCTAGTGGTGTATTGTGTATGTTAATTGCGTTTGTTCTTCTTGCCGGTTTGTCTGTTTTGAAATATGTTATATTTTGCTCAAAATTAACTGCTTTTCCTATCATTTAATAGAAATTAGCGCCCATTGCTTCTCTGAATGCTGTTTGCACAGATATCATAAATCATGTAGTACGTCTTTCATCAAAATTATTTAAGTTTTGGAAGAGAGACAGAGTTAAACGATTAATCATTTCTTTGTATTCACTGATCACAAAACTGCTAACATTCTCTCCTAAACCATCTCTATTGTCAGGATTTCCAATTCAAGTTATTCCCATCCCTTACCCTTTATCGCTGTTCTATTTGCCTGGGCATATTGCCCTTCGAGATAACAATCCCTGATAGTGTCCCCCACTAAGGTAGGACACGCGACTCATCAGCGGGAAACGAGCCACAAGCACACGTGCTGCACGCTTTCATGCAATAATCCTGTTCGAAGGAGCAAAAGGGAGGGTGGGATAGAAATAGTCGGGTAGTTACGTAGGGGTAAACAACGAATAGTCAACAAAGACGGTAACTTCTTGATTTATAGGCCTCAGGGATAGAGCCACTTAGGTGTCGCCATGCACGGTTTCGCAACATCACCACGTGCAGCATCAGAACCATGTTTACTGATCTCTTGAAGCAGCCTGGGAAAGGTCTTACGTGGCAAGATAGTCGGCATAGAAGCAAACCTTGATGCTGAACGTGTTACACGGTGAAAGGCTCGTTTTGGTACTTTGGGACAATTTCACTAACTTTAGCTGTATTTTCATATGCAGTTTTGCATAAAAAGTTAAGAGGGATCATCCCAATATTATAGAAACATTTCCTGAAACCATCAATTTTTACACAGCTATTGCATCCCACTTCACGAATCTCCGTCCCTCCCCACAAAAAAAAAAAAAAAAAAAAAAATTCCACATATGGAGACAAATCGTCCAGAGAACACACGCGATTACCAGAGAAAAAATACTAGATAGTCGGGGTAGATTGCGGTAATTCGTGTAATATATGTGTGGTAGACCTCCCCGACGACTCCAGATATACATGTATATGTATATACGAAAACAAAACGAAATATCATAAATTAAAGCTGCTTTTATCAATTTTTCATGAGAATGGTTATCCTATTTCATGAGAATGAATAAACAGTCGATTTCTAAACTCTTGTTTATTCCTCCTAACACACCTTGTCGAAGAGAGTAATGATGTGAATGGTTATAACTAGATTCCATATCTCAGTTCTATTTCTAACATATCGACAAAAATTCTCAAGAAATATGAAATTCGTGCTTATTCACTCCCTTAAGAAAGCTTCGATCCTGTTCCCACCAGTAAAACCAAAACATAACAATTTGAAGTATCCAGATGTGCACCGGTACACATCTCCCTCCCTCCCTTCCCACAGATACTTCTCTGTAATTCCTCATATTAGGGACAAACAGAAAAATCAATCGAACTTCGTATCGAAGAACATCTCGGATATATTACTTATGGTAGAACTAGGACTATTGCCTTATCAAGTCATATGATTAATTCTTCTGATCCCATTGATCATCAATCCACTGTACAGTCAGTATACTGGGATAGATCCGAAATTATTTACAAATACCACGATGAAATTTAAAGAAAAATCTTAGAATCAACAGAAATTGCACTGAATCCTGTTCATCCTCAGTCACAACCTTTCTGATTGTTACTCCACTACTATTCAGCTGTGGAGGTCTCGAGACCACCTCATCGTGCACGAGAACAACAACGCAGCTAATACGCGAATTCATTCTAATGTGGGCAATCCATTAATAATTTAGGACTTTGGCGATGTACCAAAGTAATGTATTTCTTTATTTTTCTATGTATTATGAACTCGATGAATCTTCTAGAAAGACGAAACTAATAATATTATATATATATATATATATATATAACACATTAGGTTCAGACTACCGTAGGATAGCGAATTTCCTCGTAGAGAAAGAATCACTGTTTGTTTGTTTGTTTGGTTTTCATTTGTAGATGAGCATATTGGTTTAGTAACGTTTTTTAAGCAATCATATACGTGTAAATGATATAACTAAAGCGTTTATTTATATCATTCTTCCTCTGGTAAAATTCCACGGTCAATGTTCCAAAGTGTTTCGTCCATGGGCTTTCAAGAGTTAGGACAGTCTGCTTTCACCAAGAGTATCGGTGAGGCGTGGGCGCACGTCCTTATGCCATAATACTGGACAAAATGGCTACTGCTGTTTAATCCAATATCTTTAATTACAGCACTCTTCGAACAGTCTACAATATTGATATTTTTCCTAGATACCGCAATCTTTCAACTGGTACCATACTCATGCGTTTTTCAAAGTCATTCGGATCACGTCCCTTGCCCATGTCGAGATTGCAGTATCTATAGTACATAAATGTCACGTGTATGAACAAGCAGTTTAGAAAAACGGAGCCCGTTCATATAGAGGTATAATCCTTAGAGGCAAAACAAACTGTGCGACAAAGATCGTTCCAAAGAACAGAGATAAACAGTATGAAAGAGGAGGAACAAAAAAGTTGGTTCGGTATGGTCAAAACAGGACAGTGAACATATGCTATTGCCCTACAATATGTTTACCGGCTTAAGGAAGACTAGAGGAATGGTAACAACCAGTTCAACAGAATGGTTCTTACATATAAAAATATATTTGGCTGTATGTCCCGCTCACGAAACCAATGAAAATGTCCGAAAACTGATTGATTCAATAGATGGGAGAAAAAGGGAAAATATTCTGACAGTCATCAGAAAGACAGATGAAATGGTTCGGACATGTGGAGAGGGTTAATGGCATTCCAAAGCAAACCCTAAAGGAATCGTTCCGGGATCAAGGGTTAGGGGCCGACCTCGATTAAAATGGACTGATAACATCAAAAAATGGACAAATTCGTCCCTTTCTCAACTGACATCAAGAACAAGATACCGAGACGACTGGAGGAGGCTAGCAAAGAGTATCACCTACCAGCCATGAATGACCCAACGGTTCATTTAGGACTATGGGAGAAGAAGAAGATGTATGGGTGGATGAGTGAGAGAAAGAGATAGAAATAGGGAGAGAGAGAGAGAGAGAGAGAGAGAGAGAGAGAGAGAGAGAGAGAGAGAGAGAGAGGGATTATCAGCTGTTATTTGATTAGCTCTGATATTATCTGAAAGGGGGGGTTTTGGTGAATTATCCCGAATGTGAGAACAATATTTTAAAGCAGTGCTTATTTGGGATTTATACAGTATTAGGAATGATACAGGAGTCTTGAATGGAAAAGGACAGCAACGAATATACTGTGATTATGCTACGAACAGAAGCATAAGCACAAGAGATCAGAAATGTAAGTCAGAATGGAGGCATCTCAGTATTGACAAAGATAAGGGAAGGTGTGTTATTTCACACCCAAAATAAGACACTCTTATTTCTTGTGCGATTCTCTATGTCTATGGTATAGGTTATAGCATATTATGATAACTGACGAGATTTGAGCACTGCAAAGCTTGTCAACTGAAAAGAGGGTGATGTATACTATCATTGCGTTGGCGAGGCTTTTCGCGAAGACTGTTTGAAGGATATAGTCAAATTTCCTGCTGTCGAATGAGGTCGTAGTTTCATTTCGAGTAAACGTGTTGATAGACTATATTTCCTATAAGCAACGCTCAAAATTCGTGCTTGCATTGGAATTCTGGAAATCAAGTTTATTGCCATCCATAACTGAATAATTTGATGCATTTGGAAAACTGCCTGTGATTTCAAGATGCTTTTATACTACATCTTATATGAAAAAAAAAACAAAAATTGTTTTATGTGGACGCTTTTCGCCCCAAGATTTATCTTCTTCCCCTTGTTGCTTGAAATAACAAGAGAAAGATAAAATTCGAGAACGGCACCATGGCCTGCTAACAGTTCAGATCTTAATCCTGTTGAGCATTTTACACAAATCTGATTTTCCCGCGTGCCACAGAGAATAGTTGAAATAATAAACGCAGAGGCCGTTCCAACGAAATACCGAGAAATAATAAACAATTCTGGTCGAAACTGAATGTTTAACTGTTAGCTGCGTGTTACTCTACGTTTTTCTGTCCAGCGTTGCTCATTACGAGTAATATGGAAAGTTGAGCAATTTGGCTACATGTTGAATTACTTCATCTTTCATGTCATCTTCCTTTTCCCTCTTTTACCTTGCGGTGGCGAGGGTTTATTAACCATCGGACCTCAACCCGTTCACAGGATAAGGTGGTCAGCCTTACGTCCCGGTGTATTCTATGTCCGTAGTGTTGAGTTCTCAAGGCCGGGAAAAACCCCTGGATGAAGTGGGGAAAAACCCTACTGTCCATGCCCAAGACCGGCTAACTTGGCTATGACTGAGGATGATTCATCAGCTCCTCACCGACGGGAATCGAACCTAGGACACTCCTTCCCCAGACATATGGTTCCGAAGAGCACAGCCACTATACTAACCGGGCGGACTTGAATTACTTAAAATTTTGTAATTTCATGATAATTACACAATTCTAACCTTTTTAATTTTACTTTCTGTTTTTATTTCGTGGTTTTATTACTTTCAAAATAAAACCAATTTTCCTTTACAACCTGGTATTTTGCTATCAATACTTGATAGCAAAGATAAATATTGATGCTGCGTGTTTTTTATTATTTAACAATTACTGCACGAATCATATGCCACTCTGCAAACCCATACGGTGTTCATTGTTTTTAGGAAGAATGTATTTTTCGTGAGACGAACAATAACTGCAAAGTTGTTGCTTTAAGCGTGTTTTCATAAGCGTAAGCTTCTATTAGATTCGTTTTGCTATGTGCTTATCGACTTGCATATAACAATTTTCCTCTGACCAGACGGATTTTATTAAAATTATCTGATTATCTGTTTAAATCTCTAGTAAAATTTGTTGACCACACCTCCGGTTTAAACGGACCATTTAGTCGTATGAAAACGATACGAAATTATATATTTCAAATGCTCAACTATCTACCGTAGCATTTCATTTCCTAAACTAAGTAAGGGGACTGTTTTTTTTTTTTTTTTTTTTTTTTTTGCTACTCGTCCCGTATACCTATATACGTATGCATATATCGTTGCGGTTTTCTTAATTGAATAAGTAAATGTAACACCAATAAATATTTATAATTTTTAATGGTATTAATCTGATATCGGCTTGGTCTGAACTGTGTAATTTCTGTGTGTTATAAAGCTTGAATAAACAACAATAACACATTTATACCATTTAATTTTATTTTTTATCGACAGTTTGATTGACAGCTAACGTGCCATATTTGAATTACTTTTAGATTTTCTGGCTGTTGACCACACTTTGGGAACCAGTGGTCTACAGTATACAAAAGAAAAAGAAAAAAAAAACTTCCGTTGTAATCGTTGTCGGAATGAACAGAGTTATTACACAAGAATAAAATAATGAAAATTTTTATCATGGTTGTCCACGATCCTGTCCATACTATTTAAATGAAGAACAATTATAATTGTTCTTCATGTCATCATATCTGTCAAGAGGTGACTTGTAATGTATTTGGCGATAATTTAAGTTTTCATATAATATCGCTGTCTGATTGGTCCAGAAGCTCACCATCTCTGTTCTCCAAACTACAGGTTAGAATTAGAATCTCAGTATGGCGTGAATATTTCTGAAAGGCTTTAGAATGAAAGAAAGATGAATTTCTTCACCCATGAAATGACATAAACTCAGTACCATGGCTGGGGTTCCCCCAATTAGCAAAACGGCTCGCGTCCTAAGATGCGATAAGTTTACAACTTTTTATGACGTAATTCCTATTTAAACATTCTTTGTAAAAAAAGGTTTTGAATACGGAAAACCGCTGGTATTGTTGTTTGTAACTAACACTATGAGACTTGCTTGCCTGTTGTCAAGTATTAAGAACACACATAACTGTGTCTGTTAACTGCAGGCATTCTTCAGGCTGGTCTGCCTGGAAACCAACAAACAGCTAATATTTTATCAGCTGCTGCTTTCCATAGAAACTAAAATCTTTGTTAGTATCCTTTATCAAAATATTGTGAACGTACTACTTTCGCAATAGTGTGATCAGGGTAATTTAACCAATATCATTTTGTGAGAGAAACATTAGAAATCAAGGAGACATCTAGCTCTCGCACCATAGTTCAAGAATTACACTTAAAACTAAACTACGTTTTGTGTGGAAACTGCTTGCTACAGGAAGTTTAAATCAATTCTATATTTCCAGTACACACTAAATTAAACCAATAGAACAATGCTTAAAAATATTAAGGATATAACTGAACCTTTTATATTATTGGATATAATTTTATGAAACATCCATGATCGACTTTCGATAAAAAATAAGGATGAATAAAAGACTTTTAATTTCTCATTGTTTTCAGGAGCCTATGCTTCTGAACGTAATTATTATACAGTATTTATATATAACATAATATAAATATATAAAAATTGTATACAACACAATTATAGATATAAATGTGTATATATATTACGTATAAATTGAGTTCTGCAAAACGAAGTTAACCGTATGGAAAGTGATACTTATTTAGTAGTAGTATCTGGTTTAGTAATACATTCTATCGGAACAAACACTTTTATATTAATTCACAATGAAACACTAGAAACCTACAACACATTAATGGGTTGGCTAACGGCTACAGATAATAACACAGCAGTGCTGCTTCAGAGAACAAACTTGCCCTTCCGTTTTCAAAATCTACTTCGGACTTCTAATAAGCGTGTAATGGCTTCACACTGAGTGATGAAAATCGACTGCCCAAAGATATTCATTGAGTCCATGCCATAGTAGGATTTAAATCCATAAACTGTTACTGATAGAGATGTTATTCACTAATTTTACCCAAAACAGAAAAATCTTCAAAGTATGAAGGAATGAACCTCCAACAGACTTGGAAGGTTTTCTGAATGCATATTTTGAAAATATTGATGAATTGTTTCACGGATGTAGCATGAAATATTAAAAATCCGAAAAAAAAATACCATTCATTTATTAATCAAGAATGAAAAAGGATTTTCATAAGAATCCTTTTTCCGTCAGTGTCTCTAACTGCATAAGTAGCAGCTACACATCCTTGCCTTAAGAAGATTTATCGAGCAAATTAGCACAAATTATAAATCTTCACCTTCTTTGTATTCTCTGCTCGAGAGATTATAAGATGCAAGTCTAAAGGAGCAGTTTTTGCTGCGTTGTGCCTCCTTCTGTGTCTGCAGACGACACGCCCAAACAGGTGGTGCGGGAGTTCTCTCCAAAGTTTCCCCTTGTCACAGAAGGGATAAGGAAGAAACAGGATATGGCATGTGAGACCTCCGACGACCTCCCCTTCTCGGCAGGCAGTGCACGTTTTATTACCGCCTGTGCCGCCGTCAGTCGCACTTCTTGTCTCACTTCATCTATTTCACCGCCCGGAAAGCTGTTGCCGCCATCGCTAGCCGGGCGGCATCGAGACGACCAATGGGAACATGGCAAGCTGTGCGCCCGTGGGCAACACGTGTGCTGCAATAAGCCATATCGCCTCAATGGATATTGCTCCCTTGGTCGTGAAAACCTCGGAATCGGAGCGATGCGATATTAAAGGTTGAGGCAGGGGCTTATTGCAAGCTGTCCGACCTAGTGCTGTGCGCATGCTCTTAAAGTTGACTGGCATGCCTGCGGCTCAAAGCGAATACTTAGGAATGGAGGAGTAAAGTGTTGACGATGTCGCTCTCGGGCTTCTAAAGTGTACTTGGGAACTTCCAAGGGACTTGAGTGAGACTGACGAGAGCTTAGAGCATTTGCTGGTGTGCCGGCCACTTTAATGGGGATATTTAAAACGCATAACTTCTTCCAAAAGGCAGAAAACTACCTTCTCCAACTCCTCCCGATTGTCAGGGACCGACCCATTCACTCAGTAAGCTAAAAATAAGATGAGGGAGATATTTTATCTTGATCTGAAAACTGAAAAGCGGGAGATTTCTACGACATGGGTTGCTTACCAAATGGCACAGAGAAAGAGTCTTCGCATATGTGACTACTATAAGTATGCACGCAATACTCTAAAGCTGTGCAGTGAAACTACATTACCATTGTTTTACAAAGTACTGTGTCGTATTTATTTAAAATCTTTAGACTTAACTTTTCTATCAAAAATGAATTGTGCAGCTATTTATACACGAACTATTTTCTAAATGGAATGTGAAAATTAAGAATATATAAGAATAAATACATTTGAACTAATGTTTTATAGCGGATATATATAGATACACCAATGTTCAAATACGTCGATTCATATCAATCGTGTACCTGAAAATGGTTATAACACTTTATCCAAAAAGAAATTGGAATAGGAAATCCGTGATGTAAATATAATGTATTTTGTTGCAACTAACAGTTATGAAAGATCAAAAAAGCTGTCTAAAGCCTAGGAGAATTTTTTAGGTTGAATTACCTTATTGCCGAACTTTGGTATCTTAAAAGACTTGAGTGCGATGCAAACATTGTCTGAGTACGTTGAATATCACCATGACGACTGAGATAAATTCAGTTTCGAGCGCTCCGGAAAAATAAAGAAAATTCTTATGGGAAAGTGAACACTTGCGTAGTATATATAATATACTACATATTTAATGTTACATGGATCATTTTCTAATTAATATGATGAATGTATATTCTTGATTAACATACAAAATTGCACGAAAGATATACTATGTATTTAAGTGAATGAATTAAAATTCTTATCTTCAACCGGAACTATATGTATGGAAATTCTTAAATATGTTGAAGTGGCAGAAATTAATGAAACTAATTCATATAAATAAATCTTACTATTTATTTATATGCATTTATAAAATCTGCTTATATCGAGTAAGAAGATCAAAGAGATAAGTCGAGCAGTCAGTGCCTCAAACTGCAGTGTTAGGTTGCGATATTTTCTGTGTTGACTTTATTAACGCTATAAATATTGTACATAAGTTAGCAACTGTATCACTTCAATTTCTGCTTATTATTTATTTATTTATTTTGTGGATCTAATTAAAATGCATAAAAACCACACAGATATAGTTTCGTTTAATGATAGACGCTCCTATATATTTCGTTCATTTGATATGCAGACGAACCATGAAAGGTAAAAAAAAAATAATAATTGAATAAGTTTTAAGTATTTTCAAAATCACAAGAAATTTTTAACTGTTGGTAATCAACAATAATGGTAGCATGCATAAAACTTGAAGAATCCGCACACCTTTATTAATATTGATTATTTTCCAAGAAAATCGATAAAAGACATACGGAGGGCATGATAAATGTCGCAGTTCAGCATGTTAAATAGAAGATGTGCTTTCATCAGGTATGTGAATCATGCATTGCTGTGGTGCTTTTTTGCATCCCCTGACTAGTATTTTTTCGAGAAATAGATGAAGGAGAGCCTTCATATTGCCTAATATGTGGAGGTAGGAATAGCGCATCTAAGTAGATATCATTTCGTTGACACGATGTGTCACGGAACTCTCTTGAAAAGTATGTCCTGAAATGAAAACGATTATGGCGATCTAGACTAAGTGCACGTGCGCATGCATATTTTGCACATTTCTTTACGATAACCTAGACTTTCAGCCAACTTTCACTTTGAATAATCTCTCTTAGATCACACATGATGATTCTCCTCTTGATGATTAGATGCTGACTTAAAGGGAAGAAGGCATTCATTGAATTACCATCGCGGAATCCCTTTAACGTATTTATTAAAGTATTCACTCGAATGACATTATTTAATCGGCATTGGTTAAAAACATATTATAGCATCAATTTAAAAAAATAATGTTACCATATCCAAACTAGAAAAATCAGTTTTCTACTTTAGTAGCTTATTTTATTACAAAATATTTTACTTTTATTTTTTAACACTTTTACTTTCGATAACGATATTTTTAGTAATCCATACCTTTTCTGTCATTTGTTGCTAGTCAATATAATAATGTCATTCGATTCATGAAAAAAAAATAGAATATCCAAGAGTAGAGGAACACCCCTAAAGCTTACGATACAAATTAGAAAATGTATGTGCGTGAGCGAGGATGCGAATACAATCCCTGCCTTTAGTTCAAAAATGTAGATTTGTAAATTTACATTTTTTTTTTTTACCAAAGTAGTCTAGTTTCATTATTTGAATTTAAACTTAGCAAGTATTGTCCTTTTGAAACTTCTTTCGAATAAGACTGCGAATTCATAATATTAAACCTATTGCCAAAGTTATAGCAGGATGAAGTTTGGCTATATTGAGTCTTGTAAAAAAGGATAGTTAGTGACTTTCTATAGCGTTAAAGACTTCGGTGGCTCTTCAACAATGTTGTATCCGTATAATTTTCTTTGCTTTTATTGAAAAGAAGAGAAGTAGAATTAAACATTGTATCTTTTATGTAGGAAAACTGTTTGATTTCTTTTGTAAAAGACGGATGGGACGAAATGATTTCATGGCATTAGTAGGTCTCCCGCTTGCATCGTCAAGAGGGATGAATTTCATCGCTTTGTGTAAGAGTCTCCCCCGCGTTCATCTGAGAAATGCCTTTTTCTTAATTAAAAAAAATGAAACGTAAACAATTTTTTTCTATTTTATTAATTTTTTCACTTTTTTGTAGTTTTTTAAATCCGTTTTTACTTAGTCCAGAAACCGTGCTCTAGAGACCAAACATGTAATTTTTTCAAGCCACTTCGGGCCCTCAATAAATGGAGTGGTAGTCTCACGTTGCAGATGAAATTCATATATTCTCTAAACACAATCACAAATATCCATGTCCTCGGTGAGATTCGATCCCAACGCCTCTTGGTGGGAGAGTAGATACCACCATTCAACGAAATGGGAACGACGACATTTCCGATGTTCTAGTGGGCAACAGGAAGGATCGAAATCATGTGGGGAAACGGGTTATTAATTGGAGGTTAATGAGCCACCGAAAATTTATTTATTTTAAAGGTTATTAACCGAATAACTACTTAGCAGCAAGTTAGTACTACTTGGCTATAAAATGAGACAGATATTTACTATCCTTTCTTTTGTTAAATAAGCAACAAATAACTTCTCTAACGCCTTGTATTTTCCAAAAGTCCTAACTATTTGAAAATTGAAGAGCAGTTGGTATTTTCCTTCGGCCCTTCACTGACAGCTGAGATCAAAACTTATCAGTGAATCAAGACTTTCAGAAGTGGATAAAGAGAGAGAGAATGTCAGACAACCGTCGCCATCTCGTGTCTGAACCCAACAGGTATATATTATACCTGAAATAACAAATTCTATTCACAACATGATAACACCCACACTCTATTAATACAGTGACGTAACAATTCAACACGACATTTTTCGTTTGGTGCTGTTTATGAAGTATGTTTCGTGAGATAACACACAGTAATAAAAATGAATTGCAGTGCATTATCTAATCAGTATTTTTTTTTCCTGAGTCAGATATGTGATTCAGGCATTGAGAAAATCTTATTACGAAGTCGCTGAAGTTTAAAAATTTAATATTATAAAATATTTAATATTTCAAGATGATAAGAAAAATTATTTATCTTTTTGTCAGGAAACGAAACGCCGCCGTGGACAAGAATAAGATGTACCAACATCATTGTAATAGGTGCTGTTTAAATAATTAAATTATTTATCTTTCTGAAATCTTAAGTTGTTTTACTAAATTTTAATAAGGATCATCCATAACAAATTCATCATAATTAGTCGAATCGTTTCGGTCAAACAGTTAGTTCACTTTCAAACGGACAGGCATATAAATAAATGATTTTATGTGACCTTAATGGTACGTTTTATTTACATAAATTTTTCCAAACTAATACTGTAATCAAAATTTGTCGTATAGTTCACTCTTAATTTTTAGGGTCATAAACTGAGAGGTCCTTCACATAAAGGTGCTCTTAACTATGCTTAACAGAAGTAGTAGAGTATACGTTTTATTAGACACGATGTACAGTGTTTAAAAGGCTTATTGTTATTCTGAATAAAATTCAGAATAACAATAAGCAACATTACTGAGTCAGTTACTTTTCCAAAGCCCACCCTGTTTGCTATAGGCTATTCCGCTTTCCATTTGAAAAATAGAAAAATAGAAAATAGGAAAAATAGAAAAACTGTCTTTGGTTATATTTTGATAAAGTTCTCGAATCATATTTTAGTACCTTAGTGATATACTCGAACTTATCTAATGAAGTGAATGTGTTCATGCATGAAAAATATCACCGTCACATTTTAAGATTAGTATAAAATAGGGATAGATAGCAGTGAAGCAAAAATTCATAAATATTAAATATGCTAAAGTGAATAAAATTCGATTACTGCTAATGAATAAAGATCTAATATTACTGCTGCTACTATGCTTCATTCCGTTGCCGTGAAGAATTTTTCTGCGAATGAATGGTGATGTGATTCATCCAAGAATTATTTGCGATGATCTTGTATGTTGTTTTCATTAAAATGCCTCTTTCAATACAGGAATTTAGTTTATACCATCAATGTTTTTAACGTTTCGAGCTACTTTTAACTCTACCCAAAATTTATGACTGCATAATATTAATATGGACAGGTCTGTTTCATAAAGTATGGTATGTCATTAATAAATTATCTTGTGAGTGTTTGATACGGAACAGGGTGGGCTTTGGAAAAGTAACTGACTCAGTAATGTTGCTTATTGTTATTCTGAATTTTATTGCCTTCTAAGAGAATGGCTATTGCTACAGTGGAGAATATAATAAGTGTAGACATGGTGATCATGATGGGATCACATGAGAATATTGACCTACGGAATCTCTTTTAACGTACCACTATATTAAAATAGCTTCCGTAGGTCAATCAGTAGCCATAATGCTCTTTGATTTGAAAAGCAAATCTAGATTTCCATTCTAGAATGCAATGAATTCGTATAAGAGGATTTTTCAACTAAGGATGAGATAGCTGAGTTCGTACAAAGATGGTAGTGTTTTCTCCGAAAGAAACAAACGCGAAAGAAAACTCATGCCGCAATCGACAGATCTAAAGAACAGGGAAGGTAGGATTTAATGCCCTATCCAAGCATTAATTAGGGTTTCATGAAGTAAAATTACTTGGCGTGAGTTACTTGCCTAACTCGTTAATGAGAATACGAGATGCAAACGTTTACTACAAACAATAATGTGATTCAGATGGTAGATGGTTTTCTTTATATGATTTATAGGATATGATAGGTTTACAATCTATTGTATAAAGAATTCACGTATATTAACTGTTTGAACCAAAATTGTAATAAGTAATAAATCATTGAGACGTCAGTCATAATAAATGTTTCCCTTAACGTCTATTTCTGCTATGTACTTGATATTTATAGCCGAGTTTTTAGATTTAATCTAGAGCCTCTTTAGCGACAACAAACGCCATTTGATTGGAAAGATCTGGTTCGATTTCCATTGTGGTAAAGAACATTTGTATTCATCTAAAGGTAAATCGGACTGTTTCATAATAAATAAAGCAGAATTTTACTTGATGTTTATGCAATATACAGGATGATAATCTCCGGATTTTTGACCTGCATAACCAATAAACTCATTCAAAAATAAACACGTAAAATTCATAGACATAGTACACTCAACTCATAGCTTGATAAGCTGGCTGGTTTTTAAGATTACGTTAAAGCGAATTCCAGAAACCATCAAACAAGTCAACATGCTTTTCATCATCTTGTGTTTGCTGGATTCTACTGAAGGGTAAATCATTCAGAAAGTAAAATTCGTTTGTAAAAGATTCAGAATACTAATCACCCATTCACATCGAAGCTGTGAATGGCCGATTTTCTCAGAATGTTGAGAAAACATTTTTTTTTTTACTTTCTTATTGATTGTTAATAAAATTGTTTAGACTTCACTACGAAATATGAGATGATGCACTGGTAGGAAGATACAAATGTACCATAATGCTGGAGTTACCAGCATTTTCAAAGATTATATTGAGAATAGCAAATGAAATGGACAAGACACGAGGTTTTCCTCTCGTTTTTCGACGGAGTCAAGTCCATTCTTTTTAACTAAAGAGTGTTATCACTAAAAAACTGCGCTGTGATGGCTCTAAGATGAAAGCACAAATATCTTTCATAAATATGAAGAGTGTATTGGAAATACATGTCAGGAAAATGTTCACAGAATTAATTAAATATTAATGAACAGGATTAATGAAAATGTGCATTTAGAAGATATAGGTAGTGGTTGGAATTACTGCCAAATGTACTAAGTTGTGTTCCATTTTCAGATGAAAAATCTAGTTTTGAGGAGGAAAATCCCTTTCCCCCTTCATATGAAGCTGGTTAAGGTTAACTCAACATTAGTTGAAAAATCCTTAGAACACCTTGTAAGTTCTTTGCACCCTAGAAATGCATACTAATATTGCATCCTATGATAACTTTCTATGTGGCATAAGATGCAGATGCCATATTACTCGTACTACTATCCGTTAGTGACATAAGTAAAAGACTGCAACATCCAAAACCAGCAGTGCATTATATGATTCTGATGGAAATGTAAGGATGTTATATCTACCCTGAAATGAACAAAAAGACTCAAAATACCAAAGTGGCCAAAGGGTGCTTAGAAAGATAGTATGCAAATATTAGCAGTTCAAGTGGTAACGATTAATCTAGCTATCAAAGAATCTACAGGACACTGATTAGTACTACGATATTATATCGAGTGTGCATAGTCAGTGTTTTCAAGAAAGACATCTTCACACAAGTCAAAAATTAAACATGACTGTCAACAGCGCAGATCTGGTGTCAAGAACTTCATTGCTGGTTCGTAGAACTTTGAAAATTGGTGAGATAATAGTGACAAATCACGCTAGATCCCTTTTGGCGGGACGAGTGAGTGGCAGATGTCGCGATGACAGGAAAACCCTATTTAAGTGCATCACACCATCTGTGGAATTTAGTAGCGAAGCTGTTATGGTATGGAGCTGTTCCTCTTAGTATGTAATGCCTGGAAAGATGAACGTTCTCCTGAATCTATTTAAAATAGTTTCAGGAGAACATACTAGTGCCTCTGTAGCTCAGTCAGTACAGACGAAGCCCATTGTTTGGAAAGTCCCGGGTTCGATTCGTGTCAGTAACGTGAGGAATCTTGATTTGGTCTCTTTCGACTAAAGGTGAGTTAGCCGGTCTCATACGAAGGTAAGAGGGTTTTTTCCTCCCGGAAACTCGGGTTTTTCGTCCATCAGAAAATGGCAAACCGTCCCCGTGAACACACGCTATTACAGTCAAAAATACATCCCCCCCCCCAGCGGCAGGCCTGTTGGGGGGGGGTACTAACAAAAGTAGCATCGTGTAACACGCAGACCCTGCATTGGAAGCGGTATAAACGCGCAGAGGAAGAAGAAGTTTTAAGACAACGTACTCTGTCATACTTCAGATTCAGTTGTCAAGAATTCCGAGGAACTGATGTAGAAACACCTGAATAGCCTGCACAGGTCCCGATCTTAATCTTAATTCATTAAAATATCTTTGGGTTGAATTGTAATGTGGAATGGAATTGAAGGAAGTACAGTTTAAAATAACTTGTCTATCATCCCAAACGGACAGAAAGAGTATGTCTTCAAGTGTAGAAAGTGCTTACAACTGGCTGGTGTAAGTGTGCATGTGTACGCGCGTTTTAGGTTTATCTGAAATATAGCGCTGTTCTAATACTTATTTAAATGCAGTGTATATAATTAGAAACGATGATACTGAAACAGAACCCTAAATGCGAAATTTTTACACAGCAGGTCTCTAAAAATAAGGAATTCTCGTAAATGCACACGTTGCTTAACGGGAGTAGCGCAAACCCTATTAATCAGCCTTTTTTTTACACAATCGTTTAATGCAGTAATTTTAATGTTTCGAAATATATTTTACAATGTCATTTATTTATTTGTTCATTTTTGTTCGTTTACCTTCCTAAATGTTAGATGCTTAGCATATTTTAATTCATTTGTGAGTGTTCTTAATTGTGGGAAAATGTTTCCACAGATTGAATCAAATTTATCTGAAACATCGTTTTCAATTTGATTCATTTCTACGAACTGGTTTTATATTCTAAAGCCCCGAGCCTGTTCCCCTTTATTCACTCTGCCCAAGTTCTCCGGAATAACTTTCCTGTAGTGTTCCCTAACAATTAAAACCTCCAGCGTTTCAAGAAAAATATCAATAGGTTTCCTCTATCCCAGTCTACACGGGAGAAGTTCTTGGAAATGTTATAATTGGGATCGGGAAAAAAGTCTGTTTTTTTGGTAAAAAAAAGAAATTCATACAACCGTAAAATTTGGGAAACAGTAGTGTAACTTTTTTTCATTTACACGTGTACTCTATTTTATGTTTTATAATTTTAATTTAAATATTTATACAAAATATTTCACTAGCTAGTGTTATTTTTATAGCATGTGTTTGAATGAGTAATATCTTTCTTATTATACTGGGATATTTACTAAAACATAAAGATTTATTAATAACTAAATAATAAATTACGATCATTACGTCGATTAACAAATGAGCTTCAGCTAATCAGAAAATCCAAGACATTGAAAGTGGGGAAAAGAATGAAAGCTACCAGGAAAAAAATCTCTTACATAACGTAAAGTGTGAAACCAATGTGCAAAACTCACTTCTTTCAAAACATGCTATCATGTGGATAAAGAGCATTCATCATAATACTGTACTGTAAGCAGCTGGAAAATTTTTTTCACCAAAACAGGAAAAGGAGCTTTCTAGTGCCGAATTTGATTACGATTGTTTTTACCAATTACGTTAATTATGCAGTGTGATGCGGAATTACCACGATGCAGTATATTTAGCAATAATCATATATCAATAAACAAGCTATTGGAGTTTTCGATATGCATGCCGAATTTCTCCAACGTGACCTTCTACCTTTCCAAGGCTATTTAAAGATATGTCTTAGGTAACGTGGCGGACATTGGCAATCATGCTAATCTCTAAAAGCTAAAGGTTATTTGTGATTAGCAATGGAACTTCGATCTGTCAAACTCAGATTAAGATCGAGACTGCAGATTCTTGCTCAGCCTAGAAACCGTGTTTTCCCGAAACAATACTTCAAAATGTATATTAAGTACGTTTCTTGTTTCATTACAATTTCAGTATAAACTAAAAATAAAGGATTGAATGCGACCATCTATTAGCACTCAGTTGCTGTTCATTCTCTTCTATTGAATAAAGGGAATCAAGATCTTAATTCTCCGTATTCTTCTGCGCAGAAAGGAACTGACGTTAATGCATACGTTGTGCAATAATGTGAAGGAGACAATGAAGTGATGAGGTAGAGTATATGGGGCTGTTACTAAACACACACACACACACACACACACACACACACACACACACACACACACACACACACACACACACGAGTAAGTTAAAGATGTCTGTTTTTCTTCCGGACAGAGTTTTGCCGAGACGCCTTAGTCGGCTGATGACCCTCCGCAACGACGCCGCTGCACGAGAAACTGCCTGGTGCAGGAAGCTGTTGCCTAGCCGTCAGCTTGCCGTAACGACAAAGCGATGACCGTAGCCTGGGGCAGATTGACTAACGGAAGGTCTTCAGTCACTCTGCTGATGTAATGGTCTGATCTCAGCAACATTATATTACCCTGTACTCCTCGCTAAGTTTGCCGTCAAATACAAAACACCCCCTATGCGTATCTGCGTGCTTACATGAACGTCCTTTAGACTAAAGGCCCAGTCTGCAACTCGAACGTGGTGTATATATTGCCTCATTTTGCAGCCTGCAAGATAGTTGCTGTAGATAAGCTGACGGACGGCTGGTGATCTTTGAGAATGGATTTCGGAGGAACTTTCATTCCGCTAGTTCGTGGAAAAAAAAGAAAGTGTCGATTATTATTATATTCATAATCTTATTTTGTAAAACTAAACTGTGCTAACACAACAGGGAAAGACACCTTTTTTCATTTTTCACTATTGTAATTAAATATATAGAAATCACATCGAACTTAAATTTACATAAAGGCAAGTGTCCTACTAAAATCATCTTGTTTATTATTTTTTGAACAAACGTTTGAAATAAAAAAATGATTTAATCTTAAATTTGAAACTAAAGTTTTAGTGTATTTAATTTCTTTTTTCAGTTATTAACAAGTCATCGGATAATTAGTGCATTTCAAATTTCATTTTTTATGTGATTCCGGAAACCAGGGCAAGGTTTTAAACGTGTAGTAATCCAAATTTTATAATCTAAATTCAAGTGATACGTCCTCGAGTTTTGCAATGATCACAACGGTTGTCTTCTCGTATTCTTATTCAGCTGCGCAAAACTCAGTAAAATAATAATTCCCTTCCCATTGCATTTCTCAAGAACAACTTTCCAAGCAATTATACTGAATGCCACACATACATAGATGTCATTTATTTATTGCATGAAGATACACAGTCATTCGGCACCATCTTATGAAATCAGTATATCACTATTGGTTGTAATGCATTTTTGGAGCGGGACAAAAATCCAGAGTTTCCTGGAGGATTCCAACTCCATATGAGACTGGCTAATTTACCTTCTGCTATAAAGGTTCTTTGCTTCCTAAATGGGATTTGAACTCAGGTCTTTCCAAACAAATGGATTCGTTTATACCGGAAGCTCACACTTGAGTGTTTACTGTTGCCATTGAATATAACTTGTGGGATAATTATAATTTCTGTGTTTAGAAAAAGGAAGAAAACACACACACACACACACACACACACACACACACACACACACACACACACACACACACACACACACACACACACACACACACACACACACACACACACACACACACACACACACACACACACACGAGTTTCTGGTAGGGAATCCCTACAGCTCTATTCATAGTGAGGCTGGTTAACCCACCTTCAATTGAAAAGTCCTTGTTGTATCCTAGATGGGATTTTAATCCATCCCATCTAATATTGAATATAACTTGTGGGATAATTATAATTTCTGTGTTTAGAAGAAGGAAGAAAACACACACGCACACACACACATTTCTGTGTTTAGAAGAAGGAAGAAAACACACACACACACACACACACACACACACACACACACACACACACACACACACACACACACACACACACACACACACAGGTTTATCAACAAAACGTCAAACGTACCACTTTTTGTTTGCGACTAGGATGCGGAGATGTAATTAAAAAAATCCTACAATTAGATTACTAAATAATCTGAGTCACTTCATATTGTACCAATGAATAATATGTCTAATGTCTTTCTTTCAGTAAAATTTTCACTTTTGTTATAGGCAGAAAAATATCAGTCAAGTGCTGTTAGAAAATTAATTTCTTGCTACTTCCGTCCTCATATTGGTAACTTAACTTTATGACGAACACCATGTTAATAGTTTGTTGAACATTTGGTGCAAATTGTGGTCTAAACATAACGATATCGCATTGTTTTGTAAAGGAATAAGGCTGAAGTACTCCGCTGGCCATTGAACGGAAAAGAAAGCTGCCTTTTTGTATTTGTAAAATGTATCCCTCCTACCCCCTCAATTGCTGTTTTTAGATATGAAATTGTGTTAGCTGCTTGTTGTTTCTTCTTCATCATCTTCATCTTCATTTATCTCTAAACGAGATTCACATCATGTTAAGGATGTATGGAAAGTTTTCTATATTTTCTCAGACAAGTCTGTTTTAGTCGGTTTTGATTTTATACACTACAGCAATATTATTTAATGTACCCGTTCACATATTAGTACTTGTAGTACTCAGAAGAGGTGTAGCATTCGCTGACTGAACATTCTGTAGTCAAAAATGAACAGCTATAGGCCTGCAAAGAAACCAGGATTATATGAGAGAAATATAGTATTCTCTGATTTATTAAGACTGTTCATGACTGATAGTTGATTGACGTGGTATTTCGTGGATCGGACGTAGACATCGATACAGATTAAAAAGTTCTGTTAGGAACATATTCTCTTAAGTCGTTCATTATTTCTGCTTTTTTCGAGTAGTATTAACCACCCAAACGACACAGATATAATAGATAAAAATATAACCTTCACACCCGTATTATTTCAATAGTATCTAATGTTATATTTGCTTCAATGGACACATCAAGGCAATTATTGACGCGTATACACGCCTAAGCCGTTACGGTGTATGCATACTTTTATGCATAGTCATGCATAAAAGTAATGAGCAGCATGTTTTAATATGAGGATCCTAATTCGCAATAGTCAAATACATAAACTAAGCGTTGTCTGAATTGTAAGTTGAAGCTAAAGAATTGCTTGATATCCTCACCATTTAGTAACTACATGAAAGCTTACAGTGCCCATTGTAAGCCAACATCACTGTCGACGGAACAAAGATTATGCATGCTGTACTTCTTAGCTATATTTTCAGACTCACTGTTTTAGTTTTCAAAGAGGAACTCTTCTGTCTTTGTTTGAGGTAAACTAATACAGCCTCACTTGAAAAATTCTTATAAACTTCCTGTGTTTGAATATCACCTTCTTGGTGGGACTCGAACACAAATTGGATGGGATGGAATTAATGTAGAGAAAACTAAACCATCTATTCTGCGGCTTTTTTGTGAGAGTTAAAAACTCTAGTTTCTGGGAGGAGAAGAAAAATGCTGTGAGTTTAGTATGAGGTGAGACAAAGTTCCTTGTCTTCTAGATATCTGAATCGAGCTTTCTAAACAAAGAGATATGTCTCATCATCTTCCCTGACTTCACTATGGAGACCCTTCGAATACAAATGCCTCCTACTGATAGGTGTATTAGTTACCAGCAGTAATTCAGAAAAAGTTATGATTTTAGATCCGTTATTTTAACATTACATTTTATATAATTCTTAAACCACAGACCTCAATATTAGTGAGTCGACTATGATTCGCGTGTTCCTGAGAGCGTAACATTTGTTTGGCGATATAATGCAACTGACAGCAGAAGCACGAACTACACTAACCAGTCAGCGGGTACATGAGCAGAACCTATTGCTATCATGTAAAAACGCACGCATAATGCTACATCTCTCTCAAGTAAGCAAAATAATTTTCTTATATATAGAATGTATGTTTGTAAAATTCTCTCTATTCCCCCCCCCTTGAAATTAGAAATAATGCTTTTTCTATTCCTTTAGCAAACCTCATTGAAATAATTATTTCAATTTTATTTATTTCTTTATTTTATCTTATCTTTTCTTTTCTTTTATTGATACACAGACAGATGCCATATCAGTGATCATTATAAATTTCCGAAATCAGTAATCGGATTTCGTTTAAATCCAAAAAAAAAAAATACATGAACTCTAATAGATAATTTATAAATACAGAATAAAAAGTTGTACTTCTTCTCCATAGTGGTTCAAACGAAGAAACATTTTCCCATTGATAAAACGCGTTATTAGATGTATAAGCAAAACACATGAATATCTTAGTTACTAAACCGTTAGCCCTATCTCTGAAAAAAAAGCGCATTTCTCCACTTTCATCTGTTTCTTGTCACTTCACTCAAGAGGGAGAAAATAGCCTGATTAGAAGACACATTAGAAGGAACGTTGTTATTCTCGGCTAGCTGTACACCAATAACAGCTAGCTTAATGTCAAGACCCTCCTTTGGTTGTCGTATTTTCTGTTGACGCTGTACGTAAACGGGAAACTTGATTCCCAGGATTTTCGCGGTAAGTGTGGCATGATCATATCTCCTAATTCAGCAATTACACCGTCAGAGGTCATGCCACCACTTTTTCATATCTTCACACGTCAGTTGTTTCCTTTCTCTTTCCTTTTTTTTTTCTCTCTCTCTCTTTTCGCTGATTTCCACTAAGGGACGTTATTTTCACTATGGTCTCAAACCCGAAATGCAGAAGAGTCTAACAGACCCCAGGCGACAAATCCATGATACGACGTTTTCCTCTTGTTTGCGATAACCTCTTCGGCTTTGGGGTTATCTTCATCTTTGCTGTCAAATGCCACACAGTTGTCCCCTGGTTATGGATTACCCGGTCTCAAAAACAGCTAGCTAATGACATTATCCCGACTTCAAACAGAGACAGAGGTCAGCTTAGAGAACACAAGTAAAAGAAATTGCTCGTAGAGTGACTATGGGAATCTCACAATAAAATTAATTTAAAAACCATGAAAATTATATTCGGAAAATGAGCAATTTCGTTTATGTGGGTTACTGTTATAGATACTGATTAAAATTAAATTTATATGCTATAATTAAGGAAGTTAGTAAGCAGTTATATGGGAAACATTAAAGCCAATAGGATTAAAAATTGTATTTATAATAGGTAAGAAATATATATACCTTATAAGATTCATGGGATGAATAGCAATAGTACCTTTCAATAAATCTGACGAGTGTGCTAAATCCCAAAAACAAAGCAATGAGATTGTCCCAATAAATACTGCTATATGAAAAATTACCTTTAATCAGGGCTCTCATCCTTGATGTAGTCTCTTTCTGCATCCATTCCTAAAAAAATCCTACCTGTTGAGGTGCTTTTCTATCATTTTTTTAAAGAATGAGTGAAATTGTTTCTTGTTTTTTTTTGAAATTGTTATTTTGCCCAAACTCTTCGGCGAAATTTTTTTAAAACAAACCCATGTCCAAGTTTCTTCATATCTACGTGTTCAGTCAAAATTAACCTTTCTGTCTGTCTGTCTCTCTGTTGATGTGTGGTTTTTATGCTTAAAGTTTCATCTCAGATGATGCTTGGATGTTCAGCTTGCTTCTTCTGCATTTAGAAGGGCGCTTTACATTTTTTTAAATAAAAAAACGAGATCTGAACGTTTCATTACTTCTATAAATACTGTTCAGAATTCGACCAGTTTCAGAACCTTTCTCTACGTTTCATTAAATAGATACTGATTATCCTTTCCAAATATCTGTCATACATTTCTACGAAGAAGCGTCAACCATGTTTTAGTAAATAATATCTTTTTGATATATATTAATACTATCAAAACTGCTTTACTTCTGAATGATAGGAACATATCCCGTTCGTCGTTATCGATAATTTATTAACAGAGTCCCCATTTTGTACAATAGTTCATTTTTATGTTTGCATAAAACAAAACTTCTAGTTGCATGAGATCTCGTGAAACTGAAAATTGCATTTTAATATCGATACGCATTAAGTTGATTGATTCAAAATTAAATTTTCTCAATCAAATATATATTTAATAGACTGTTATGCTAAATAAATATATATATATATATATATATGGGCAGATTCTTTTCAAAAACAGATCCACATGCAGTTGGATCTGTTTTTGAAAGAGATCTGGAGATCTCTTTTCAAAAACATGGAGATCTACTTATTCGTTTTGCATTTCTAAACTACATTTTCAAGATGCATATAGAGGAACCATTATTATTCTTACCTCTGCGTGTTTAATAGTCGTGAAAGCAAATTAATGATTCATTTGATAAAATTCGGCATCGTTATGAAGCTTTTTAATTAATAAGCATTAAATGTGCGGTAAATCGAAGAATTTAGATTAATATTTGGATGTTCATTCAAACACAACACTATTGTTATGCTAGTAAGATAAATTACTGTCGACATAACATTCTCCCAAATTAGCCAGCATGAAAAACAGCGACTTCTCTCTCTCTTGTTAGATACGAGATGTTAATAACATTAAATCAGGATTAAATGGTTACTCCGGAAGAAAATTAGTAACCTTTTTATCCATTTCTAGCAGAAGCTGGAACCTTAGAAACAATAATTTGAATATCAATGGAACTCCGAGTGTTGTAGTACGAAAAGATATTTTTGTTTTAAAGAAGGAAGTTAATTGTTGGGACTCAAGATTTCATTGAAAGAAAAGGAACGGTAGCAATTATATATTCTTTTCACCCTTGTAGTAGCGAAGGGCGTTTCCATTGTTTTATCACTTTCTTAGTTTCATCAAGGTAATACCGTAAGGAAACTACCCTCTCCAATGGGTGTTTATAAGTAGCTGTGGAAAAGAGAGGAGCTGGTAACTAATGCATAATCATACGACATCGCATACGTTCGTTGCTTTAACTTACTTGACTAGGCATCGTTTATTGTTTAGTGTTCTTTATGATGCAACATAAAGGTCTCTCAACAAAAAAGGATTTTAGGCATAAAGAAGACATATTAGTCCTAAATTTTTCAACGCGCTTCATACGCAACCACACACACACATACGAGTACATGAGATATTTGTAGGGAGTGACATGTATTCGATACCGTTAAATCCAGTGATCGTCTTCATAATCCACTTTACTTGTGTGCGCATTGTTACAATATTTTGTTATCTTCTTGAAGGCTATTAACGAAATACGAAACCAGCGTTGTCAGATCACTGTTTTCACTTTCTGTATTTTCAAAAGAAACTAATTTAGAAAGGAATTGGTTTATAAACTGTATATTTTTAAAAAGGTTATAAACATTAGAAACAGAAGCTGGAACCTTAGATTTAAAAAAAAAAATTAAACCAACCCAGTTAGTTTCAAGAGAAAAATAATTGCTCGCATTAGTGAGAGATTACTTCTTTCTCGAACAAGTGTAACACTATTTTGTAACTTGACCCGACTGATGTAATTATAACGGAAAAGTACAAAGAAAAAAATAACCTTCCTGATAAAAATGTTTAGTTGGATTTTAAATCTAGTGTGAAATATAAGAGATTTGTTTTTAATTTTGCTTACCTGGCGCAGTCAAATTTATCGCGTTTCACAAAGATTTTCAAGACAAATATCACTCCGCTGATTAGCATTTTAAATAACACTGATCTAAAAAGAGAAATGCTAGATTATATAAGTAATCCAAAAAAGTTACGCTATTTTCTAGAGATAGGCATTACTTTGAAATCTAAATTGGATGAGTCCAAAATCAGTATTATTCTGAAGCACTTTTCAATTGAACAGCTGACGAATATTTTGTGTGATGTTCTTCAGATAACTTTTTTGTTCGTATGTTACTTTATTCATGATACTTTGATTAACTGGAATTTTTCCTGTCAGATTGACTGAGTGTATAATGTCTTCATCCATCACACTACAAATTGTGGATTTGAATCCCACTGTGGTGTATGACTTCAATGTCTCTAGATTGTAGACGAGTTTCGTCGTCCTTGTAAACTATCCCATTGCTTACTGAATGTCTGAAGTGGCTTGAAATAGTTTCATGTTTGATTCCTAGTCCAGGATTCTCACGGTATTAAAATGTACTACAGGTTTCTAACCTTTCATAGATGGAACTGATATTGAAAAATAACGTAACTTATAAATTAATGCCATTATATAACAAACATGGTGGTACACTTTCCTAAGAATAGAAGACGTAAAGGATGTTTAAGCTTTCCAACGAATTTGAAAAGTTTAAGACTTCTAATCTACTTCTTTTTAAAAAAAATCTTCCACCGGACTTTGGAAAGCTTAAATACTTTAGTGTAGCATGCAACGACAAAGCAGTAATTGTTCATCATACATGATTTTGGTGATATCACATGCGACTAGCAAATATTTTTCAAAGATGACAACACATTTCTGTTGTCATCTTTGAAATTTCGCAGGTAATTATATTAAAGGAAGAAAGCTGTCTGCAGCAAAATAATTTAAATGAAAATATTGTAATTATTTTTCTGTACATAGACAAATGCATGAAAAAAAAACGCTCTCTATGAAGAGAATATTTGTGTTCTAAAACAGTAATGGTAAAAGTGAACAACTGGTGGTGGTGCAAGCATGGCGTTGCCATTAATTTTATACCAGTTGACTGAACGTCATAGTTAAACAGAGGCCAGCCAAGAAGAAGAAAGAAAGTCGGGGAAGACATGGAATCAGAATAAAGTGATACATTTTTCTAATAAAATGCACACAGATGTGCTCAGGAGGCAATTATGCCAAACTGAAAGTCATGGTTCAGAAATCGCCGGTGGTGATTAGAAATTCAGATTAGATGAAGAGCGATTAAAATTTCAACAAAAAATGAACAAATAAGCGAGCGATTGTATTAATTTTACAAAATAAAAGTAAATAATAGTTTCAGTATTTTTCTTTTAGTTTATTTTATTTTATATTATATTTATTTTACGTTAATTATTTTTGTGCTACCTTCTTACCATCGCACTTTACCTTAACTTTGTATTAAGTATTTCTTCTTGTTTTCAGTTATTTGTGTATTCTTTTTCTATTAACTTAAATTAATAGTATACGTCCTATGAAGATTGCAAGACCGTGTGCGTCCATGGCTCACACCTGTATGAGCCATGGAAGCACACGGTCTTGCAATCTTCATAGGACTTATATTGAAAAGCTCAGTAACTTTCCACTTGGCACTATCATACCAATTATATATTTGGTTTAATCCTTTATCCAAGTGTAAGCAAACAAAGTTTGCTTTTGAAGTATTTTCAGGACTTGGGCAACTCGTGGTAAAGGTGGTATAAGTTCTCATCACTTGCCTTGGTATCTTCCATAATGCAAAGCACATCTCCTTGCGGATATGTATGATGCATAGCATTATACATGTATAATGCTATGCATTATATATTACATGTATTACATTATATTATACATTATATTATACATGGCTACCGAGTTCAGAAATGCCTTTGCAAACAACATGAGGGCCACAACTGTTTGTCGGAAGCTGAAGAACATGGGTTTCCATAACCGCGCAGCCGCACTCAAGCTTAATATCAGCAAGGGCAAGCCAAGCGTCAGTTGGTACAAAGCTCAACGCCATTAGACTCTGGAGTAGGGCAAACAGGGATGAATCTGGCTTTACCATCTGGCAGTCCGACGAACGAGTCTGCGTTTGGAGGATGCCAAGACTGCTACTTGCCCGAATGTGTTGTGCCAACTGTGAAGTTTGGTGGAGAAGAAATCGTGGTCCTGTTATGTTTTTCATGGTTCAAGCTGGGCCTCCTAGTTCCAGTGATGGAGAATCTTAACACTGTGGACTATAATGACATTCTGAACAGGGAAATTACAGGAACGTACCAAATGGAAAGCATTCCTAGAAGATTGAAGGCTGTTATAGCAGCAAAGGATATACCAACTCCATATTATCGAGTTTCATATTCGAATGAGAGTTGGGATGATCAGACGTTGGGATATTTTTGATCAGATAGTGTCAACTCATATCTATTAATTTGTTTTTTAAATGAAATAATATTACTGTAAAAATATAAAAGGTCGTTATTTTTACAGTAACATCCCGAGATTTTTCACGAATTTCCACATATAAGAAAATTTTCTAAAAGCAGACATTAGTCTTTTTTCTTTTTTCTTTCAAGATGTGTTTGCATTTTCAAGAATCAAGTAAATCGAACCAATTTTTGCTTCAGGCTTTCAGCCAGGATTGAAAAACTATGTTTACATAAGCATAGTGTTCAAATTAATTTACGGTAGATTAATCTGAACAAGCCGAATTTTCATCAAGTTTTTGGTTTGGATTTCGTTTCAGTTGACAATAATTTGGTTTCGGTTTACTATTTTCGGTTTCGGTTTTAGTTCACTATTTTGGTTGAGCGATGCGTATTTTAACTGTCTCTACGATGTTTCTTAATAGTGTTATGCATTTTGAATGGTGTAAACAAGTTGACATTCGTAGTGTTTTATTCATTTTGCGTAGCTATAAAATGGATACATCTGCAAGAAAGCGTTCAGAAATATGTACTCTTTCTCAGCACACATCCATGACTCAACAACAAATTGCCAATGATTCTGGTTTTCTTGTGGATACTGTTAATGCGATTATAAAGAGATTTAGGGTGACAGGTATCTTTTCTCCTGACAGAAAATGAAAACGTGGGTGAAAAAGGAACTTTAATTTGGTTAGGAAAAGCAAAATGAATCCAAGGTTGTCTGCTGTAGACTTAAATAGAGAGTTGGCAGCTAGTGGGATTAATGTTTCTGACGTAGCAGTCTGTTGAAGATTATTGGAAGCAGGGAGGACTGCCCACAGACCATAAAAGAAACAGCTGTTGGCTGTTGACTAAGGCTATGCAGAAAAAGAAGCTCCAGTGGGCAAAAGTGTACAAAGATTGGACTGTAGTAAAGTGGAAAGTCATATTCTCAGATGAGTGCCATTTCTTTGTCCAAGGAGAGCCAGTACCCTACGTTCGCAAATCAGTGGCTGAGAAGACCTCTCCCGCACAAGCTCCTAAACACCCAGCTAAAAAGATGTTCTGGGGTTGTTTACACATGACGGTCAGGATCACTTGTGCCTGTTGATGATGAAAAGTGAACAATACATGAAAATATTGCAGAAACGAATCCAGAAAGACAAATAACTCATCTTTCAACAGGATCTCACTCCACGCCACACTTCAAAAAAAAAAAAAAGTGAAAGAGTTCCTCAAAAATCACAGAATCCAATTGCCTCGGTGACCAGGTAACTCTCATGACAGAAACTTGGAAAATTAAAGAATAACTTAATACAATCCATTATAAATGTATAGTTTGAGATACAGAAATAAGAAATGTGTGTTCTACGTTGATAGAATCCATGCCTAAACGAATTAAATAACTTATAAGGAACAGAGGGGGGCATATATAAATTATTAGATAAAGTTAGAGTTTAATTTTTACTTATTTTCTTGCGAAATTAATTTTTTTTTAAATGTGAGTGTTGGGGTTAATTTGTTCGCTAGTATAATTATTTTTTTAATATTTTGTATGCATAAATATTTGACATTATAATATTTGAAGAATAATTACCGTATTGAAAGTTTATCCCGTAAAATAGATCAGCATAATAAAAATGTATTATTTAAATGTCTGATCCTTATAAAGCATTAGCAAGCACTATCGTCTTTACTCTTTTCTTGTTTCCCAATTCGAGGAAGAAATTTTACATTCTCCAGTTGGCTAAAAGTAAATGTAAATTTATAAAACTAATTTATTTAAAACAAACAACATAGGCCCTTACGAATCGATATTATCTTTATGAAATAAAGATAAAATTGTGAAATAAATATAAACTTATGAATAAAATTATCGTAATAATTATTATTTTGTCTCAGTTGATTTTTATACATGATACATTTTTAATATGTAAAAATATTCTAAAACACTTAATATCAAGTTATTAACAAATGTTAACAAATAATTGTTAGCAAAATATCAGCCATACTGGAATTTATTTTCATTTCGTACTGTATCTGAATGTTAGAATAACTAAGCAGAATAACAACTAACTATTTAGGGATATAAGCATAGTGTAATATGACTGTTCACCGCTCGCCTACAATTAAATATCCAAAAGAGACATTACGCATTAATTTTATGCATAAGTGTTCTTGAGTATTTTTATTGGAGTTACCAGATTCATATGTATCATGATGAGTTTAGGAAAGCCTATGTAACCATAAACTACATCATTTTTTTTTCAAAACCAAAAAGCCGGGGTACCACTGGCATCGAGCCTAAAGCTATATAACTTTCTTTTTTTGGGGGGGTGGGGGGATATCGTTTTGGTTTAAGAAATGCCTATGTGATCTATGATACATAAGTTTTCCCAAATCAAAATTGCTATAGTATCAGAAAATATAAGTCAGTAACGTTCTCTCTAACATTCTTATTCCATTTATAGTTATTTCGACTCTGTTAAGGATTTTCTTTGAGGATTTCTACATAAGGTGATATTATATAATACCAGCGATCTTGGAGTATTATTTTGAAGCAACTCAACAGGTTGAACAATCTAAGAACGGGTATCACAAAGTTAGGGTTATCGTTATAGGAAAATTAGGCCATGTGAATTGCAAACGAATTAATTTAATTTAAGAGTGAATTCAAGAATATTTTTGACTATGTATTGTATATGAGAGTAAACTAGAGTACATGTGGTTCAATTTCGATCTTTCGTATTTTATACTTCCTAAAATATTTCTTATATCACCGATAGTGGTATCAATATCATCACAACCACAAATGTAAGAAAGAGATATAAAATACTGCTCACTGTGGGGGATGCAGAATGAATTGATTTAATACAAATTGTTTGATTACATTTAGAAGCCATATAGGCACTTTAGGTTCCAAAGTGCAGTTTGTATTATGCCTAACAGTGCCATCATGATACCTTCTTAAATAAGATATCTCCACCACGCATCAGGAGACCCTTAATTTAATGGCCAAATGGCTGGACGGTGTACTGGAAATTGTATACAGCGGTTGCACTTATTTTAAAACGAATGGCAAATATCAAGTGGAGAAACTCTTAGGAAGATTCATAGACGGGACTGTTCGGCAATTTTTAATACCGAGCTGAAGAATTGCAACCCAGAATGCTGTAGTAGTTATGCACGAGATTAGCGCGATATGAACCGGGTAACTTCTTACTTTATATAAGTCTTTTCATCTCAAATAGTCCAATATGTTTTTTTTTTAACTCCAATGAAACGATATCCACGGAGGAGGAAGAAAAGAGGAAACAGCATTTTTATAGAGGAACTTACAAGTTTTGCTATTGTCATAGGTGCCATAAAAAGCCCGAGCGTCATTCATGAAATTGTCCGTCACAATCGTGTACTAGGATCAAGTTCTTTAAGACTTTTAAAACTCCAAAATAACTTCTAGTGACTAGAATTTGTCTCTGATTCTCAGTCTTAACTGATCAAAAATCTGCTATACTTATTAAAAGTTCTCCCTGCTTTGTTACTAGACACATGCGTGCGTGTGTGACAGGGAATTGGTAAAGATTCATAACAGTTCTATATAGTAGTTTATACTCATCACAGCTTCCATTTATTCTGACTAGCTGACGTTTCTCGGCATCTCTGCACTTGGAATGCATCGCCCTTTTGTTTTAAGAAACATGCGTATTGCAGGTAGGAGGCATGTCTTGTCCTTAGCAGTGTGGTCCATATCTTCATCACATGAAGAAATTCGCCAATCACAATATACTGCAGTTGTTGGGCTATTGTGACGTCACCGTGCGACTTCACGAAACCCCCACGTTTCTAGCTGCAACTTCTTATGTTAAAGTTCCTAGGTGAGAAGGCGAAGATGGGAGAAGAGAGGCTAGTTCGTTGCTCCGAGGCACTCACACTCGTTAGAACTGAAATAAGACGTCTGCATGGAGTACAGTTTATCGATTGGATTTACGGAGGGGGGAAACATGGGACCCGAGTCGTTCAATGATGGCGCTTGTCCCTGAGCGATGAGAACATCTTCAAGACCTCCAAGACTAGTTTCACTGTCCATACTGATGTCACTCTTCATATAAGGACCTTCTGCGTGGCTGGTTGTGTAGAATTGGCCTGGAAAATTTGAAGTTTAATTTCAGTCTGAGTTTAGTAAAAATTCACGAAACTAAATATATAATCGCAGAGAAGAATTTTTTTTAATTCCATAAGAAATAAAATCTGTTTTTGGGTACAATGAGGTTTAAATTATTTACCGGTTTCAAGATAATAAATAAATGCAAATCTCTCTCTCTCTCTCTCTCTCACACACACACACACACACAACGTACCGTAAGTATATTAATATTGCGCAAGGATGGTTTTAATTGAATCCTTGTGGCCAGAATGCAGTATGAAGGGAAAAATATATACTCACTGACAGAGGTTTGCGAAAAAAAAAGTCAAATTCTATTTGATCTGTTTTGCCGAGTTTTCTTAATACCACAAGTCCGTATACATTATTGTAAACTATATTTAGTTAATTGAAATGAATAAGTTTGGATAATTTGGATATATACAAGAAATATCAATATATTGTTGACAGAGTTTTTCTTGTTTATAAACGCAAGTCAGAACTGTCAAAATAGATAAATTATTCAATAAAGGAATAAATGAAGCATGGAATGGTGATCGTAATATTTAAGTATATTATATTGAAATCTTCTATTATGCTTTGCTTTTGAAGTAAATGACTTCTTTTAAACTGGAAGAAAGACACATATATTATGCTAACGCTTCAAGGAGACTACACGATATCGTTTTGAGCAAAAAGAAATTAAAAATAGCATTTTGACATTTCAAAATAACGACGTTCTCTGGATGTAATTCAAGTGTTAAAAATTGCATCGCTGTAAGGAATATACAGGCTGAGATGTTTTCTAAATAAGAAATTACAAGGCTCTTCTACCAGTTATTCATTGCAATGTGACAACAGCTTCACAGTTTCCATAGTGACTGCTGAACTGAGAAATTAACAGAATACGTGTGTTGCTAGTCGCCATCTGTTGCTAGGCAACGACCAGTGTTTAACCGCTGTAGTTACATAGTGACAGTACAACCTGCATAACCAGGCTCAGCACAGCAGAAGGAAGCGAAGGGGTGGAATTGTCTATAGCTAAAGTCCTGTTTATGTTAATTATTTTGGACCTGCGTGATTTTAGGATGCAGTATTGTAATTCTCGTAAGATAAAATTATTATCTTTATAGCATGAATGTAAACTAAGTCCAAACTTACATTTGAATACTAAACTTAATTCCGCTAATACAAAAAATAATAATAAAAAAACCTAACCGCTATTGATCTCGGCAAGTTTAGAAGAGCTGTGGCAATTTTAATTAAGATTCCTGTTGAAAGAAGAAAACACTATGATTTTTACGAAAATGCACGGTTGCGAAAAAAAAAAAAACTGTCAGGTGCAAGACAGCATTACCTAGGCCATATTATATATTACACATAGGTAATGCAGGAAGCAATTTCACATATGACAAGTTTGAACTCACCTCAGTTGCATAATGTAAAGGACAACTGAAGGAGATTAAAAAAAATGAAAATGTTATTTATTTTTTATGGAGTCTTCCATACATGCTCTTGTGCATGTTTCCATTGATATGCTTACTTTATTAATCGGAGCAATTTATAAATTATTCCAATATCAATACCTCTTAATTGATTACACGACAGTATAGTGCACTGAAGAAAAATAAGATTTTTGGAAAATTGTTATAGTGGAACGATCTTAAAGCAAGTGATAAAATGTTTTAATATAATTAATTAAGATTTACTGAAATGTAAATTATCCGGATGTGTCCACCAACTGTATGTATTTTCAGGCTGATACTTGTGGTTTGTACAAGGATTCGAACTCGATGTTCCCAGCCAAAGGGCCATATGTCGTTCTTCCAGTTAGGCTACGAAAGCGCGTTAATATGGTGGGAAAAAGAAGGAAACATGTTTTTTATTGTTTTTTTTTCAGATCTTGTGCACAGAAGTGAAGCGAAGAAACAAGGAAATCATGGAAGATATGCAAAAGTCGCATCGTATGCCTTTAGGTCAAGATTAATTTTGAAGTAATTCTGAACTGACTGATACTCAAGAATAAGGCAATTATTGAAATGAATGGTGTAGATGGAAACATTTATAATGCGTGCTGATCCTCGAAGACTCGTTAGCGAATAACCTTTGAGGAGACAGCGTTTGAGCGAACATAATTTTTGGGAGATCTCGGGAATAATGAGCCATGATAGACATTTGGGCCTCTTATTAAGCAGTAAAGATCTGTTTCATTTCCAAATGATCATTAAAAGACTTCAACTCTAACAGTCCAAGTAGCAATGGACCAATATTCCAGAAGGGAAAGCCTAATACTATAAGTCGAAATAATAATTGAACAAAATCGATTTTTTGGTTCGTTTTACGAAGCATATTCAACTAACTACTTAGTTCAATAGTTAGTTCAGTATGCTTCTTCCTTATACTGGTAAATGGCTTCCTTCTATCGTCGAAATATAGTATAACCAGTTTGCTTTTTTACAACCAACTTTGATATATTTCTGGAATGAAAATTAGAGTAAGCAGTTTATCGAGGTTATGCGATAACCTCAGTAAACAATCGCACACTACTCTTGAAATCTGATAAGCATTAGTCAGGGTGAAGACGAAATTCTTTCTCTCTCTCTATCTCCCCCTCTAAAACACTTTGTAGCATTTGAACTGGAAGCTTAATACTGATTATTTTTCTTTAAAGTATTCGAAAATTATATATTTTAATAATATTTATATTAATAATATTTAAATTCATATTATATTTGTATTCATATTTTCATTATTCAGAATATTTATAATTCAGAATAGTATTAATCATTGAGAATATTCTTATTTATTATTATTATACATTACAAGAAAGAAATATAATACCTTTTTTAAATTCATCTTATTTATTATACTCTACACTGCAATTTTAAAATTCAAATTTCATTACCAAACTCTAGTAATATTTTTAATGCAGCAAAATATTAATGCGTAGTATAAGGAACGCAGAAAAATATTTGAAAAATGTACACAGGAAAAAATTTGATTAGGAAACAAATAATATCCGAATGTATGTCAACACATTTTGCCGTATATTATTTTGGCATCTTCAGGACGAATATACGAAAATTATCAGGAAAAAGAAACGTACATTTAAAACAACAATTTACAAAATTGTTTGTTTCTTTCTTTTTTGAAACAATATTTTAAACCTAAATAATGATTGTCACGCTTAGCATGTTAGATATCACTCACTCCGGTTGTTTTTTTAAAGTTTTTCACGGCCTAAGGTTGTGTAACTTGCCTGGGGACTTCCAAAATCATGTAGTTTAATTCCTTAGTTCCTATTCATGATAGACAGAGGAACTTGAATTGTGTGTAAAATAGCATTCCATATTACCCGAATTTCCTCTGCTATACAAGGGGGGTGACCTATGTATATTCGAAGACTTTTATAATAACAGTCTGTTATAAATAGAATGCAGATATTTCCCTCAGCTCATTTTACTGCTTTCTGAGATAGATGCGAGATGTTGTAAGTCCTATCCTATCAACGCCGTGGTGTATGTGTAGCATCGCCGATGTGCTCTTCTAGGGTTAGGCGACGTTTTTCTAATGCAAATATTTTGGTAGATGCAACGTATTTTGTATACTCTTGGATGTTTTTCGATTCGGTGTGTCTTCTGAAAATCGCACTAACCACTATTGTGTCATGATCAGCTTCTCAAACTATTTTAGCAAACATCATTAGAAATCGTATGAGCTTATGGAATTACAGAAGCATCTGGACATTAATGATATTCAAACATTTCTTTGTAGTCATAAAGCAGTAAGTGTTGTTATAGAAGATGATTTATTATTTCTTTATTTTCATTTGCAGTAGAATTGTACTACTGTTGTACCAGATTATGAGAATGTTATCAATACAACAACATAAATATTTTTCCTGATTTTTTTTTTTTGCCCTGAAGCTGCCGAAATAATATTGGCGAAACGTATACTTATATACATTTAGTTTTTACTTGTTCTCTTCTCTTAAAAACTCCCTAAATATTAAAAAGATGTGAAATCTAAATCCTCGACATCTTTACTCGACTAGTTAGCATTCCAGTATCAGTGTTTTCTTGTGTTTGTAAAATTTTAAGAGCTCAGCATTATGTGACGACATTTTTAGTGGAAATAAAGCAGCATTTCGTGATGATACTTTTTACTATTGCAGATATTGTTCACAGGGTGCCATAGTAATTTATATAGTACTTAAAGAATGAACCTACAACACCATAACTTCATTCATAACTGCACAGTGTCATTACACGATCCATCTCGCTGTCACAGTTTAGTTCTTGGATCACCGCTTGGTTAGGGATTTCAAGAACTTTAATCGGTTTGTTATTAAACACTACTCACCCACCCCCCCCATGCTGAAGTGTTACAACATAACGACAATGAAATCAAGACTGAATATTTCCGTAACGTTTTATGGAGGTTAGTCCAAAAGATGTATATAATGGCTGTAATTCTGTGCTATCTAACTGAAATTGTATCTTAAACGACTTCCAGACAGACGTCATTGTTGGTAACCATTATGGTTATCAGGCAGTTCGTGCGATTGCGTTAGGTTCGGTGGGTTATTCTGAATTATTGCCGAAGCAAATATATTGTCTGCTAATTGTCGCTGAGCCTTATACGAAGTTTCCCGAGATTGCCATTTAGAACATTAGTGATCAAAGATGGCTGACGTCGTTAAAATGGAAACGCGACAGTGACAAGAAACTCAAGACAGTCAAGCAGATCACATAAACTGGTAGAAAGTGGACATAAGAATGCTGAAAAGAGTTGTATATTTTTTATCGCATATGGGGGGATTTTTTTCAATCAGAAGTCCAAGGTATTCGTAGCTCTGAAGGTTTAGGTCATTGCGAACCGACTCCCAAGTCTTTGTTTTCCATGGAAGGGCTGCTATGTATAATCAATGCATCATGTGAAGACAGTAATCGGGTTTGACTTTCATGAAGCGTTCTGTGTAATTGGGCAGATGATTGTCTGAAGGTTATACGAAAAAAAAAAAAATACCAGGATTTTCATTCTAGTTTAGGTAGGATAGCTGCTAGGAAAATGCTATGTACTAGAATGTTATATTGCAAGGAAGGGCCGTGTTGATATGATGTGAGGAAATGGGAGTTCATAGGCTAACCAGCACAGGGTCCATGCTGATCTGAACACCTTTACGAAGAACAAGACGTTTTAGGAAAAGTAAAGCATGCCTTTGAAAGCTTCTGTGTATCCTGTCTATGGAGTATACTTTCCCTTCTTATTTGAGTGGAAATTTGAGGGATAGCGAACAGGAAATTTTTTTTTCCAATTTTCAATCACATAATCGTACCCTTTTCGATAATAAAGCTGTGGCAAAAAAGGGTTTCATACATCATCATTCCCTTGAATAAAGGTATGCTACAATTAAATAAACAAAGAAAGAGAGAGACTCGTCAAATCTGAATGAAATGTTGTTTTTCAAGAGGACTCGTAAATAAATAAAAAACATCAAGAAGTGAGCATATATACGCCGATCTGAAATGCAGCCCAGTAGAATACAAACGACAGCAACTACGTACGTTTGTGGATAGCCCTATTTTGTGTATTACTCAGCGATGATTTTATTTTCCAGTAGTGAACATTACTAAGCAGTGAAGTTTGTATTAATGAATAATATACAAGCAAGATATCTGAAGTTATCTTTAACAAGTTTTTTTCCCTTTTTAAGATATAAATTAAACATGATTTAATCCTCGATATAAGGCAATTACCAGTTTACTTTGGATGACAAAATACGTTTGCAAATCAGTAAGTCCTATAAAGGATTTTTCTCAACCATATCTGTGTGAATCGCTTTAAGAAACATTTCGTTCTATTAATCTGGTTTAAAAGCAATTTTAATACACTTCTGATTAAACTGAATTCTTACCGTCGGATGCATGGGCGGGATACGTCACAGGAGGTAGAGGAAACTGAGAGGCATCCGAAGCCGTATCTCCGACGGCTCCTAGCCGTGGGTAGGGAGGCGCTGTGTGAAACAGATAGTGTTAGTCCTTGAAATCATGTCTTTCTAGACAAAAAAGAATTACTATAGTCTGAAAGGATGTCCTATACTGAGTTTGTAAAACTATTACTTTGCTATATTTAAAGCTATTCGGATGCGAACTGATGAGGGAAACTAATTATGAAAAGTAAAGAAAACATGGTCATGTTTAATTTAAATACCACGTAGTCTATATGTAAGAAAACATTTGAAATTTTGGTATTTTCTTTAAAGATTTTTTTTTTGATAGTTTAGTAGATAAATAACTGGTTTAGTATAAGCTTGTCCTTCTCTGAAAGCAGAGAAAAACAGAAAGAAACAACATATTAGCTTTCCTTAAATACAGCCATTGAATATTTAGTAGATAACATACATAATTGTGGGGTGAAAAGTGCATATTTATAATAAAAACTCTGATAAGAACATCCTGATTTCTGTCTAATTTGTATTTGGAGATTGCACGCTAGATTGCAATATACATATTGGTCAAAAACTCTTTTTTTTTCATTCAGTTATTTAAATACTCTGTGAAAGTTACCTTAGTAACAGTTTAGTATGTAAAAGAGTAAAAAAAAATACTGTACTTGAAATTAAGGCCACAGTCCTAATGTTAAAAAAAAAAGTTCGGAAAAACGATCTCATAATTCTAATTCTTTATTACAGAAGAAAATGAGAGAGAAAGGACTCGTAAATTATTGAGACAGGAGTAATGGAGAAAAATCTAATTCAGGTACGACAAAAGTCTTGTGGGATCAAGTCTGTTCATATTTCGCAAAGCAAGAGAAATCTCTAGGAAGGAGATATGGGAAGAAAATTAAAAGCAAAACACCCATGAAAGAATTATATTTGGGAAGTTTTCTTTCTATTTAAGGATCAGCAGACTAGTACACTGAAAGAGAAACTGCAAAACTGAATTTTTTTTGCATCTCTTCATGTTTTATTTCATCTTTTATTCATCTCTTCTATACAAAGTAGTTTTAATGCATTTTTTCAGTATCAGATAGAAACATAATGTGATTTATGAGTACATCGTATTGCCACAGCGACAGCAGTGATCCCTCGTCACTTTGGACCAGTTTACGATAGCAGCTATCCCTTGACTGTAGTCCTTATCATAACAAGTGAAGGGGAAACACGTTACCTTCATCATAACCTAACCCCAACATTCGTTCTCATTCGAGAAATGATCTTTGGGATTTAGATTAGAACTGCGAGATAACGAGACTAATTCCTAATTCTTCGCTTTTCTCAGACCAAATACTTGGTGCTTACAAGCCTTGCTTTATGGAAATTCCAATTTCGAAAATATATTCCTGTATGCCTGACCCTGCCCTTACACGTATCTGTTTGCTGTAAGTTCTTCCTTTTGTGATATATATATATACTGTATATATATATATATATATATATATATATATATATATATATATATATATATATATATATATATATATATATATATATATATATATTGCATTTTTGACACTATGGCCAACGTCCTGCAAATAGTTCATTATGATAGCTTCTTCTCTGAACTTCACTGCTTTTTTTAAAAAAAATAAAAACTAAGCTCTAAGGTAAACTTAAAAATATAAGGATGTTATTTCAGAATAAGAAACAAAAGTGATGTAAAAATCATCAGAAAGCAGAACTGTTACGAGGAATGATAAATTCCCTTTGTTATTTTTTATTCGAATATTTCACTTATGATACCAGATAATAGAATAGAAGCTATCTACTCTGCAAACGGAAATGTGTAGGCCAATTAGAGCATAGAACCTAGCAGATATTAGCCTTCGAAAACTCATTAAAATCTATGGAAAGAGTAACGAGTAAGATACGATAAGATGAGTGTGAACTGATAAAGAATATTGACAATATTCAGTTAGGCTTGAGCATATGAGAGACACAGTATAAGTACTTGGAGAATGGAAGATTAGATGTTTCAGTCAACTTAGGAAATATCTTTTATACACTATATACCAGAAAAGAAAGTAGTGAGAAACAAAATTGTAATTCTTTCGAAACAATTTGGAGAGACTTATTTGAGCTATTTGTTGGATGAACACCTGTAGGGAACAGGTGAACATTCCCAACTGCAGAAACTCTGTACATCTGAAACCATCTCCAGCATTTCTATAGTTTGGTTTGTATGAGACAGGTTTTCATCAACAAAGCAACCTGTCCCATACAGTTTTTCATCAACAAAGCCACACTTTGTTAATATTTCCAATGTTTAAGGATCGGTACAAGTATGAATATCACTTTTCCGCCCCGAAGGTTGCGATTTTAGATGTTGTTTTGGACCGTTTCACTCTGTGGCTCTTAGTGACCGATGCAAATTTCTTCACTAGTGAATGAGCTTTAAGACGTTGTCTTCCTCATAATATCGATTCAAATGACAGTTACAGATATGATTTTTATGGAATTGCACGTTGTTGTGGATGACTTCTTAAGCAAACCTTTAACTAATCTGATTGGCTTCTTGATCGACAGTCAAGATCCTGACGTCATGAATAATTTTATTAGTGACATTTGGTCACTAATAAAATTAGTGACATTTTTTTTTCAAAAATTCGGTAATTTTTGAAAGACTAGAAATCTACTCGTATACTCTTCACTGCTGCAAACATTGGTGTGCTGTAAGTCCGCGATGAATATCTGTAAGTGATACCTCACTTAAGTGGCAGCCAAGTTTCACTTTTATGTTGTGCGCACATGTTCAGCAGTGAGACCAATAGAATAGCTTCAGTAAAAGGATGGATTATTTTTGGTTTATCTTCGCAACCATTATGTTCATCCAGTATTAACGAATATCTGTGCCCTTCAATGGACATACGCAACTCTGGGTATAGAAAAGAAAAAGGGGGGGGGGTACTGTATTTTTTTGTAAAAAAAAATTGTTCTTGGGATACGCTGGATATGTCTCAAGATTTAATAAGATATTCTTATATAGAGTAAGATTGTTAGTATTGATATGTTTCCCAAGCTGTGGTGATATAACAAGAAGTTAAGGAGGTGTGAATGCCCAGGTAACTCTTTCGATTGGTAGTGAGCAGCAAATAGTGTCTCCACCATTTAGTTATTAATGAATAAACAGTAGGTAAATTCTGAATGTCTACTGTATATGATAATTATAGTTGTATATTATATTTTAATTACATATAACAGTACTTTTATTAGATAATAATCGATTTTGTTCTGCAGCTTACATAGTCACGATCAGTATATTCGTGAATACAGAAATGTATAAAATTAAAGCTTACTCGGTGTAAATTCTTGTAGAACTTGAAATAATTGGTTCAGGCTTGCAAATATTATGCACTGCGTCATTGTTGGAAGCATGATGACTCGTTCTCTTTTATATTCCATTTCTCCATATTGAATAGGCCGATAAGAGAAGACCAGAAAGTAGTTTTCATCTTAGCATCTCCGCTAACCCTTTAAACTGTCTTACATAACTGCAGTATGCTATGTAAGGCATTTTTTGTTTCTTGCTATGCTACTATATGCTTTCCCTTACTACTATGAAAAGCTATACTGTATGTGTATCCCTTTTTGTCTATATCTTTCGGAATTTCTTCGGAACTACCAGGCTTACCAACACGACAAATATTCAACTTATATTGACAAGATAGCATTCTTGTTTTACTTGTTACAAGCAGCCTGGTCGTAAAGATACTTCACATGGGAACTTTTATTTGCTCACGCGTGGATAAGGGATTAAAACAATAATATAATGAATATAAGTATATAATTAATACAAGATTACAAGAATAATATCTTGTCAGATACTACAAATTGCAAATATTATGGGAGAAATACATTTTTACACTCACGGATTTTTCATCGAGGGATACTAAGGATTCTTAATTAGACATAAGCATAGACACAACTTTTCTTAGATTAAACCAATGTTAGTTTGATCTCGCGATTTTTAATAAGTGTAGCATACCGTGACGTTGCATATATATACTACTACGTTCACCGAGCATCCACCATGTTTGGAAAAAAGTCAACGGACACTATACTGTGAGATACAAACAGTCATAGTGACCACCTTAAGATGAAGGACCTCCTTTCGCTGGGACATACTTTCCACAAGCGTATAATAGCGATCAATGGGAATTTCGGACCAATCTTCCAGCAGGCATGAATGAGGTCGTGGACTCTTGTGAGGCAGATGTCCCTTGACCGCAGTAGCCTTATGACGCCGTGCATTGTCTTGCTGAAAGAGACAATATGGTCAGTTCTGTAGAAATGCCACAAGGTACGAAGCATTGCATTATCCAAAATGTTCAGATACCTCTTAGAGTTCAATGTTCGTGGCACCACAAACAGAGATTTGGCTTCGGACTCTGATTTCATAGTTGGGGTTATGCACTCTGGTAAAAAACGTTCACTGGGCATCCGCCACACCCGTCTATCTGCTCGGTAGAGGGTGTAGTGTAATTTGCCGTTCCACAACACAGCTTTCCAAGCCTCCACGTCCAAATGTATACGCTGTTTGCAGCATTGAATACGACGCTGCATGTTGGCTTGGGTAATGTGGAGCTTGCATATTACGGTCGTATCATGGAAACCCATGTTGTGAGCCTCCGTTCTGAAAACTTTTGTGCAGTTTCGTATTCTAGTCGATGCCCGGAACTCGACATTCTACTTGTCAGACGACGAATGGTGGTTTGTCGATAAAATTTTCTGGAAAATTTTATCGATGAAGTGATAGATTAATCTCATCCCATCTTCCCTTTTATGTTATGCTCAATGGGCTATTACGGGCAAACAACATGGTTTCTTAGAAACCCGATATTGCTTTGTATAGATAGGGAGGTTAATCCTATCTGCATTGTCTGTAAATTGCGGATGAAAGACCGTTTTAGGGGGGGAAACCCTTCCACCCCCATTCGACCGGCTAACTCATCTTCAGTTGAAAAGCCATAACAAAGGTTTTCGAGTTCAAAGTTGATTCGAAGTCAGGGATTTCCAACAATTTAACACATGATGTGAACTTAATGATCTCCGTCAGACGTCAAGATAATTTAATATTTAATATACAGGTAATTAAATAGATCATCAATATTATCATCAAATTTCTGATATGTACCCTCAAAGGGTGAACAGGTTGGTATGATAGTAATACATGATTAAGTTTTCATTAGAATTAGCTTCCTATCAACAATTTTTCTTCAAATTAATCTGCTATTTGTAGGACTCTATTATTGCCATATCTTATATTTTGGTTTTCGAAGACTACAACTTCATAAATCCAACTAGATCTTGGGATTCTCTGGGTCTTTTTCATGCCATTTTGGCATAAAACATCTGTTTTGCTAACTTTACCTCTCACATTTTGTTTAAGTGACTATATTAATTGAAATTATTTCTGCTCACACATTTTTAAATGCTAATAATGTCAAATTATTTTGAATTTCTCCATGTTTAATATGATTATGCCACTGATGCCATCTGTTCATCTCTTCTTATTTTTTACGAAAATTGTCATATGTGTAGTTTCTGTTCTTGGATTAATTGCTTTATTTGTAACCTGCTTCTCAGAGCAATAAGTTAAAATTGGTTTGAAAGCTGTTTTATGTGTTGCTAGTTTAGTGTTTTGACTAATTTCTCTCTTAATTCATACACATTTATTCAGTTGATTCTCCACATCAACAGATTTGTTTAGTCTATTGTCCATTTTCATATTTAATTTGCTGTCTTTACTAAATATGTTGACTAAATAGCTGAAATAATTTCACTTGTTCTTTAGGAGTCTCCATTCAAAATGCAGTTGCTGTTTTTCATGTTCTTACCTATATTTATGGTCTTTGTCAAAAGACAAAATTGTTTATGTTTTGACCAACAGTTATTACTTAACTTAATGATGATTCTCATACCAATTTGTTAGATTAGTTATTCAATTAAAAATGCACTTAAAGAATCTTGACGACTTGCACTTTAACAATAGAATAAAATTATATGCGTAAACAGCTGTTTAATATTTAATTTTGATGCCACTTTCTTTTCTAATGTGATCCACATAGATGATGAATAAGGATAGAGATAGCATGTACCCTTGTGTTACACCTGATGACATAAGACCAGCCTTCTCAACCTCCTTCAGTTCAAACGGCTGACATAACTTAAACATAAGCTATGTATTGCGTTGTATAATGTCCAATTTACACCATATACTCTTAACTGTAGCGTTGCGAGCAGCTTTTTATTTCGCACCTTGTAATATGATTTTTCCAGATCTATAAAAGTTAGATCCAGATCCTTGTTATTTCATTTCATTTCATTTTACTTTACTGTTGTAAAGTAAAAATCTGATACTGACGACCTCTCTTTGATCTGAATTTAGCCTATTCTTTCCTAAGCTTCAAATAGATTTTATGTACAAAACATAAATAATAATATTGAATATTTGGAAGATACGTTTATCAAAATCGACTACCCCTGAGTCACTTATCATCTATTTAATTGAAACAACCTATTGTGCTTATGTTTATTATGAATTATTGTAACCTATAATTGCATGCATTGATGATAGGTTATATTAATTCAGATTAAACACTGCATCGATGATAGGTTAATAATAACTCGCAATATTTTACAGGCCTTTAAAGCACTCTACCTGCGATTGCTTTGTAAACGTAATTTTAGGATCTTGTTTCTGGATATATACAGGGTGTTCGGGATAAATTTGACATATTTATAATTAATTATATTTTTCCGTAAGTTACATGTATTAACACACACTTCTCTTCATTTAAAAGTTTGGACCCTTCTTCATTCATATACAAGATGTCAGAAAGGATGGATAGCTGGAACCCACCTGAATCATGGAAGAGAATAACTTGTATCATGATGATTCGTGCCCGCCATCAAAATAAGGATATTACGACTGCTGCCCAATGCTCCCTGAATACAGTAAAAACAATCAGGCATGAACTAGAGACTTGCAATGGTGACTACGAGGCTGTAGCAAGAAGAAAGATCCCTAGCAGACGATCTGATTGCGTTCGTACAGCAGAATTCCTCGCAAATCTGCAGGAACAGGTGTTGAAGAACCCTGGCATTGGAATTCGGGCTTTGTTCGTGGAGTTGCTAACTGTAGTCAAGCCCTGGATAACAAGGGTAGGCAATGGTAGGCCGTATGTATGGCAGCAGGATTCGGCCCCTTGCCACACCTCTGGGAAAAGTCAAAAATGGTTGTCTGAAAATTTCTACGACTTCACCAGTCCAAATGTTTGGCCTCCAAACTCCCCAGACCTTAACCCCATGGATTATTTTGTATGGGGCGCAGTTGAAAAAGACACCAATCGCACTTCCAGTAATACAAAAGCCCAGTTAATGGATAAAATTAAAACAGTTTTTGCGGCCCTTCCCAGGGAGACTGTAGCATCAGCTTGTTCGAGGTTCCGAAGCAGAATTGAAGCTGTGATCGATGCTAATGGTGGTTATTTTGAGTAAATCTTGTTGATAGTATTGTAATTAACTCTGCCTGTAATGTTTTTTTGTCAATTCATTAAATTTAATAGATACAAAGAAGATTTTCTTTTTCCTTACGAAACTGTCAAATTTATCCCGAACACCCTGTATATATTTTTTTGTGTAAATTGAGTGAATTTTGCTGGCTGGTTTTCTTGATTGAGGGATGAAAAACCCGGGTTTCCATGAGGACATCCTTCACTTCCGTATCAGACTGGTTAACTCGCCTTCAAGTGAAATGCAATGATCCTCTTTGCTTCTTCGCTTTCATAGACGGAATTCGAAAGGTCTTTCCAACCCAAGAGCTTCTTGGAAACCTGCTGAGCTACCGAAGCTCTCATGGTCTTTGATATAAGGCTGAAACGTTTGGAAGAAATAGATATTAACGGAAGTGATAACTGTTAAATATCTTCATTATGTCTTGATATTATGTTTCATTAATTTCTTGCATGTTTAATCTAATTATTAGTAGAAAGGTTAGACTAAATGTGAATACAAAGCCTACAGATTCAGCGTGATGGGACTAGTACTTCCACAGAACTGGAGCCTGAACCATTTTCCCATGGTCTCGGTTCTGCTCTTCACTGGTGCCAAAGGATGATATGTATTCGGGGTTGTTGACAAAGGCATGTGAATTGCAGGCGTTTCCTTGAAGATGATGCAAAATTTTTAAACAGATTTTCAACTAAAGGCGAGTTGGCCAGTCATATATGGTTGGTAGGAATTTTACCTCCCAGAAACTCAGGATTTTCATTTCGCAAAAGAAGCAAACTGACCAGAGAACACGTACGCAACCATATGATAGCCTTGGTTGTTTCCGTCAAAATTCTAACCAATTGTTATTCATCTCTCTAGATGTTGAAGACATTTATGGAATTACCTGTGTCTGTTCACGTCTCCTAAACAGATTTTCTAAGTTTTGACGACGCGATGAGATAACCAGCCTTCTCAATGTGCATTATCATTTGTAAGTCATTAATTTAAGCCTATATGGTCGTTTTGTAGGCTCGGTGTCATCTGTGGACTTCCATTTCTTCATCAACTATGGATGAAGCGCAAATACACGTACAGCATTTTACCCAAATTGATATGCAACTATAATTTCCCTTAGAAATGCTGTTAACCCTTTCCGTGGCATGTACTCATCGTTCGTAATACAAAGCCAAAATGACTTCGAGCGAACCCCCTAATCTCATTTATAGACCACAAAATTTTCGTAATAAAGTCTCACCCATTTTCCTACATTCTAAAGATTTGGCCAGACCTTCCTTGACATTTGATTATCGTATAACGATAACGTATGTTTATCAGTAATGTAATGGAGAGTATCAGAGAGCTGTATGCTGTGCCATAATATTCGCTATACAAAATATATAATTATATTCATTTGATTTTCTCCATCTTTTCTTCTGCTGTAGCAATTAAAAAAGAGCGAAAAAATATATATGGACAACTTAAACAACACACACACACACACACACACACATATATATATATATATATATATATATATACAGTATATATATATATATATATATATTATTTATTTATTTATTCATTTATATAAACTTTCTGTACGTAAGCATAATATTGATATCCTACGTAGATTATATCAATTGAATCTGAATTCAAATCTGAATCAAATATAAATACAAGTATCATTTTCATCAATATAACTGTATCCAATAAACGGGATACCTAATTCCCCGTATGGTTATGTAGAAAAAAAAAAGATAGCTCGTTTCATAATCGTGCACAGCACATAGTAGTTTTAAGGGCTTGCGTCTATTGGACATGATTCAATCCTTTAACGAAAAAAAAAACGCCAGATTAAAATAAAACAATGCTTTTTATTGCTTGTTTATGTTTTGTTGGAAATTTTCTAGATTTATCGAAACCATTGCAGAGCAATACAGAATTGATTCGTTCATATGTAGAACACTGTGATACTTGTAGCTGGAAAATGCGACGTTCTATAGATGATGAGATAATTGAGACAATCACCCATATTCTTGAGATTATACTGAATGTGTGTGTGTGTGTGTGTGTGTGTGTGTGTGTGTGTGTGTGTGTGTGTGTGTGTGTGTGTGTGTGTGTGTGTGTGTGTGTGTGTGTGATACGTTAAAATTACTAGCGAAAGTAAATAAAAACTTTCCTTTTTATTTCAAATTCGTTTCTTTAAAGAATTAAATTTCGTGCAGCGCGTGTTTATAATGACGCGGGAGATGAAGTAGTCCCTGATTAACATTGAAATGAAACACTCGGTATATTACTTAGTCGTGTCTAAATTAAACACACTAGTTTATATGCTTGGATGTATTTAAATCATTCATTAGTAACGCAATTAAAACTGGAATCTAAGATTCTGAAAGTATACTTACAATAATCTCCAGGATCTCCATGACCAAGGTCTTCTGTTTTCTTTCCTTCCTTACCGGGACTGTTAAGATCTGCTGTTGTACCACCATTCTGTTGACTGTCTCCTTGTTTCTGATTCTGCTGTTGTTGTAATTGTTGTTGTTTGCGTTGTAGTTTCTTTAGCTGGAAAGTAAGTATACAAGAACAGTTAGCGATTTCTATACTAATGTTAATCCAGTTGTTTACTATTATATCGCTTATAGGCGACTTTGTGTCAATATTAAATATGACTGTTCTCTTATCCCAGCAAAAATAGATTAAATATTATTATTACTATATCTATTGTTATTGCTATATATTTACGGTGCTTTACTGTATAAAATTACAAACTATTTCATTTAACTATTATTTTAAATATATGTGCAACACACATTTGAACTTCTCTCACTTCAGTTTTTATAAACTCGGAATAAATGTATTTTTCAGAACTAAATTCCTGTCTATTCCATGTTGCTGTTTCCTCCCCCCCCCCATCCACCGAAATCTATAACTCGAATTTTCACAATTCATTGTTTAATAATGCCTCTAAGAATGTAGCTTTTAAGTTTAGCAGAAGTTTCTGATAAGTACATTTTATCGTATTTCGTAATGCTGATACCATAGTTACACGTATGTACTGGTTTCCTAGTTCACAGTAGCTTTTGCCTTTATATCTGATTGTTCTAGGCATCCCCGAGTAAAATTGTGTTTTTTCAGAGGAATCTAAATTGTTTGAAAGTGAAAAGTTACTTTTCTCTCATTATAGAAAACTTTTGCTTTGAATATTGTAAATTTGTGTTACAAGGAAACATAAGTTATAATATTTTCGTGTCTATTCCCAGCATATATATATATATGTTTCATCTCTAAAGCAGTGTTTTCAGATTTTGCAAAAAAAAAATAAAATAAAATAATAATAATAATTAAAAACACGCAGAAACTTTTATCCAAGTAAATTTAATACAATGAAAGGGGTCGCGAAAATTACTAATGTTTGATCTATTAAGGTACCGGTCTTTTGCAGAGACATATACCCGCCCCTTCTTAAAGGAGGGGGGGGTAGATCACTTGCATCATATCCCACATACGCCACTCACATTTATACAGTATATAAATTTTTAATGTTTTTAGTAATTTTTATTCTGAAAGCAGCAGTCAACCTGATTTCTGTTTCCTATTAAGGTTCAAGTTGTAGATGTTCGTTAAGAAGAAGAGAAGCATGTGAAACAAGTTCCCAATATGCAGCACGTGGGCCTAGTTGGTAAGGCATTAAGTTTTTTTATCAAAATAGTTTTCGCTGGGCTATTCCTCTGATGGTACTAAAATTATTAAACTGGAACGCTTAGTTAAATCTTTTTTCTTTCCAGAATTTTCGAATTTGTCTTTTCTAGAATTTTTGTTTTAATAGAATTCTTAGAATTTTTCTTAACGGAATTTTCAGCCAAATTTCTTGGCATCCTTCAGTGCTGATGCTAAAAAGGTTACATACAAGTAGGATAGAACTATAATATATACAGTATATTTCGTGATTTATCGTTGTTAACGTAAATCTGCTACTGCTGCTGCTGCGTAGATAAAGTATGCAAACAGGAGTTAAGTTCATTAAGCCCCAAACTCCACTCCTAATAGCGGATTTATATTTTTCTGACTAATGTTCTACATCAATTCCGTTAATTAAAATCATTAAGATGGAGAACAGTAGTAATTTAGTATTTTTAAGTTTCATGTTATTTGCAATAGAAGTGATTTTAATGATTTAGATAAACATATCATTGTCGTATCCATTTATTTTTTTTTTCTTTTCCCGCTACTTACTTGAATACCATTAGTATTTCCGATGAAATAGAAATGAATAGGAGAATGGATAAACGAAAATACAGGTTTAATAGAGAGAGAGAGAGAGAGAGAGAGAGAGAGAGAGAGAGAGAGAGAGAGAGAGAGAGAGAGAGAAAAGAGTTGAAAAGTATGTGTACAATTGTGAACCGATTACGATACGAACTTGAACTTTTATAGAATTTTTCTTAATATGGTCACGCTTACCAATTAGAACGAATTTATTTTCGCAATGAATTTAAAAATATATATATAAATTGCTTTAAGAATTCATCCATAATTAATTTAGGATATTTTCCTGTAAAAACATGCCTAAACTCTTTGCTGTAAAAATGTAATATATGTATTCTAGATCCATAATAAATTAAATCAGAAGAGATTATTTTAAAAAACGTTTTTACAGCACTGCAAAATCTGTGATCGTATCAAATTGATGTATTTTTTCATCTAATCACGCAAAAATAATAGCTAGTTAGATATACGTGCAAATGATAATATAAAATTAACCTTCATCTATTTAATGTAATAAACTGTAGTTTATTTATTTATGTATTTATTTCTACAGATCCTTTTCGATATGTTTTCCAATAATATTTTGAATCTTATGAGTTACTAACGTTGTGCAAGTGTTAAGAACTGTTGCATCTCAGAGCATTAACCGCATTATGTTATCTCATTTATGCATTAAACGTTAACACACAAATACAAATATGCTTAAAGATGTCCATTAAATACACGTAAGTTGTGAAAACTTCAGACTTTCAAGTAGTTTTATTAGAAATATGTTTAATAACCATGAAGCTGGGTCAGTGTATGTCAGCTATTTAGCTATTCTGTTATGAGTTGTCATAAGTTCAATGTAGATTACAACAGTGGTAATTAAGGTAATAAAGCACCTGCTATCAACGAAAGCAAAGAGCTTAGATCTAAATTATTCTACGCATACCTTAAAGGACTAGAATAAACCATTTAGATTAGCCACTGTTTCCAGAGTACTTTGATGAATATTACGCTTCCTAAAAAGAAGGCAGGATCTTTTAAATAAGAAAGGAATTTTGCATATCTGACATGACAAAAACTAAATGAGGAAGTAGGCTCAAATTTAAATTAAATATTTTCGGCGAAAGATTATTAAATTTCCATAAGATAGCTTTATTTGCATTTTAATAAAATAAAAAAGAATTTATTAAAAATGGAAACAAAAAAAAGCATTCTAAAACATGAACAGCATCCAGTAAACAACAACAAACGAAGTTTTCGTTGTTCAATCCTAAATACACACACACAGCATGCAAAAATTTAAGAAGCAAAATCTAATTCGCAAGCAGTTTGTTTGATTTAACAGAAAGCATGCAACAGGCTAAAAAAATCTATTACAGCTGGTCCGAGCAAAGAAAATTATTGATTTACTTCTGGAAACAGTTTTTGGAAACGTTATAAAACCAAATATAGGGAAACAATAAACAAAAATGTCAACTAGACATGCTAAGGTGTGTTCATTATATCCCAAAAAAAAAATAATAATTTTACGGGTAATTTTTTTTACCTTCGCCCTCTGGTTTTGGAACCACACTTGTACGATTCTTACGCTCAGCCCAGTTTCTTTAGCAAGAGACTCTCTTACCTACCAATGATAAACAGATAGATAAGTAATGGCAGTGGGCTTCAAGTGAAATATTGTTGATCAATTTAGCAATAATTTTCAAAACACGGACCGGCTGAGAATAGTTAGCACAGAGAGATAGCGGTAATTTATAACTAACTTTGATGGAGAAAGAAAATTGCAAAAATTATTAAAAGATTTCTTGACTTACCTCGTAGTAAATCTAGAATAAAACTTTGATAGAAAATTCAATGTGTAACATCATTGGGATAAATATTAACGAACAGAAGAAAAATTTCTTCTTAGTTTAAGACTAAACGAAGTTCAAGCGGTTCTTCTTGACTGTATTGCATCTGAGTCATATTTCTTCATATTTCTATTTCATTGGTGTTACGCTATTGAGGTCTTTAAAGACAGAAAGAAAAGCAGAACATGCTTTGTTATTAACATCTTCCGTTCCACCCTAATTAGTTGAAACGTCTTCTGGCACACGGTTTTACAAGTAGCATAATACACTTTATTATGAAGACCCTCCGAAGCTTGGTCGGTTTCAACGAAGTCCTTTGGTTGAGAAGGCTCGAATTCCATCTAGTACGTAAAGAACCTTTATCATGACTTTTCAACTGAAGGTGAGTTATCTGATCTCACACGGAAAGGGTTTCTCTCCTGAAATGGAATGGACTAGGCAAACTGGCCAGGAGAGAACACGTAATTTGCACAGAAGATTTAGACATAAAACTAAAACTGACCATATTATTCTAAAATTTTCGTTGCGAAGCCACTGCTGGAGGGTCTCTGTCCTTAAAAGCATGTACGTATGCGGCTTGTTATTGTTATTACTTAATTGCGAAAGTCTTTCACTTGGAGAGCCTCAGTCAGTATGCGATGAACATTGAATGCAAAGACCTGAATTCGAATCCTGTCTAGAACACGATGAATTATATAAATTTATAGGTCAGTTAGCCAGGGTTCTCCTCTTGGAATAATGGCCTCATAATCTTAGTTGTTTCGATCGTATTCCAAACCACGACTTAATATGCATTTTCAGTTCAGTCCATTTCTTGCAATACAACTAGGTCGACGTGTTTATGTATTTATTTATTATTATTTATTTTTTATTTGTCAAATCGAGTTGAGTAGCAAATTCTTGTTGTGAATGACCTTGTAACAGTTGTTTACGACAGTTTCCTGAAGATGGGGATATCCTCATTCTATTAGTGCTAATTTTCTAAAAAATGATGTAACTTGTTATAATATATAGCCGAGTTAGGACTAATGATGATTTATCAGACCTCTGGGGGAGGGAGAGAAAGAGAGAGAGAGAGAGAGAGATAATGGCAAGATCAGCCGAGATTTCTGTGCATCCAGAATTTTAGTCTTATAGGAATGCAAAGACCACTAATCAGACAAGTGCTTATTGATCATTGTCCTTGGAGGTACGTATATCATGAATTTAACCTAGAAACACCTAGGTTAAATTCCATGAAAGATGCGTGCGCTTTTCAGGGCTTTTTGTGAAAGTTCTGATATATTTTCGTTTTCCGTAAGCAGAACTGGCTTGAGAATGCATGCATGCAGTCGATAAAACAGTAATACACTGATAAACTTGCCTGTGAAAACAGTATATCAGAGTAGCAAGCTAATGGACAAGAACAAAGATTGCACCGCTCCAAGTAATGAATGCACATATTAGAAAGGAAGCATAGCGGTGCTGCAAGCGTGATGCATTCCAATAAGTGCATTGAAACGGTGCAACTCCAACTCTAGCCCTTGCTTTCCTACTTAGTTTGTACTCCCCCCCACCCCTCCCTCAGCTGAATAGATTAGGGCTGAGGACTTGAATTTATGCTGCTTTAACCAATTGTAACTGTTATAGGTACAATAATAATATGAAAGTTGATGGTAAACTACATATTAGTATATTTTTTTCAGCATGACATATACGAACATACGCCATCTTGCATGAAGACATGCTGTTATATCTAAGATCAAGAGATCTTAGATATAACAAAGTGACATTCATTATCGTAGCGCGGTCCTCAGTTCTGAAATGTATATAGCATAGCCACTTTGCAGTCATTATAAGTAAATGTTGATTTTCGTACATATCCCAAAGTTTTCGCGTAGTATGCATTGGACTTTATCAAGACGGGTATTGGCCATCTCCTTTAGGACAGAAAACGGCAGTGTGAATATTTAATTGTCCGTTTCGGAATTCTCCAGCATCAAATATCTCATACAAGATATCCGATTGTTGCATGCTCTTGCTGTTTAATAACTCCTTATAGTCCTTACAAGGAGTGGGAAGAAGAAACTTTCTAAAGTACCTCAAAGGTCACATCTGTATGATCATAGTCGTTTACACAGTCTAGTAAGTCTGGTTTTATGTCTAAAAAATTGGTTTTATGCATGCAATACCATCAAGCTCCGTAACAATTGCAGGTCATTATGGTCACAACCGAATATCAATTGTGACCCATAATGATGAGTAATACACTTATCACGGAAATGTCGGAATAGCGTTGTTTAGCTATAATTTATCATAAAAGGATTACGTTAACTGTGTTTCCCATAGTCCATGGTGTTTATCAGCAAACTTCATAATTTTTGAATAGGCTACCTGATGAAATTTGGTAACAAAATCGTTTCTCTCCAGATATTATATGAATGCTGTGATAAACATTGCAGATCTCAAAATCGAAGGTATTTTGTTAAATTCAGATCATTATTGTTGTAGAATCATTCGTTCTATTACCAATTCTAACAATGCAGTGTGCAATGAAAGCATTTTGAAGATTTTTCAAAAAGTTCTAATTAATTATTTTAAGGAGCACTGAAAATATTGTCTGGTGTTGTAAACAGGAAGAAAATTGAGTGATGAATCATGTAGCACACTTTTCAATCAAATTTAATGGAACAAAAATATCTACGCGAATATCAGAAGAGGTGGAATATATTGGATTCGTCCTGTTATGAATGAAAGGAAAGCGACAATACTTATTCAGTCTTCGAGGTTTTTTTGATTGCACATCACCTCAAGTTTTCACGGATGTGTTAATTTGTCGTCAATCCATTCATCGCACATATATTTAAACCTTCCTTGAAAAGTATGTGACCTCATCTGGATGCTGCAGGGAATTTTACATGAAATCCTGCCTGGCAGATGAAATCGATTAAATCTAGATATTCATCGTTCGATAAATACATGGTGACTAATTTAAAACTTAAAAAGGCTTCCTGTCATGCGACTAAAGAATTGGGCTTTTTAAGCTAAAGCAAACAAACGTTTTCACTTCTGAACAATTTTTTGTTTTGCTCACTTTTGAACAAAAGTTGACTTAAAAGTCAACTGCGATTGGTTACCTTAGTACTGCATTGCGATGAAATTAAAAACACTTTTTTTCTCAAAATGAGCTTTTACTTTTTTGAGAGGATATTTTATAATGAGTAAAATAAAAAGACATATTTTTAATAATTGACTTGGGAAAACTCAGTCTGTAGTTTATGAAGTACATTTTATATCTAGAAAACCATACTTATTCTACACAAATAATTAAAAATTCATAATGTAGCGAATGCAAGAAAAATTGGCTGTATGAGGATTGTCTTAACCTTGTAGGACCATTATGTACTGATGCTCTTAATGTCCAATTTCCCCAAGATGTTTGATATATTATTTTTTAAATGTAGACTTAAGAAACAAAATGCAGCTTTTATTTCTTCGTATTTTAAATGAAAACATCTGTAAGAACATGCAGGTTTTGAAATGTGAAACAACATTGAGAACAAAATAATTGCAACTTTCAATTTAAATTGAAAATGAAAGTTTCAGTTGAATAATCAAATAATTACATCCAAGAACAATACTGAGGTAACTTTTTAAGACTATTGTTTTGATCCAATTTCTTACCTTCCTACATGGTTTCTGACTAATCTCAAACGAAGCTTTAAATGCTCTTCTTTGTGCTGTAGTAAGGATGGTTCGTGGCCGTTTTGGTCCTCTCCTGCCATCTTGCCTGGGCTGACCGTTTTGTTGAGATTGAGAGTTGGATAATTGTCCATTCTCTCCTTTATCATGCAAATAAAAATAACATTATGAGATGATATTGGCTAATATTGTTTACATTTTAATACACATTACTGTGTATTAAAATATGGATGACATCATTTGCACTATGTCTGTAGAAATCATTTACATTAGAATGTTCCATCAATTTCAGGGTTTATGGTCGCATATTTGTTCGGAAATATAATCAGTGACAGCACATACACGTCTGTCATTAAAAAAAGTGAGCATGTCACATTCGCAAAATATTGAACAAGACCCATTTATTAATACACAATGAACTGATTTTATTTAATGTGGTTATTGCGTCAATTATGTCCATGCAAAATGCCGGATGGCATCAGATTTGACATTTTGGGACTAATCACTTGTTGTATGGGAGGAAGCAACGAAGCATTCTTCTGACTTCCAATTTGTGTCGTAACTAGAATTTCGGTTGATTTGAGCCAAGCGTTAAAAATCACATATTGTTTCATCGTACAAAGTACAACGTTTGCTTAAAAGATAAAAACTTCATCAACGATTAAAACTGAATAAGTAAATGTAAATATTGGTTATTAGAAACATTTATGCAGATATATATAATGTTGTAACGTCATTTATGCAGCGTATATGCAAAATTATTGCTCAGATATCACCATGTGTTCTGGCCAACTATTTAGAAATTCGGCTGGTCAGTAATCGTCAATAGTATTGATAGCAATGGGAAAAACAAAGGATCTTTCGCAGTTCGATAAAGGGATTGTTGTCAGTCCCCGTCTGGCTTCATCCGCAATTTTGAAAACAGCAGTGACTAGTTTCTCATGAAGTGAGATATCCCGGCCGTTTAATTAGTAGAAAAATAACCCACATTGCGTGTCTTGTGCCATATGCGAAACCACATATGGCATAAGACTGTAGACCGTTGTCCTAAGATAAGGATCAAGAACGCCGTCGTCTGAGAAGGCTTGCATAGACAAACATAACTTCATATATTCAGTAAATTGACCGAAGCATTTAACGGAGGATGTTTCCGAGTCATATCTCACAGAACTAGGCGCAGAGAATTGAAGGGGATCGGTACTGGCAGTCGCATGCCTATACGGAATCCACTGATTTCTGCGAAATACCGGAACGTTCGTTCTACAGTGGTGTCAGGAATATCGCGCCTGGACACTGGAAGACTGAAAAAAAAGTAATGTGTTTCAAATTCAACGTATGTCTTGTTCTGTACTAACGGTAGGCGGCACGTTTGGTGGGAACCCCATGAAGCAATGAACCCAGTTTGTTTTGCAAACACAACTGAAGGTTCTGAAGGCAGTGTCATGATGGGGCGTGTTCTATTTATACGGAACTGATTCTCTGATATTGATGGAAGGTCGAGTGTCCTCCAAGGAATATATGAACACTGTTGCCCATCCTGCAATGTTGACTTTTTATCCAGCAAGTGGCGTTTGTTTCATGGACGACAATGCTACTGTCCATCACGCAAGAATTGTTCAGCAGTAGTTTAGTGAGTATGACAGCGAATTCTAACATCTTCCCTGGCCACCGCAAAGGCCGGATCTGAACCCCCCCCCCATTGAGAATGTATAGGACATGTTATAAAAACAGATCCGGGAGCAAAGTCCTCTTTCGTCAAATCTGAGCAGATAAAGGACTAGTGAACACCTGGTATGTTGTAGATATAGATACAATTCAACACCATGTGGAATTTATGCGAAACCACATATGTGCTGTAATTCGGGAAAAGGAGGTCCAACACAGTATTAAATTAATGTTTCTAATTCAGTGGCCGGTATTATGTGTAAAACTAATAATGGAATAGGCAGAAATGCTATTAACCTTCTCCTGAAATCAACAGTAGCATAGAATTTGGTTTGTAAGAGAAAATGAGAGAATGTTTTTCATACCTACGAATCTGGGGCTTGATATTATTTCTGTATGCGCACTAACCAAATTCAGGTAACTTCTGTTAAAGTTGTGGAGATCTTTATTTTCAAACTAGCAATAATTTTGTAGATATCGTCAAAAATATTGGTAGTCTTGTGTACATAAATAGATTTTGTAACAATCATAAACTTGTTAATGGACAGACATTGACTTTTGTCACGGAAAAACAGAGATGAAATTTATCATATCCTAATTAATGAAAAGTGACTAAATCTTTAAAATTGCACGAACGTAATAATGTTACTTGTTTTGATCATCAAATTAGAGCAAATATGTCTTTCATAAAAAAGTATCAAGCAAAGAAAGTAACTTACATAATGATAAAAAGAAAAGTACTTGCCTAAACAGAATTCTTGCAGACGCCATTCGCTATCGCAACAAACTGAGCCCGGTGCTGTTTTAGCATAATTTACTTAGACGTATTTTTTTGTTTAATTTTGCTATTAAAATGGCTCCACATTTTACCAGGCACACAAATGCCACATTTCATGAAACACCATTCAGCGAAAGAGAAATTATTATCATCTTGAATCATTTTTCCCCATGTGTTGCCAATAAACACGATGCAGTTATAGCGTATAAATCGTAACGTTTTAAAGATCTCAAGTCTTGAACTTGATATCTTTAAAAATTATTCATCTACGATTCTTGAACTTCAGACTGAAAATAACTGTATTACAGTTTATACTCATCAAAACATTTTAGCTTCTTTTAAATCTTTATATAAAAATACTTGTATAAAATTGTTCAAGTAACAAATAAAAATTAGTTTGGCTGCTAAAATGTTATAATAAGTTCATATCAACAAGTATTGAGAACATATAGAAGTTGCAAGTTTCATATCAAATAATAATCAAAATATCCTATTCCATAAAATACAAACATAATACATTACGCACATACCAAAAGAAAACAACAATAAAATAAAATAAAATAAAATAAAAATTTCTATCTTTCCTTATCTATTTACATCCAGTGACTTGTTTTTGCAAGTATACCTTGACTTTTTTAAATACCTTTTGGTAATGAAGGATAATTAATACTATCTCCATTATCCGCTATATTTGCCAATATGTGTGGTCTCCGGTTGTCTAATTTACAAATGACCAGAAATATTTATATCGGATTTTCAAATGACAGTGTGAAACTGTCATTTGAAAATCCGATATAAATATTTCTGGTTTCTAGGAGGGATCCTAACCAGCTTTTCCAACAAGAAGCGTTATCATCGCTACCAAGTACACCATGAAGGCACTACGAATGAAAATCTAACGAAAAACAGGCTTATTATAAAAAATCCATACAAAACAGAGTAAATTATTTGACCCAATTAGCCGAGTGGTTAGCATATCCACTCTGTAACCAACAGGCTATGGGTTCCATTCCTACTTTGTATGTTTGTGAATATCCTGTGGTGATAGATGAATTCCATTGCAAAGCATGGAATGAAACCCACTACCTTTCTCATTGGATGCACCAAGTGGGCTTGAAAAACTTCCATGTTGACAGCCTTTCGTGGGTAGGATTAACATTTAAAAAAATAATAATTCTGTATATTATAGATGTGTGTCTGTAAACGTTTCCCAGAACTGAAATGGCCAAAGTCCTACAACAGACAAAAATGTGAGAGTATAGTAAAGATAGACATTACATTATATTACATTAGAAGAGGTTATCAAGAATAAAAAAGCTGTTTTATGCAATATTTATTAAAATATACCAAATGAAGCATTTAATACTGAAGAAATCCCATTTATGAACTAAATATGATGGAAGGACGTATTGATAAATAATCACTTTAAAAAAAAATAAAATATTGCCAGAGTGTAATAGTACTACTGCAGTGAGAGAAACATCTAAGATCTAAGACAGAAACTGCATTCTTCAGGTTTCGTGAATGAATAACTTGTTTTTTTATATATATCGGATCACACACAAAAGGCTTCAAGACCCATAGCTCACCAGTGTGCGTGAGTAAGAGGAAAGAAGGAATAGGTTGACATGTTCCTTGCACAGCTGAAGTTTTATTTGTTAGGGAAGCGAGAATGAGAGGTTGTTCGAAAGGACAGATGTAGATGGATTGAAAGAGGAAAGATATAAGTTGCTTCGGTGAGTTTCAACTGGATAAATAAATGCTGACCATCAGCTGCTCGTGTACTTATATTGTCTTCGGGGAAAGGAAGATTGATGGCCAGTTCAGCCACCATGAGAGCGTTACTGGAGTGAAGTGGTGGGAAAAAGATCATTAATTAATCAAACTTCCCTTTTCCTGATAGCATCAAAAGTATTTTTTTGTACATCATCCCAAATTGTCAGCAAAATTTCAAAGTTGGACAAATTTTGGATTTGCATAAGTGAGATGTAATGTTTGAGGGGAACTACGTGTAGTTTTTCTTAGGCTGAAGAAGCTATGGCTGAAATGTTGTGCCATTTAAGACTACAAGTATAGTCAGCCCAGGAAGAGAAAATGATCGTGTTCAGAGATCTGAGTATTATCAAAGCAACAGGAAGTGAAGTGGGATCTTTCTTGAGATAAACAAGTCTTGTTTATCTCAAGAATGTACTTGTTGCATTAAAGCCTGATGCAACAAAATCCACCATTGACTTATATGCACTAAAAGAGTTTCTAAAAGTTTATTTCAGAATGCTGCTTTGATTATTCATAAAGATGGATCAGTATTTCATAATAGGATATAATCTTTGGTAGTACTGACCGATATTATATTCTTGTTTAAAAAAAAAAAAAATTTATCAGCTGTTTTAGTTCAGTAATGAACAGAGTACTATTTACTTCCGGGTCTAAAATTTTCCTTTGCTCATGATATTTAATTCTTTTTCGAATATTCAGTTTATCCTACTGTTATGTATGCACCTGTTAGGATAGTTTCTCTCTACTTATTTGCATTGTTGTTTTACATATAGGTGATTTGGACAGATTTTAAGGAAATTCAGTATTCGAGATCTTGACTTAAATTTGTATACATTCTAATTTTTGGATTCGGTCAACCTTTTTTGTATCTGATTGAATGAATGTGATGTGGAAGTGATATAAGTTGTACAGAATCTAAAAACGATTACTAATAACTGGAGGATGCATGCATTTATTTTGAATTCTATGCTTTTATTCTGTTTTTTTTTCTTCACAAAGTCACTGTATAGTTGCCACCATCTATCATTTCTTAGTCTTGTCGTATGCACTGTCCATTTGCAATATGTATTAATTTTGACTAATGTTCTGATTGAAAAAAAAGCTCTCCAAGACTAAAATGAGAGCTTATAATAGTCAACAGAAATTGTAAATTGATCGGGGTTTTTTTTGTTGATTAAGGACTAGTGTTGTTAGTTACTCAAGGTCAAAAAGTGGGCGAATCTTCAGAATAGCGTCAATCGTGTTTTGAGATGCGTACTTTTAATTTCAATAGCCATCTATTTATCATTCTTTTTAAAAGAAATCTTAAATTTTACATCAAAATAATCAATACATATCTTGAATACTATTTCATTGACAATCGTTAATATAACTACAATAACTTAAGCCGGCTGTAAAAGATTTTAACTGAAATCACGTGTTGGCTCTCATCCGTAGCCGATGTTCAAAGCAAACCGTGAAAAACATAATCACTGGATACTTAACAGAATCGTCTTACAAAAAGAAAGTTAAAAATGAAAGAAAAAAAATAAACTACTTGGGATTAAGAGGAAAAGAAACTGAAGATTTTTTTAAAGAAAAAATCTACTACTACTACCGAGGAACTACAGCGGTATCTCTTGAGGAAACCTCATCTAAAAGCTTGTTTAATTATAGAACTTGTCAAGTAATACTTCTACGCAAAATTCTTGCTGCCACTACTAACTGAAAGTATCAGAAATGAAAAGAATTTGCGCATTTTTGTGAGCAGCATATGTGGAAGCTGCACTGATGTGTGCACGTGAGCCTAACATTCACGACTAATCGCTTGTATGCCACAGAGACAAACAAGCGCCTGTTGAGTTTTTGGTTTGAGAGCTTAACACTTCGTACATTTTCTTTCTTTTTACAATTTAAACCAGGAGTAGCAAATAAAAAAAAAACAATAAATTGAAGAAAATATGATAAAGTATAGCTCGCGATAACAAGCCTGGCGCAATTAATAAAATTCAACTTTATTATTATTGGTAGATATCTTACTGAAATTCACTTGAAGATTCTTCGCGTCCTAGACCGGAATCGAATCCATATCTTTCCAAACAAAGAAAATCATCGTAAGAGCTATATAGGATCGACATTGTCATATTTTTTCTATTTATTTATCTTTTTCATTTAACTATATTCAGAAACCTAGTTACATTTCTAAAGCTATTTCCGATCCATTGTGGATTTTGAGAGCTATGCCCAGATTTCTGAGCCTATTTAGGACACCATTAAACTATAACTCTGAGAGTTATAGTTTTCTGCAAATCCTTTTCTCTATTATCTTAAGAAATTGCTTGTATTTCTTTTCTCATGACGATATTTGTTTAAATGTATTTTTAATTTACTTTATTTGGTCCTGCAAGCTGGAATAGAAACAGTTCTTTAAAAGGGCTGTTTGAAGTTGAAAAAATAGATGAAATCTAACAAAAAAAAAGTCCGCAGTATACGAGGCGTGATAACTATTCTTCAGGTTTCGTGAATGAATAACTTGTTTTTTTATATATATCGGATCACACACAAAAGGCTTCAAGACTTTATGTGTGATCCGACATTGGTTCGTACTATCGGGCGTTTGGCGAATCGGGAAGAACCATGTGGCTGTGCATGTTTGGACATGTCTATGGTATTGTATAGTATATAGGTAAAGATGGGAAAAGAAAGTATAGAACTGGCGACCAAATGAAAAGCGAAATAAAGGAAAAGGAGAGATAACGGGATGGTCTTGAAAAAAGAGGCAATGTAAGCATTTACTTAGTAGTGAAGAACAAGAAGAAATTGCTACCTTTGTCCTGAAGCTGACATTCTTAACTTTAGAATTTCTGACAGTACTTCGATTACCCTTCCAAATTAGCGTCATGCCTAATTAATAATATTTTTAATAATAACAACGATCAATAATATTGTTACCACCGTTGGTTATTAGAACAATAAGTATGAAATCATCAATCTAGTAGTTGCATGTAAGTAATATATGTCCCTCGCCGATCATAAGCTGCTATTGTAAATAAAACGACTTCATCTGTAATAAAGACCAATAATTTTGGCATTCAGGTAGTCGATATGTTAGTATACACCCAGTGTATTAGACAGGATCACCTAATAAGGTATTGGATCCCAGGGCTTTCAGAATGGTCTTGATAACCCTGGACATCGACTCTCCTAAGTTCTGGAGCGTTAAACACTTACCAGGTGTGCTAATAGAGTACCATAGGAAATTGGAGTACCATTTCATTAAAGTTATTGATCACTATCGTGTTCCTACAACTATTTCTGAACGAACGACTCATGCTCTGTGACACGTGTGTTATCTTTTTGGTAGTGTTCACTACGTGCAAGATAAATGGCCAACACGAATGGATGTATTTGTAATGCTATGGCCTGCTTGAACAATGTTCAGATATATACTGCACCGTAAAGCCCTTGCGGTATTGATGAATAAGTATTGTCAGGAACACATGTCCCACATCATCATTCCGTCACTTGTATTGTTATGGACAAGCACTATGGGTACACGCCTTCTTGTGTTCTGATCATACTCTCGTCTTTATTTCCGCATGGAATAACAAGAAGTTTCTTCATTCCATGCGACCTTTTTCAAGTATTCTGGTGTCCAATGCTAATGTTCCTTCGCTCAGCTTAGCCATAGTTGAGCGTTTTAGTTTGACACGCATGATATGGTCAATGGTCACTTGCTATTATACTCAGTTCGAGACTGTCTGATGCATGGTACTTCTGATACCCCTGCCCTCGCAATCCTAGTTGTCCACACAGTCATTTGTCTATTTGCAGTACGTCTATTGAGATACCCTTGCGGCCGATAGTTGCTGGAATTTGTCCTCTAAAATCCTTATATAATGGAATATGTGATGAAATTTTAAGATGTCCTTTTTTATGATGATTTATGAACACAAATTCACTGGATGGAAGATAATTTAACTTACCAAAGAATTCTCAATCTTGAAGCATTAGAAAACAAGTCAGAATTATTTATTTGGACCAGCGATGATTGAATATAGCGATATTAAATGCGAAAACTAGATTACAGATTTTCAATTAGAGATAAAAATTGATTATTGATTCATATATTAATAATAGGAAATAAAAATATGCCAACGAAAATAATCATCACACGAACAACTTTGCTACATCAATAAAATAAAATCATTTTAAGAACTGTCTTATCCAAATCACCACTTACCCCGCGAAACTATTTGCATCACTGCCATTTCTTTCTCGTAGTCAGGCCTGCAGTAGAGACGAGCATTTCGTATGACAAACTGATCGCCTTTCTGTAGCTGTCTTCCGCAGCCAACACAAACGAAACAGGCGAGATGGTAGACATGGTCCAAAGCCCTCATCACGAGTTCTGTAGGGGCGATTGGCTGCATACAACCCGTACATTTTACAGCAAATAATCTGCAAGATGAATGCTTATAAATAACATAATTCAGAAATAATTAAGAAATAAACAATCAAACGTTTGTTTTATTGAATGATGTAAGTCAAATACCACTAAAATCATTCCAATTATCCTTAAAAAGTTGCATTTATAAAATAAACAAAAACTGAGAATGGTTTCGTAAACATGAGTGACTGGCTACTAGATCTGTTTCAATTACTGATCTATTTTAATAGTCTATTTCATAAAATACTTCTTTAATTTTCTCAAGTCACGGCGATATTTCCAAATTTTTATTAACTATACATTAAAGCTCTAATTTTCATGGTACACTTTTTCAGAGGAAACAACATTCGGTGCCTGTAATAGTTCCAGAATTAATCACACTGCTGATGTCACTTAACGATCTGCCCTGGCATTTGGGTTGCAAACTGTCCATTATCTTTCATAAATGATCCTAGCATTCATGGGATAAAAACCACCAGTACATTGCGTTTAGTAACAAAAATAAAGACTAAACAAGAAAATACAACTAATACAAAGCAATATTAGAATTTTAGAATATTATAATTTTTAATATATTGTTCATTGTTGTCCATTTATTGTCCAGAAAATACAGATGAGTATATGCTTTTAATATTAGTTTAATTGGCTTGTTTCTTTCTGTTTATACACTTTAGTTGAAACACTTTCAGGAATTTTCTACTTGAACTGGTTCTACTTGACGTGTGATCTTCAAGTAATAATTTCATGTTTTTACAGCTAAACACTTTGTCTTACCCTTCCGAGCACTGCCAGAAGGATCACTGCCAAACAAACATAGACGTTTCACTCGAAGGTCTAGGTGGAAAGAAAGTGCAATACGTCATTTTTAAGCTTGCCAGTGTGTTCTAGAATTAAAAAGAAATGTTGTTTTCAGAGAACACAGAAAATAAGAAAGAAATGGTGTTTTCAGGAGAAAAAACAACTCTGTCTCTTTATGAAACTTGTTAGACAACTTTCAGTTGAAAAATAAATGTTCCTCAACGATAACCGAGATATTTTTCAAACGAAGAGTCAAAGTGATAGTTCGTACCACATTCTCTCCAAACGACGGATTTAGCATATACTTGTTGTCTCTCACTTTGATTAACTAAAAATCGTTGCTCCCAAGTATTATTAATCCAGAAATCTGCACGTTCAAAGAGAATTCCTCTGAGGGAGCTATTTTTACTATCTATTTGATATTCTATTGCCGCAATCTAAATCAAAGATTATCAAAATATACTTTTCTTCAAGGAAAACGTTTCGAGTAAGCCGTTAGTCTCAGTTTTAATTTTTTTATGGTTTCTCTAATTTAGCTTTAACGAATCACTTTATTTGTTTTCATCGATTCTGTTTATGCTGACTTGGAAAATAAGTGAAAATTTTGAGCGTCTTTTTAGATAATACCTTTCATGTCTATTTTAAATTAGAGTTTTGAGATATTTTAGCATTCCATTTTAGAAAATTTCGCCAGTCTTTATTCAGAGCAATGTTGTGAAGTTCATGAACATTCAGACCAACCGCCTCGGTAGGTAACAGTCCACGCGAATCTTTTAGCCAAAAGTCGGTCATTACTTTGGCTAGGAAGATCAGTGAGGTGATCACAAAAACAATGTGATTAAGAAATAAGATATACACTATTCTTCAACATGTATTAAATATTAGAAGAAAAACACAGTGTGAAGAAAACAATTCTGATAAATCTAGCTACAAAGCAACGCGAGATCTGCTGCTAACAAGAATTATGTATGTAGACTTAGGAATCTTGTACTACTCCTTCCGCAAAACAGCAACTACGGGGTACTTCACTATGATCATATTAGTCTCGGTTTTCTCACAACATCTTTGATGTGTTCAACGTAATTTATATAAGGAATGAAGTGTCAAAGTTGGTTTCCCACTACTTTTCTCAAACCATTTGTTTATGAACTAGGTAGAATGATAAGTTGAAGATATTGTACAGGTAGAGTCATCAGCAAAGAATTTCATCAGTGCAGAAAACAAAAAATCAGAATGTCACAATAGGCCACACTTTATGCACACCACAACATAGACCATTATCAAACATGTGAAATATCTCCATACTGTAACGCTTCCTCCACTATGTTTCGCTATTAGCAACTACTGTTTTCAGAAATGTTAATTTCTTGTGTTCTACCTGTAGAGCTATCCGACGAACAGATTATCCAATCCGTTAGGTAATTTACTACTTACATAATCTTCTAATGTGTGTGCATTTATAAACTATAATTGTACTCTATGAATGCGCATAATGTCCTTCTAGCCTGGCTTACCGTTTTAACATTTATTAAAAGTTCTTTTTTAACATATTATTATTATTATTCGAATGAGTTCAATACTCATCCTGTGAGATCACCCCACTGTACGTAACCCGACTTCTACTCTACTTAACCTGTATCCACACACACACACAACGTTACTATCTACATTCTACACCATAACTGTACGCAACACAATCTATCCCCATCAGTAGTCTGTAAACTGCGTGTGTACTAGGGGTCGATTTGTCTGTTCTGTACTCGGGATGAACAATCTGAATTTCCGAGAGAAAAAAATCCTCCTACCGCCGTATGAGATTGACTAACTCATCTTCAAAACAAAACAACAGAAAATACAGACGAGTATATGCTTTTAATATTAGTTTAATTTGTACTTTTATCGTTATTATTGCTATTTAATACAATATAAGCCCAATTAAGCGAATAAGTAGCTTAACGTTTCCATTTCTCTCTTTTCTCTTGATCATCCGAGATGAACTTATATCAAATTTCATTAAGGAGAAGAATTCTTCTTCTCCTTAATTAATAGATGATGACGTCTTGAAGAGTTGTGAAATTCACCGAATATTCCTCAAGGAAACCGAAGTAAAACAAGACATATTCTAAAAGATATATAGACATTTACAAAATACAGAGAAAGAAAGAAAAAACAAAAGAAAAGTACTTCAAGAAATAGAAACAATAACATCGCCGAAAAAATAAAAGAAAACCAACTCGCAAAGAACACGATAAACAAGCAATGATAAAAATAACGGGACCAATAAAGTTATTTTTTTAATCTTGAAAAGAGAGAGAGAAAGTGGAGTTCCTTCAGAGATATTATTGTTTTTGGATGTTACTTTATTCTCCGTCTTAAAAGATTTGTAGGCCTCATTAAAAAAAGAAAGATAAACTAAAAATAAGTCAAAAAATATCTTACAAGATAAATCATCCAACGGTTGATATAATGGGAGATCCCTGTGAGCAACGTTAACTAGTGATGGAGACAATTAAAAATTAAGTAACTATACAAAAATGGAACGTTTAGCATACAGAATAGAACAACAGGAAGCAACATGGAGCAGCTAATAAAACATAATACGAGACTATTACTCACTCATAAAACTCTTCTTATAAAGGAAAAGAATTACACAATCATGCAAAAACTCTAATATAACAAATATACAGATTATACCAGATTACATATGTGGATGTACTACAATCGATCGGATAATGGACGAAATGAAAAACCAACAACTATAATTCAAGAACGTCTTCAGAACGAAGAGCATTTCATAAAATTCTAAAACACAAGTTTTTGAACTAAGAAACACTAATTCTCTAAGGAGATTGGCGTGACGATCTTCTTCTAGAATGAGTGATAATAACATGCGCGCATTCAAGAACCGAAACAACAGACATTTTGCTTTAATTGTTGGTCTGGTGATACTGTAGTGTAAAATTAGTTACTTAATTGATTTCATTAAAGTTATGCGCGTGCGTGCATAACTTTAATGAAATAGCTTTATATTTTTAGAGTAATTATATACTTGATTTGCACTTAATTGTTGCTTGATGGCTTAGAATCTGAAAGAATCTTTATAAGGACTTTTCACCTGAGGGTGAGTTGTCCAGTCCCATACGGAGGCAGGCGACAGGATTTTTCCTCCTAGAAAGTCGGATTTTTTCATTCTGCTAAATAGGAGACCGGCCAGAATAAACATGCAATTAATAGACATTATATGAGCCTAACAGCGTTCTTTACTCAGTCGATCGTCGGAGCTGTTTGGTTGGAAATATTTGTGTTTGAATCCTGTCTGTGACGCGAAGAACCTTGACTAGGGTTTTTCAAAGATGAGCAAGAATCGGTTCTAGTAGAGTAGCATTTTATAACGAGAAAAATTCGTTTTTATATTAATTATTTCATTCATTAAAATTTAATATGACAATATTATACTAATAATGATCAAATTCTGTTTTATTTCGGACTTATGGGTTCTAGTTTCCTTTTCCCTGTGGCCAGGATGTTTGTGGATGTATTTAAGTGGTAGATGAGGTTCATTGCCGGTATGAAGCTACTACTACCGTCGCTCTACTTGCTTGAGGCCTGAACTCTCCTGAAAAACAGTCATTGATATTTATCGCAAGGATCCGGATCGTTCATCCTTAGCCATCAACGGGGTTAAATGTGCTGTAGATTAAATTCGGTGGGTTAGAATTACATACTGAATCATACTAATAGAATCTAAAACCGATACAAAAATAATTAAATAATATCACAAATAACGCACTGCAGAACAGAAATTACGAGAGGGCTAATTCACATAATTGAATAGCAAAGGCTTCAATTGCAAATGTAATTAAATATAATTTTTAATGAAAAGTTAAAAATTATTTGTGCAATCTCACGGAATTCCCACGCTGACTTTCAAATATTTTTTTTTAGATATCCTACATCCAATCCTGTTTCTACGTGTGAGCTGCATGAGTCATAAACCGTGGTGACGCAGCCAAACTCAGCTTTATTTTATATATATAGCTGTTTTACTAGAATAATGAACATCATATTTAAAACAGTTTCATTCAGTTAAAATAAAGCACATATATTTGTGTTGATGAATATAGACTGCATAGACTATGAGAGGAATGCAGTCAACGGAAATGTTTAGCTTACGCTGTCTTCACCACCAGCCAAAACATTACAAGTCAACTACTTCGTTCTGTTGGGGAAACATGATAGCTGTAGCTATCTGCATCTAATCATCACCAGGCAGTCATTTCTAACTTCCCCGACCACTCTACTCTAAATTCAGGGTACGAAACTGAATATCGCTCAACACGGGTCATCTGCTGATTAGGTGTGGTTTCTTTCTCTCACAATGCTACACCCAGTGACATAATCTCTTTACGTGCGCTATAGCAATACTATTATCAGCGAAAAATAAAATTTGACGTACTAACCTCTTACTAACATGCTAATATCCGCATATCGTACCATTTATATTTTATAGTAAAACGTTTTAGATGTTATATTGTTTTCTAAGAGTACTCCGGATTTTCTTCTCATGGATAAAAGTAAAAACAGATCATTTTTATTCATCTGACATCTAGAAACTGAATATTATCATTTTAAATTATTCAAACAACAGAAATGAGAATATTCAAATTTCTTGTTTGTGTCCGCAGTTTTTTTTTCTTCTTCCTAGCTTGATGTATTTCAGTAGAATAAGAACAACACAATATTTGTCATTAGGTTGGAAAAAACTTCAGTTCTTCTGTTCATGACTCGAACAACCTTTATAGGCCTTTCAACGGGTAGTGAGGTGACCAGTCTCACATGGAAGCGAGAGGGGTCTCCTCCTTCAAGGCACAAACCTGCCAGAGAATGTATAATTAAGAGACATAACATACTAGTTCCATGGTTTCCGTGATCTCAATTACTTCTTTCATAATTCCACTCATTTCTACTCGATTTTCTGTTTATTTTATTCTGAGAGCTTCTTACTAGTAAAATCGGACTTTAGAAGTTGTAATCATTTCAATATTTATTATAAATGATTGCAAAATATTATTCGAATAATATTCAAATAATAATAATTATTATTATCATACGTACTGTTTTATTTTGTTTTTATTTTAAGTTCAATTCTTTGGAAAATGGTTCTTTGAAAAAAATGATTCTTCGGAAGTCCAATAATTCGAACCATGCTTGAAAGTTTATGATTGTTATGATTATGATTTTTAAGCAGCCTATAAAAATAGATGAGTAACTACGGCCAACCTGGATCGAAAAATACTATTGTATTGCTGTAAATGTCTCTTTTATGCATAGAATAAGTGCCTTAGACGATGTTATCTTATAACTGCATACCATAGCTTTTAAGCAATATGCAGTTTAATTTTTTATTATATTAATTTTTACTCATCGTATTTTGATATGGATTAATCTTTTAAAGAATATGTTTAGACAGAAATTAACATATGATAGGATTGATTATCCCACCTAAGTGTCAGTAAATTTAGTGCTGATATTAATTTGTTGGTATTCTCCTTTTGAAAAATTATTTTGATAAGCTCCGTCAGATATTGCTATAAGCAGAAGAAACCTAATACGGAAATATTTTTTTAAAAAAAACAATCTCATAAAATAAAGGTGTAAACATTTTTAGCGAATTAGTGCCATGTTTGAGCTGAGGATTGAGGGACTTATTAATGTTCTATTTGTATCCAGGATGGTCGTCTCACAAAGGGCAACGAAATTCATTTGCTACCTCAAGAGATTCAAAAACATTTATGCTCACAGTAGGAGTCGAACCCATAACTTTTTGGTTGGACAGCTGAGACGCTATCCACAAAGCTAACTAAAATGAAAATCTTATTCTATACTATAATGAAGATTGTTTCCGGATTCAAATATTATTTGAATCCGGAAACAATGAGGAGGAAGAGAAACTTGTTCCGTGAGTATGGAGTTTGACTGTGAAGAGATGTTGGGTGGTAGCTAGACGTGTTTCAATGGATTTGGTAGAGAGAGAGTGGGGGATTGTGAGGAATAGTTACGATGAACATTTATAATGGAAATATTTATAGAAGATGCATGAAGCAGATATTAGACGGCTGTGCGAGAGTGATTGGAGTGAGTTGGTAAGAGATGAGTCGTTAATCAGTCTGACAGCTCTCTTCTGCATTGCTCGTGTATTTTTAGGGAGCTCTTAAGGCACCTCTCCAGATGTGCGAGCAGTACTCGATGGATGGGAAAATTTGTAATTTGCACAGGATTAATAGTTGTTCGGGAGTAAAGTAATGCCGTGAACGAAGGAGGAATCCTAATTTTTTGGATGCCGAGAAGGCAATTGTGTCATATCTTTATGCCAAGGGTCATATGTCTTGATGTCAAGATAATCCCAAAGAGAGAGATCTCATCTTGCCAAAAAATTGGGGTGTTGTCAAAGGTAAGGCTGGGATGATATGGTTCTTTTTTATGGGAAATAAGTGAACCGTATTTTGCAGGTATTGAAATTGACAAGGTTATCCAAGCCCCATCGGAGAATGATTTGAAGATCAGAATTTACGCTTGTAGAAGTTGTTGCTCGGTGAGTTCTGGTGGCTTGTTTGGTGCAAAGTTGGTCTTGTGAGAAGGAGGAATGTAGCGTACTGTTGTTTGCGGAACTGTCTATCTGATTGGTGGTCAACTGGAGCAAGTCATTGATATACAGAAGAGACAGAGCGGGTGAGAAGACAAAACCTTGTGAGATCCCCATCATTAGTTGCATAGTTAGAAGATAAGGAATCGTCAACCATCACACGCAGCGTGTGTCAAGTAAGAAAACTGGCAACTCAGTTGCAGAAGTTACGGAACAGATCGAATGATGGAGCTTATTTAACAGGTCCTGTAGTAGACCGGTATAAAACCCTAGAGAAATCTAGTGCAACTATTTGGGATTCGCCAAACTTTTCCATGGTGCTTATCCAGAGATATGTGACATAGGTGGTGAGCAGATCTTCTGTTGAACGGCATTGGCGGAGTGGAATCCATACTGCGGTCGTTTATTATGTGAGTACTTTCAAGATAGCATAGACGTTGGATGTTGATGGTTCTCTCCATTACTTTAAAAGGACTGGGGAATTTTGCCTATAATTCCATATATTAGATATAATTTTCCACGTTTAATAAGAATCCAGGTATCAAAATGTTTCAAAATTACATTACTTTGAGGAGAATTGTTTTTTACATCTCATTATAAGTTTACACTGTACGAGAGGATATAAACCCCCCATACTTTATGAACTTACGTTGTAACCTATTGGATATTAGTACCATTGTAATAATATCTACTACTATATTAGTGCAATGTACTATGTTAGTACATCGTACTAACATACATTGTAACTAGGTGGATATTAGTGCTGTGGGTGGGCTAAGGTAATATCCAGATTATCCGGATAATCTGAAACCCTGCTCTAGAGACCAAGCAGGGTATTTCTTCAATTCACTTCAGGCTTCCAGTAAGCAGGATAGAGGTGGTAGTGGTGGTCTTCTCCTCCTCCTCCTCCTTTCACGTATATTAGGCCTAGTGACCCGTTATGTCATGAAGAATTGTATTCTCTGAGTGTTCCAATTTTAGTTACGTTCGTATTAGGCATAGCCTATTACGATTTGAAACCGCGACCTCTTCGAGGATAAGGTGGTTAGCCGAGTTGATTCCAGGAACAACTTGTAAAAGCTTCTGTGGAGTACCTTTGTTTTTTCCAATTTTTTCTGTGTGTAAGGGTATCCAAAGCATGGTCTGCCAGACCCGACTTGCCATAGCGAAAGTGCAGGATATATTTTTTGTGTTCACAGAACTGTGCCTTCCGGTGTGTCCTATGTCTGTAGATGCGTGTGTTCACAGGTCCGATTTGTCTATTCTTGGGGGACGAAAAACCCTCTACCTCCGCATGAGACTGCTAACTCACCTTTAGTCGAAAGAGACCAGATAAAGGTTCCTCACGTCTTGGACGGGAATCGAACCCAGGTCTATTCCGACCAATGCTTTGGATACTCTTGCACACAGAAAAAATTGGAAAAAACAAAGGTACTCCACAGAAGCTTTTACAAGTTGTTCCTGGAATCAACTCGGCTAACCACCTTATCCTCGAAGAGGTCGCGGTTTCAAATCGTAAGCTTCGTCTATATCGACTGAGCTACTGGGGCTCATAGTGGTGGTCTCACAGAATGAAAATCATCTACTACCAGTGCCAGATTACCCATTAAGCACACAAAGTCCTTGCTTATGGCATAAAGCCTCACTGGAACACTCAGGGAATATAATCCTTCCATGACAGTGACTGATTCTCGCTATAAGAATATCAGGAAGAGTTTAATTTAAATCTAATATATAACTGGATTTAAATGATCGATATAATTGTTATTTATAATAAAACATTTTCTGCTTAACGAGTTTTTTTAAACTTTACATTTTATGAGGAGTACACCCAAACATCTTTAGTGCTTAGGCCCCTACAAATCCTTAATCTTGATTTGTCTATCTCAATAATATAAGAAAAGAACTATTGTTTGTAGTTATTTACCAGTGAACAGGCGGCTTCCTCAACCTTCAAGCTAAAATAATGACTGTTTAGACCTCGGAGTATGTGCAGATGTTGTTTTCAGTTAAATAACCAAATAGAATTTTGTATTTTTCTTTCTGTTTTCGATTATTCTTTGGAGGAAATATCATTGAAACAGGTGGTGGTGCTATTGGGATAAATTGTAAGTGAAAGCCACTTCCTTAACTACTTTGTTTGCTCTGTTAGTTTATTGATGTATTTGATTCGTTGTTGGCACCCTCAACGCCTCGCCTTAATGGCTCCATTATGTACCCTCTTTAGTTGCGGGCAAATGTTCTGCGTATAGCTCAGGTGTACATGTGTGTGCGTGTGCTTGCTGGCGTTTAGTTAAATCAGGTGCATCGTGGCCACAAGTTTATGTATAACATAAGGAAACGTCGGAAACTACTTCCGGACCATTTGTGGCGTCAACACGTGCACACGCACCTCTCCATCCTGTTAAGTCGATACTTCCACCCAATCTCAACTTCATGTTTTTGTGCCTTGCTTCGGTAATATTTTATTCCGCTTGGCCTCGCCAACAACGTATCAGCCTTCACTGCTCCGCTCCCGCTTGTTGCTACAAACATTAATGCTCAGGTTACGAAGAGAAGATGTGTTATTAACTTTTTTTTTTTTTTTAGTTCGATATGCCCGCTTCTATTTTACATCTCATGATCTTTCACCAGTCGATTTAATTTTGACCGCACACCTCGTTTTGTCGTTCTTTGGAAAAGCGGAGAAATTCGTATAGCAGAGGATGAGAAATGGGAAGAATTAGGTTTAATCAGCAAATAACGTGTCTTGCTAATTAACCATTGCATATAGTTTCTGGCTTCGAAATTTTATTAGGAAGCAAAACCTTTGGGAAGGTGGACATCTTTGTATTCTAATTATTTCGATATGTTCTTCCATATATTGGAATTCCTGAAATAGATATGATGTAGTGTACTGCAGTACATATTCGTTGTAAGAATACGTTTGTCTTTAGAGTATTGGCCTAGTTATAATGTTTGCTTTCTAAGTGTTTTGAATACAAAAATACGCTTTAATGTGCCATATGTTTGAAGACATCTGTAGTGTTAACGATGCTAAGTATTGATAAACAAATATCTAATATGATAAACAAAAGGCCTGAGATTTTATATATCGGAAATGTTCTAATTATTGTAAAGCATTTTGAAGAAGTCGCTTCTTCTTCCTTTAAAGGACTTATGCAGCACGTTTTTATGTAGCTAGCACTCTTGTAGAAAACGCTTCCATGTCTTAGTCTGGAGAAATGTGATCTTTGATTTAAAAAAATGGATTCGAAGCTTTCAGAACGCGATAAACATTTCAGAAGCTGAGTTTCCCGGTTTCACATAAAGAGATGATAGGGAGTTTTCTCCTAGAAAAGTTTGGTCCTCCCTCCTCACAAAACAGATAAACTAGCAGTAGTAATGAATTGACAGACACATTGTATTATTTTTTCATGGCCCCCCATTAGGCCTAACTTATTACCTGCTTTGATGGTAATAAGTTATCCAGAAAACTCATCTGCGATACGTTAAGACCGTGGTTTTCAAACTTTTTAAAGAGATGCTCCCTTTTTTTGTAAAAAAGTTCTTGCGTACCCCTACATTTTTCATAACACAATATTAATCTATAGTTTTTTTAGCATGCATTTTATTTCAGTAAAACTAAGATACTCTTACAATTTTTGACACTAGAAAATTATACTTTAAACCAAACAAAAAAGTAAAATAACACAAATTGATATTTATTTTAAACATTACAACTTTGTATATTAATTACAAAAAATATTTAATAAAATCACCAGGCTTGTTCTTAAGCATGTAGTTTTTCAAAACGTAGAGTGTTTTAATGCTATATTCAGTTGAAATAAGCTGATGGAATGCATGTTGGAGTTTAGGTGGAAAATAAATAACAATATTAACCATTGCTTCTTGCCTCCCCCTCAGAAAAGGGTCTCGCATCCCCTGCCCTGGGAGGCACGTCCCAGCGTTGGAAAACCACTGTGTTATGATACGATACTTTCGACATTGGCTTTTTTTTTAAAAGAATAGATTACAAAGTATATTGTGAAAGTTTAATTTTAGTCATAAATGGATATAAATCCATCTTAATATTCAAATTATAACAATCGAAATACTGTTTAACAGTTTCTTTTCCTTAAGCAATAGCGTCTGGTTAAAAATAAGGCGACCTTCGTCAAGAGTTTCTTCGGTGTCTATTACAAGTAAATGTTCTCATGATTCAGGTTCAAATCCTCGCTAAAGTTTCTAATGTTCCTTTTTGATAGACAACAAATGACAACAAGAAAGTTTCTGCTTAACTACCAAAGAGAGCCACATAGACTCCAGACACTCATCTAGCTAGTAAAACCCTAAATATCATAATAAACGAAAAGATGCAGTCCTCCAAAAGGACGACATATTGCCTTCCTTATTCGAATATACATAAATTGCATATTCGAGTGTTTTAATTATTGTAATGTCATAATTACAATAGAACGAGACAGTTCTCATGCAACGTCGTCATACTCTTCTACACCACACATTTGAAGCTATAAACTGCCAACTGTCGATGAATTTCTTCTAGCATGAGATCTTTACCTTGCAAATGATGGTGTTGGGGCTTGTGAAGTAATAAACGATGAAAGCGCTCTTTTTTTTTTTTTTTTTTTCATGCTTTCATCCAAATTCTCTACGAACGATTCTTTTTCACATACTATTGCTTTACTTCTTTTATTATATTTCATTATTTTATTAATTTACTAATTATGATCAGTAATTTAATGGGTGTAGGATATTTATGATTTCAGATTAGTATCGCAAATAGAAGTACTTGAAACCCTCGCTGTTCATTTTTATGATTTTTTCTTTCTTGTTGATTTCGTCTGCACCAAATTTAATAATAATAATAATAATAATAAATTATTATTACTAAAGAATACCATGTGGTCATAGTAGCCTGTAGTCACGTGCATTAGTCATAGCGTAGTTTAACTGGTAATCGGCAAGTTAACGATGACGTTTGGTATTTTCCATTGAGAGAAACAGACTCAGTAGTCAATGTGTTTATGAATTTTTTTTGAATTCGTGAACATGGAATGAGAAGGAAGGCATATCAATTTGAAATAGCAAAATGTAACACAGAATAAAGAAAATGTTAATTGCCTAACCATTCTGAAAGTGCACCGTTTATCATTAATATACCTTTTATAGGGGCGCTGCTTCAGAAAGGGAAAAACATACATGAAGTTAGAGGATGATTGATTATTATCGAAAATAAATTATCATATTCTAACTTAATCAATATTATGGAAAATCATTTATCACGGTAAACAGAAACCGTGTTCAATCCATGCAACCTATAATATTAGGTATTTCGGTATCTATTATGCACATAAATATTAGAACATCTTCTGTTTCAGTGACACATACCGATATGTATTCTTGTCGTTACGCGTGACTTGTGCTTGTGCTGCTTTATAAGAAACTATGGATATATGGAAACTATGAGTTTGACCATGCATCTATATACTTCAGGTGTCTATGGAACCTGAAGAAAAATTCTTGCAGACTTCGAAAGAGCTGTTATCATAGAATTTATATCGGCGGACTATCCATTCGTGAAATTGAGGGTACCCTGAGGTGATATGCAAAAATACACAGGAAGAGCTGGGGAGATAATGCCATGAGGTGATACGAAGAAATACACAAGAATATGTAGGAAGCTGTGTTCAAAGAGTGGTATAGAAATCTTGGCAATCAATCTGATGTGGAAACGATAATTTGGAGTAGTAGAAAATTAGCAGTGGTAGAAGTGCACTACGCAAACAACTGTAAGTTCTCGGTTTCAACAGAATAACACATAAGCCAGATATCAATCACGACGATCAACAATGCATGCGTGCTGGTGTGAATGATATCACTGGTTCGCAGAGTATTGAAGTCCGTGTTATACCATTTTCCGATAAGATAGGTGAGAATCGGTGTCACGGATGCCTTGGAAACGGCTCCCAGATCACGGATGCTCGAGTGTATCATCTCATCTGTGAAGTTTCATGATGTAGGTATAATAATGGGCTGATTTGTCTGGAATAACGTTTGGTTGCTGCGACTGGAAAGATGAACGTCAAGAAATATTTACAATACTTCTGCATTATGCAATACTGCATACACTGTACAGTTTTACATAACAGATTCGTCTATCCCACCATTCCATACTGCGTGATATTGTGATATTGGTTTGAGGGAAATTACATGAAGAAGTGGAGTAGCTTGCAGATTCCCGATTTCACCCTAAAAGAACATCTTCGGGATGAATTTGTGGTGGATGCGAGGAGGTGTTAAGGAAAATGGTGAAGCAAGAATAGTTCCAAAATCATGATTCACATTATCAAATGATCATAAACTAGTAAACGTTCCACCTAATCATAGCAACACACACACACACTTATTTGACCATAGCGTAGAATACGAAGGGAAGTTTTGTATTCTATACCATTGTTTCAGAATGCTTCGCTGAATATTAATACTGTTGTAAATCATGTAACGGGTTTATACTTTTATTTTTTTGTTTAAGTTCAAAATTAGCTTTTGTATAACTGTTACGGTAAGAAAGATGCATCTTATTCTTTGCATAAAAGAGACTTTAGATGCGCTTTATATAGAAGAGAACATTGAAGAAAATAAACAGGAAATGAACTTTTTAATACTTAATTGCAATAAAAAATATTGCTGCTATACCAAAAATATATCACTTTTTGGTATAGCTGGAACAAGCTTCATATATATTACCTATCGTTTTCCGTAAATCTACCACTGCAAACCTTTGTTTCCCATAACAAGTGCAGTACGCTGTATTTGGGTTAGTTAAGCTTTCTTAAGAGCTTGCCTGTGTAACACCTCTTTTAGATAAAAACAAAGTACATTCACATAATCTGCATGAAGTCTTTTACTAAGAGTGGTTTAATAATTGGTCATGTATATTAAGTTTCTAACCATCAGAAAATGTAGAACCTCTCGAATACGTGTTTTTCTTTTTCCCATTTATATATTTCCTCGATATTTTTGATAGATTTTAAATTCGTAATAATAATTGAAAAAAAAAAACTTACTTAAGCCTCTGCTTAAAAGATTCCATTTATTTTTGGTCATTTGATTTGGTGTATGTTTACCAGTTAGGAAAGAATGAAAAGTTATAATTACGTTATTCTCACCATTTTCAATCCTACATAATGCAGTTTTTCTTCCTCATCACCATCAGTGGGTCTAAAAGGTCTATAAAAGCACATGAACTTCCAGGAGAGGGCGGTTTTGTATATAAGCGTGTTGCAGTTTCCCTAATTGCGAGATGAAAATCCAGTTTCCGGGAGATATCAGTTTATTAAAAAAATTGATATAGGAAAAAAATCAAGCCAAATAATCTAACATATTTGTTCTTTAAAATTTTTTGCAAAATAACGATATAAGAAAGAGATGGGATTCCAATAGGTGTAGTGTAAAGGCAGAAGGACAAATATTAGGAGTTCATTATGACTTCCCCTCCCCCCTCCCCACAGCGCTGACTAGATCTGAGTCGCATATGAGAAAGGCTTAAAGTTAAAAATCCCATTAAGGGCTTCGAATTTGAACCTACGTCGTTGCTCCTACCGTAAGATATGTTGTTGGTTAAAATCAATTAAAACTTCGAGCATCACTCCAGCTCGTTATTATGTATGGAAATTCTGGTAAATTGGGATATCCGTGAAAGAAACAACACTTGTGAATCTAGTGATAACATTCAAATATCAAGAATATCGAGATCTGAATAAATCGTGAACTGGAGATGAGTGTTAGAAAGTGACAATGTTAGAAGATGAAACAGAACCTATTATGGCAGCCGCCTAAGTACGATTATTGTATCTTCTTCCCGAATCAAGTTTTTGGACTCATTTAGGACTATGACTAGATATTGTCCATCAGCGTGGAATTTCGCGCTATAGCAGTTAAGTTAATGAATTAAAATGATTATAGTGTTGCCAGACAACGTATGAAGATGATAAAAAGATGATAAAGATTAAAAGTGATTTCTCCAGGAATGGTTCATGGATTCATTTTTAAATACCGCTGTGGATTACTTTATTATTGTACATTTTAACAATTGATAATTTAATAAGTGATTTCTCCAAAGCAGATAACTGCTTAATATACAAGGTCGATATATGCATAGAAGACCTTAGAATCTCAAATGAAAACGTAACAAAAGATGAAACATGTCACAAAGTGCTGAAACATTATGAAAGATTTCTCTTGAATCCTAAAGTTTTCTTATTCATTCAGCGAGAATATTTGTTGTCTGGTTGTTGTTTTGCAATTGGAGAGGAGACGTTTCAAGTTCTTCCTCCATCTTCATTTGAGACGGGCTAATCAGCCTTCCATGAAAGACCAAAAAATTATTTCATAATCAAGTCATAAGATGTTTGTGCTATCATAATGACGGTGTTCCTGTTTATTTATTTTTTACGGGAAGGTAAATCAATGGAAACTATATTTTATGAAGAAACATAATTCTTATATCATGACTAGGCACTGCTGGCACCAGGTATTAAGTTTTTGTCCATTAAACAATTGAAATCCATCATATTTTCAATAGATTAATGCTATTGATATGGTCTAAAAAAGATCAAAGAGAAAGAAAGTTAACATATATTAAGGATAGGAGACTTACAAAGACATAGAGGCATATCCTCTATGTCTTTATAAGTCCGTGCTTCTCATATGCTTTTGACTGCTTCTGGGCAAAATGATTAATTGAACTTTTTACCTTTTTTTTACTCCTTTTAAGGCAAATAAAGCAAGAAACACTCTATATATTGAAATTATCTCCACTGGAGTTGTATTACTACTACTATTACTACTAATACTAATAATAGTAATTGTCACAAACATACAGCAGTTATGGAGAAAAAACTAGAATATAAGTTTAAAGCATTTATTTTAGAAATGAGAAGCTACAAAACGTTTTTGTGTCATTTCATTTAATTTTTTTTACATCACTCCCACACGAGAAGCCGCAAGGTCTTTTAGCAAATAAATGACGTATGTAATATGTTGTAATAAGTTTGTAATAAGTTGTAATACTCCGGGAAGGCTGTTCCACAGAACTAAAGTAGACGAAATGTAAGATGACGGAGTGGCAAGTTTGGTGAATCAGCAGTTCAACTGCAAAAAGGATGTGGATCAGCTGTTGTTCGTGTTGCTGTAGGTTTAACATGGAGAGCATAATAGATGCTAGTTCTGTTGAATAACGCGCATGCAATATCTGTAGAAGAGACACTATGAGGAATCTGACCATCGGAGAGAAGTGGCCGAAGAGAGCATGTGAAAGGGACCGTCAAGCAACCGAACCGCTCTCTTCTAAACACATCAAGAATTTTTAGAGAGGATTTAGGTGCTCCACCCTGAATTATTGGGCGGATTTGAGATTTGTATATAGTAAGTAAGAAAGATGAAAGTGTCATGAGTGAAAATGGATCCCACAATTTTGGAAGCTGACGATGCTATAGAAGTGAGATAAAAATGCCAGGAAATGCTTAGAGTCAGTAAGAGTCAGTTCGAGAAAAGGACCTGATCTTGAATGTTAAGATGGGCATTGTCAAATATAAGAGGAGAATAACTTATGCCTTTATTTGCGAGAAAGAGACAAAACTGTTTTGGAAGCATTCAATGCGACTAGGTTATTATTGTCCCATTTAAGGATGGCGTGAATGTTTAGGTCTCTTATTGTGGATGATCCTGAAGGTCGAGATATTTGAGCACCATTTGCTGTACGTGTAGGACGAGTGGAGAGTGCAGTCATCGGCGCAACTGTGAATATTATTTTAGTTCAATGAGAGTAGGTCGTTTATATATGTGAGGAAGAGAGTTTTACATTAATAAAAAATTTGAAGAATGAAAACCTTCCACCATTACACTTAGTGAACGCCAGGAGAGAAACTGGCAATCCAATTACAAAAGGAAGAAGATAGACCATAAGATGGTAATCTGCTATAAAGGCCTTGATGCCAAACCCTGTCAAATGCCTTGGAAGTATCAAGTAAGGATCCTAATTGGCAAAATCCATACTGGTGATCACTGATTAGATGACATTTCTCCAGCCATCGAAGAAATTGATTGTAGATGACCTTCTACAGTGCTTTACACAACATTGAGATGACGGCAATAAATCTCTATAACCAATAAGTTTGATGGTAGCAATAAGCACCGCCTTTTTTTGGAAATGGCTGTATATGAACTTGCTTCCATACTGAGGGTGCATGTCAGCTGAGTACATTAAAGATAGATGCACAGATGACAAAGAACAGATGTAAGTTCAAGAGTACATCTGCTGAGCATAAATAGTGGGATTCTATCAGGACCAGAAGCCTTTTTGGTATCCAGGTTCAACATTATTCCCTTGTCCTTCTGAGAGAAAACCATAGGAAGTATGCGAAGCAATGGTCCAGAAATTGATTATGTTAAGCAATAAATATCAGTAAAGCTGTTATAATAATTATTCAAAAATGACAGTCTTCTACTTGGATACGCATTTGTGCAAAGAGTAATAAGGCTTCGTTGTTCTCTTTCTATCATTAGTTGGTTATCGCAAATAGAAATTGTAGCGAACAGAATTCTCCGATGGAATTCAGTGTATCCCTATCGTTAATTTTTTCTGTGTTTGCTAACCCTTTCATGCAGTACTCTAAAGGATTAAGGATCTCATATGACCATTCTAACCTTTGGGACGGTGACGATTTAGAATTCGGAAACCTCTAAGGAAAAACAATGCGAATCATGATGGAAATTATATACATAACTGAAGTTGCATAAGAACATTCTTCCCAAAGACATGCGGTTCATTTTTCAAAAATACGATATGTTTCCTCATTGAGCATCGAACATGGGATCTGACTAATTGGCTCCTCTCAGGTTCATGCAGTGCAATTGCTGCTCATTAAATGCTCATTATGATAATTATTTATTTCATAATGAGTAAACATCATTTCATTGCTGAGTAAAGTGAACACACACACATATCAGAATTTGCAATCGCACACGTTCGCTCGACACAATTTCCATTGCATTTCTTAACTTTCTGTTCAAGTGCCGCGCCTTGAACAGAATCGGTGTTGTATCTGGAGGTGATTGACAATCAAAGTCAGTCACATCCAAATACAACAAATTCAAATTAGCATGCTTCGATCAGTTATAGGATGAACACTCAGTGAATAATGGAAAGGTTTGGAGAGGAGTAAATGAAAACAATTATCATGTTAATTACTAATTTAATAAGCCGAAAGGCTATTTTACCGGGGTAATAGAAAGGGGGATGGTAAATCCCTTTATATGTTTTTTTTTACCCAAGTGATCGTTTACATTTGGGCTCGCCGATAGTTTATTCGGCATGAAACTCTATGGATTTCGATGGATTTCGATCCGAGTTTCGTACCCGGCTATAAAAACATATAAAGGGATTTACCATCCCCCATTCAATTATCATGTTCGTCCTATAACTGATCGAAGCACGCTAATTTAAATTTGTTGTATTTGGATGTGACTGACTTTGATTGTCAATCACCTCCAGATACAACACCGATTGATCCGCAGACGTGGGCGTACATAAATAAAAAAATTATCGATTAGGGAAAATGCGGTCGGAAATCCCCATAGGTATTTCCTCAGAAACCAGCTTTCTCGTTGCTGTAACAAGAACAATAAATGAAGTGGATGTCAGTACATCCCTTACTTCAAAACTCATCCAGCATCTTATCAGGAAAAAAACTTTCTGTTAAATACAGTTCCACTCAAATCCATTGCAGAACAGAGCATTGGCTACAAACACCGAAACCGCTTGAGAGAATTAAACTAGGATAAGTATATAAACTCTGCAATGTGCACATATCGTAGGTCTAATTCCTTCTGGAGTCTGATTATTTATTTATTTATTTTGCTAAAATCACTCAAAGAATCAACCCAAAAAAGTTTGATAGAGTTCTAATGAAATCTATCCCTTGTGCTTGTTGTGTGTGCGTGTATGTAGGTGTGTGTTGAAAATCAAGTTTCCTATCTAATGCGTTGGAGTATTTTACCTATAATGATGTGTTGATACGCATTACTTTTATGAACATGTCAATATAAAAATAAATATCGTAATGATTACATTTTCTCCCTGACACTTTTTTGCAGTTGTTCTAAATCATGATCAGTTCACAACATCGTATACGGTAAACTGTGGTAGGCCCAGTTCGCGACTAACTCGGACAGTAGATTTAAAGCGAGGGGGGTAAGTAACTATGCTTTGAATAATATTCAACAGCTTCATTTCTTTCTCAACACAGAACACGGAACATATGAAAATATGCTTCAATAGTTCTGGAGGTTCTTACGTAATGCGTAAATGTATACACACTGCATATTTTTGCATTTTGCGACTCCTGTGTATGTCACCTGTAGTCATTATTGGGAGTATAAGCTATCCACCAATAAGTGAATGGCTATTTATTTATGTATATAACAATTTTCTGCAAAACAAATGTGCCGATTAAAATTATTCAGTCGCATTTTCTCCTGATTTTTAACAAGGAGTCGGTACGTTCACCTAATTACTAGCGATGTATTGCAATTATCTAGACCTCTATTGATTATTCATCTCTGGTAACATCCAGAATGCACAAGCGTAAATGAGACAGTTTAGAACTACATAATTTCTTGGCACACAATACACATTCTGCATCCACTGCAACTGAGTTAATCATTGTCGAGTTACTTCTCAGAATAATATTTTTATTAAAAGTCAACATACGACCTAACTTACAAAATCGAGTCTTCGTCCTCAATAAAAATTTCGGAGAACATTTTATTTATTTATTTTTCGCACTTTAAAAACATCCAAAGTGCATTCGCACACGAACAACTGTATGAATTTTTAAACGCCTTTTATTTGAATATCAAGACAGAATTCTGGTGTCACTTGTATTCATTCTATTGAAATTTAGAAAGAGAGTTCCCATCAAGAATCGTATGCAGAAAAATGCAATGTGGAACTCGCTATTTATGAATTATTTTACTTCTAGTTGTACTCTTCTAGACCTTAATGTACTTTTTTTTTTTGAACGAAGTAGGAGGCTATACGATTTGTATCTTATGGGATTTTGAATTCGATTTCAGGTTAAGAAGAAGATTGTGCGAACGACTTGCTCTTGAAGCATGTTTAGCATCACAATAAATTTCGGTATGTTCCTTCAAGTTGCATGTCAAAGTTAAAGTGAGCAGCGGAAAAGAGAAGGCAAGTCTCCATTTAACAGAAAAGCCTGTTTATCAGGTTGCAGTTATTAGATCAGCCAAGTGTCACCTATTTGCATGCACGCCTTCTTATCTGGAAGTAGAAAGAGAGAAAGAGAGTGGAAAAGGGAGTGGAAGTAAAGCTCTTCTTTGTGGCTGGCGGCCACCAGCTGCCGACGTGACAATAGATCCCTTGTTCCGCCCTACGACACATCGGATCACCTACTGCCTTCCGTCATACACCTAGTTGGTGATGATTAACCGAGTGTCACGCTCGGAGAGACATTGTGGCGACAACATTCGCGAAATAATGTCATTATTCAGTCGCTCGCGCAATTCATCCGTAAATTCATTCCTTTCGTCGGACGCCCCCTTCGATGTGGGAGGGCGAGATGCATAGTGTTTGCCGCATCCCTTTGTAGCAACGCTGGGTAAACCTTTTGGTCGTATTCAAAGACAACGGGCGGCTAAGGAGACGGTGATTAAAATGCAACTGGCTCACTGTCGGGTGTCACAGAATCCGGTAGCGGGGGAGTGGCGTACGATGACAGTGGAGCGAGCCCCTCCTGGCGGGAGACTTCTTTTCCTTTCACTCATAAATCCCTCCGACGGAAAATTGTTCACATTCCTCAGATACTTTCTGCTTTGCAGCGGGAGGCATCCTGGAAATATACCGAGGCCACTAGCTCCAGGAAATCCAATATCAGGCCCGTGAGCACGGAAATATTGCGGCCCAAGGTCCGAGGTGAAGCGAGGCTAACTGCCTCCCGACATTCATCCCCCTCCAAGTTGTCACTCCTCGCTGGATGGTGGGCTGCCATCAATTTCAATTAACGAGCCCGGCCAGCAAAGCTGCGTCGCAACAAACGCTCCTGTAGCGTTCCTTCCTACGAGCACGTGGCTGCAGCAAGGACAGCGGTGCACGTTTATTAAAATCACGATTAGTCACCGTTGGGAAGGATGTAAATGAGACAGAGAGGCGGACGCTGAGACTTAGGGAAATAGAGAGAAACAATTCATTCCCAGGTGCCACATCTTCCAGACAATCGATGGCTGTCCGTGTCAGCGGCAGACGGGGCCGGTGTCAGAGAGCTGCGACTTAAAGACACTACTCTTGTAACGCAAAGTATTATTGATGCGCTTGACAGTGGAGCTTAAAGTGATCTTGTTCAAAACTGATCGCATCTTTCTTGGCAACTTTTCAATTTCCTTATAGGAAAAAAGAGAAGAAAGAAATCCACTAGTTTTAACAACTCCCCCCAATCACAGCAAGAACTCGTTTTAACATCTATCCAATCCACTGCACCTGAGACCGAGTAAACGACTGAGTATACGAAAATATTTCACCCAAACTTTACTCTTACTTTCATAAGAAACTTGCAGTCTCTGATTACAGTAGTAGCAAAATCAAGTGCACACAGACTTCGATAACCCAGCTAAGACAAATATCAAATTCTTGTAAGATAGACTGAATGTTTGAGCAGTAATTTGAAAATTTCGTTACTTAGTATAAGATACACTCCGATGCATTTATCTGTAATGTATTTTTTTTATTATATTTTCCCCTGCAGAAGTACCGCTCGTTAAGGATTATATAATTCGGATGTCTTGCTTTAGAGACTAAACGTTGAAACTTTTTCCAGCCACTTCAGGCCTCCAGCAAGCAGACCAATAGTTTCAGGCCAGATTGTTGTTTGAAATTAGCCGAAACAACAAAGGCTATAATGCTAGTATACCATGTCTGTTAATTGCGCATGTTTTCTAACCAGTTTGTCTGTTTTCGCGGAATATATATTATAATTACGATGTCATATTTTAATTGGATCGAGTAGATCGAAATTTCAAAGAAAAAGACCTTTTTTTAACATTTTTTTTGCATTCTTTGCTTTATTTTCTTTCCCCTACTCCACGAAATGATAAAGTCAAAAAATTATATGAAAAAAAAAATAGAGAGAGAGAGAGAGAGAAAGAACAGACGAAATGGAAGAGGTATCTTTGTTTGCACATCAAAGCCGTTTGATACAGAAAGAAAGGGAAGTATAACACTGATGATTACGCAGTTAGAAGAAGAAGAAGAATAGCAAAACTGCAAAATAATAGATAAAAAATTAAACTCACGTGTAAGAAATAGCAAAGCGAAACTAAAGATTTAGGTATTACTTAATATCATCAGAGCGACAAAATGAATTCCGAGAAAAATTTCGATAAAACAGCTAAACTATCCTTATTGTATATTTCTCAGAAATCCAGAAATTCACTTAAAATTCATCATGAGAATCGGCAGAATGAATTTCACCTTCTTGTATTAAACAATTTTGTCGAACCTCACTTATACAGATGAACAAACGAACTGTTCGCTGTTTAAATTTGGTTTATGTAAACGCCCTAAAAATATTGAAAGTAGAGACGTGGATAGATTGATGTGAAATGGCCTTTTGAAGCAGAGATGAACTTATCATTCATCACACACACACACACACACACACACACACACACACACACACACACACACATAGTCATATTACTCAACAACAAAGCCATGCATAACTCTGCCCGTAGTATTCTCTTGACTTCTTAGTCTTCGTTTTACTTCGACCAAATTTCAAAAAACGAAAAAGAAAAAAAAAATCGGTTATACTCTAACAGTGTTCCTTTGTTTTTGTGGAAGAAGCTGCAGTTAAGCACAATATTGCTCAGTCTGTATTTTTTTTTCAGATGCAAAGTTTATAATGATGTCGATGGAATATGGGAATATGTTTTTATCGGATGTGAATGCTATTCGAAGGAGATTTTTTGGGAGTGGAGAGATTATGTTTTGATAAACTGCTAGAGATTCTTTAAAAAACACTTGGGATAATCTAGCTCATACACGGCACTGTCATGTTATAAGTTTTGTGATCTCTAGGTGTGCAAGGTTGATATTTCAAAAAACAGCTTTATGCGAGTTCGGATCCTTTTGATCTTCTCAAATGAATTTGTTTAATGCACTGTTTGCGAATAAGATGATTTGAACAACTCATATTGAAATGTATTTACAAGAACAAACTTATTCTGCGCTAGAGTGATGCTGTGTAGTGCTACTTTAGTACAGAATGAAAAGCTTGTTGATATTTTGTTTCCAGGATACAGTAGAGACACGCGAAAGAAAACGCACGTCATAGGCTGATTTTCGTGACGCATCACTTGTCTATTGAAAGCAACTGGATTCAGTTTCATCTGTGCAATGAAGAATTTTCTAGGCGATATTCGGGCAGACCTAAGTGAGGTGGTCTTTAGTGGACATATCATTATAACGGAGTAATACACACACACGGATAAACATGATTTACTACATTCTATACATAGTTTTATCTATATCAGCGATAATTCTAAACATTCATCTTGACCAGCTCAACAGATGCAGTACATCAGGTCGATTCTCAGATGTAAATGAATAAATTTGAATACAAATCATCGTTTCGTGATCCAAAAGGAATGATATTCTGGATAGTTTATCAGTATAAATTAAATTTTACAACTGAATATAAAATAAAATTTTATTTTATATTAAGCTTTTCATCTATTTTATTTTTCATATATGAAATTCATCTTATCTCAACTTCCTTTGATGTGATAGGCTTCAAAAGCCTGTCATAGACAAGAAACTTAGCTTCATGGAGGTGCCCGTATAATAAAATAATAATAATAATTGAGGACATGCATCCTTGAGAAATGACTTAACTTTAATTGACTTAATCAAGCTTTGATAATTACGGGGAATTATCCGACTATTTCAAGTAATCTTAGTACTTATAATTTTCTGTCGAAATAAGCTTTGAAGTAAAAACGAGCTTGATAAATAAAATTATGCAAACCAAGTTGACTCAAACAGGTGCTCGTTAACATTAGAAAGTTGTTTACTCTCTCTCTCTCTCTCTCTCTCTCTCTCTCTCTCTCTCTCTCTCTCAGCAGTCTTGTCCTTTGTTGTGTTCTTGGAGATAAATGGAATGCCGCTTGCGTTCAGGTCTGTGCGTGTGCGAGGATTCAGGTGGTCGTTACCACTAGCAACACTGACTTAGGCCGCGGAGGACATCGTAGCCAATGTTTGTCTTATTTAATTTCTAGTATATGCAAGTGTGCAATAACAGTATGCAGATGTTGAAATTTTAGTCTATATTACATTTTAGCTATGAATCACTCGATTTTAAATCTAAAGTGAATTTCATTTTTACATTGAAAGAATGCATTGTAAAATTTACGAGAATTATCCACTACTTTCCTTTCAATTAAGCATTTACTAGAGGAAACTGGCATTGATACTTAAAGCAGTTGTCGTTGCACTTATTTCACAACATATTCGACCTTATTTACAATTTATTTACAATTACACGTTGTGCTGTCTTTCTGTTAGACATTAAGGATAATTTCCACGTGAAGAAATTATCAGAATGTGTTTCGAACAAAACCAGTGTCATGCTGTGATTCCATTTATTCTTAATAATATTGTGGATCATTTCAGAAGTCAACTGACAAATAGAACAGTAAACCAATCGAAATATCATGAGCAAAATATATTTTAATGTGTATAAATACGCTATGTGTAGAGATTTTCATCCACTGTTACATATCAAATTTAAATATTACAAAGGAGATTATAAATTAATACAATTTTAGGGAGAATCTTAAGATTTAATTTGTTCATTTTTCCTAGAAGTATCTCAGTATCACATGAAACAAGTGCAGAGACTTTGGTTACTTATTCGTGCAATCTAAATAGATATATTACTAAATGTAATTTCACTCAAGGGTGTTAGATGAGTTAATTTTTTAACCAATCTAAAATAAGAAGAGAATGAGAAATTCTTTATTTGCTAAATAGGCGAAAATTTTGCTTTTCGTAGAACAGGAAAACTCATCTTGAACACGCAAGTGACAAAACTCCATTATGTTTATCTTTGCTTTAACGTTTTTGATGCTTTAAGAGGCTTAGATTTTAAACTGCAGTTTTGTGTTTAGATTCTAGTTCCTAGTACATGCGACAAAACATATGGACTTTTCGATCGAATGTGAATTAGCAGGTTTCATGTGGAGTAGTTGATCTCGTGCAAAGGAAATGTTTTCCCTTCCATAACACAAGAGAAACCGACTTGAGAACCCACACATTTATTAGATAGATGCGTCTATCAGGTAGGAGCAGTGGTCTAATGTTCTAAAATGGGAGATTTTGCTCACAATGAAAGCTAATCTTAACGGTCAAAATTGAAACGTCGTAATGAATGTTTGCTTTTTGAAAATTTAAATGCTTTATGTTGGTTTCTCTGTTCTAGTGAGTTACTGTTGGTTTCACTTAGCATTTTCTTCGAAACATGATGTGTTCTTCGTTTTACAAAGATGTTTAAAAAATAAGATAATTCATATAACGTTAACAAGCGCTTTGACGTGAAAGATTTTGTTCTTATAGAGATGCATATATATGACATATACGAGTAAGTTGAGTTGGTACACATCACTTTTTCGCATAGTCGCCAGGATATTTATACATTTGTTCCACTATCAAGATGACATCCGTCCCTGCATAGAAGAAATCGATGTTAATGCGTCTTTAACCAGGAAACAAAATACTATGTTGTGCATTGTAATCGATTTCAAATCGCTTCATGTTAGGTGCGTCTTCATTGCTCCAAAGAGATGGAGCACTAAAGGAGATTTTAGGATGGTTCAACAAGTGAACCATCTTAGGATGGTCATTTGTCGCAAACGCCCTAGGTGAACTTAGATGCATATGCTGTTAGCGGTGCAGTATGCTACACTACGTTATCAACAAGATTGCGTTTGCACGCACCAACCTAGGGCGTTTGCGACAAATGACCATCTTAGTAGCTAACCTTAGGTACTTAATTCCATTCACTTTTTTTTAGAGAGGCGGTAATGAGTGTTTCCAAATGGCAATGCATTTTTTCCGAAGAGGTAATCTTAATATTCACAAATGAGGTCGTTTCTCAAAGCTACGTATAATGAGATTTGTAGGCATCCCAATATCTTTAATGATACGATTGTCTCTACTTTTCCGATGTTCAGTTACCTTATTTTGTAAAATATCCTCGTATTTTATTTTAAAAAATTTGTAGTTTGTAGACCATAAAATTCACAAATTTTATGGTCTGCGATTCTTTGAGCTGGGAATACCGTATTATCTTAATATCAAGCTTTGCATTAATTATATATAAATTCTACACATCTCCATTGTTTTTTTTTTCTCCTTGTCATTCAGAATTTGGTTTATAATTTAGAAACCACGCGTAGAAGAGATGAAGGATTAAATTGTTACAATTCGACAGAAGCTCGCTCAAGAGCAATTGCAGGATATTTATTGGATCCAGTCCTCATGGGCATTGAAATATTCATATCCCACTGATTTACCGGGCAATGAATTCCATATTAGGAGGATAACTTAGACCACTTCAAACCAGCTGCTTCATTTGATTCCTTTGATCCTCTTTTTAGTGACTAAGGATATGAAAGTTGCACGAGAATTTATTTGTTTGTTTAGCGTATGATAATATAACAGCCGTGAGGCCCATACAGACAAGTACGAAATCATCATACGAGTTTCCGGATTGGGGGAAAATTTAGTAAAGCATTCTATACTGAACTGCGCACAAATTGTTAACGAAATGAAAAAAAATATGGCTTTAAGAGATATGGGAAGAAGTGGTTAGAAGAATTGTTAAGTGAGGAAAGACAAAAATAGAACTGAATGTTAATCCCCTCCCGATTGAGTTCCGAGGGTCCATGCGGATCAGTGTTTAGACCCATTGTTGTTCGTAATTTTTTTGGCCACATTATAAGCATGAAATTGAAAGTTTAATGTCTAAATTTGTAGTCAATGAAAGTAAAAAAAAAAAGATAGTTAACAACGAAGACTAGGTGCTATTGCTTCAGTCAGACTTTTTTAAAAAAATATGTTTAAAGAAATCTTCAAACGCCTTTTTATTTCCCAAATGGAAGCAAAGCTATTTTAACTGTAGCTTTTGGAAATTGGTAGGTTGTCAGTCACACTTAATCTTCACCAATAGCTTATGGCTGTCAGTGATTTTTCAAGGCATTGTGGAAAGAATATGGCTGATAACTGTCACTATCTCATGAACTTAAACTCTAATATCATCGTGAAATACAAAATTCTTCATATAGTTGGGAAAAATCTAATATTAGCCTGATATTTAGGTAGGAATAAACTTACGAATTTTTTTAGACAGTGAACTTTGTAAACACCGCCAGAACTCCAGATAATATTGCCTCATTAATTTTCAGAAACTTTGCTAGTTAACACAAAGATTAGACAATACTTCGAGACTTAACTTTAAGTTTGAAGTTCCTATCTGATAAACTATGTTAAAGCGAAAGTGCAGTGATCAATAAGAGTAATGAGATGTATATGAAAGTTTTGGGTATTTTTCCTGTCGAAAATTCGGGTTTTTCACCTTCCTCCCCAAACATGCAAACTGCCCAGCAGAAAACACATAATTTACAAACATAATACGACCTGACACGCCTAACTCATAATAGCCTGTATTCCTTGTGATTTTTACTTAGACGCGAGACTTGTATTGTTAATGGCCATTTTATTGATACCATCATTTTTGTGAATTGCTGTATGAATCTATTAAGTTTTTTTGTTTTTTTTTTCACTCTGATGCTTCAGATTTATATAATAGTCCACAAATTAAAGACCCTACTAGCCATCAAAGAAAGTCATGACAAGACTTTTTTTTTGTTTCATCATCAAGGATGCTAGTGGTTTAAGGAACCCATGATTTTCCTCAATGCTGAGAGATGCAATGAATTCTTCAACATCTACATAGAGTCATCAAGAATGAAATTGCCTGAGGAATCATTCTTCTCCATTGCACGGCCTCATGCTGAATAAACATACCAATAAAGATTTTGTCAAATGAAACATCCTCTATAGAATCAGGACTTCCTCCGTGCTACTTTCGTATCTTCTAGTCTTCCTAACCGTGGCTTAACGGTGACATTTCTAATGGAATGGCGAAGTGCAGCAGGCGGGGTGCAAGTGTTTTAACCAGCAGCCTGAGAAGCAATTCTTTCACCCACCGCCTGGTAAATCAGTGGGATGCCTGTCTGATACTCATAGTGACTTTAGGAGACAGGACCCATAGTGCTCTTCTAATCTTGCTCAGTAGGTATCTATCGAACCTTTCATTTCTGACAGGTTCATTATATAAGGATAACATGGTCTTTTTCTGTTTTTTTTTTCATACGTTGTCATAACTGGTGAGATAGTGTTAAATGGGTAGGTAATTCAAGAGTTATTAATATGAGACGTAGGGGAGTGAAACTCGAATGGACTTTTCTCCACGCCTTCTAGTTTAATCCGTGTCATCACATATATTTTAATACAGAATTCCTATTCATTTTTCGATTTGTATTGTTAAGATCGGTATGAAACTTGTATAAAATTGGTACGAAAGAGAGACAAACTAGCTAAAGAATACACACATTTACAGACTGTTGTTGGTCGTTGTAGTTTTTTGAAATTATGAAAGAAGAAAATACGGCTGTGAGATCAGTATATATCCAATCATCTAATTCTCGTCCGTCCGAGAAGGGTTGAGTCCCCCTAAATAGGGGTTTAAGCTTTGATTCAGTGGTCTTGCCATTCTTCTGCTGCATCCCATAGGGACAAGTATTCATGACTGTAGATTCGTGTGTGTGTGTGTGTGTGTGTTTACGGGGAAAATTTACCTGTTATGAGGGACGAAAAACCCGAGTTTATAAGAGAAAAAAACTTACCACCACCTTATGAGACCGGCTAAAACTCGCCATTTGACTGAAAACACCAGATAAAGATTCCTCACGTCATTGACGGGATTCGAACCCAGGTGACTGCAACCTAAAGGCTCGTGTATACCAACTGAGCTAGGAAAACTCTGTCAGTATATTATGCCTGTTAACTGTGTGTATTCTTCTGGTGGGTTTGTCTCTTTTGCGAGATTAAAAACCCAAGTTTCAGAGAGGAAAAACACTTTTCCATTTCTGGATGAGACTGGCTAACTCGCCTTTAGATGATAAAAAAATAATAGGTCTTGGCGTCCTCGATGGGATTCGATCCCAAGTGTATGTCCAAACATAGGAGTTAGTCGATACAGACTAACTACAGCGGACCGTGTAGACAGGATTAACCTTCTATCATAATATTAAGTTTTTATGAAGCCAAGTTAATTGGCGATGACAGGTTATTGAGCATAACATAATGAAAGAGAGAGAGAGAGAGAGAGAGAGAGAGAGAGAAGATATTATTACTGATTTGCGATCAGGTAGTACAGATCTATTTTAAGATTTCTGATTTTTATTGTTAAAAATATAGGGTGCATAATGAAAGATTTCCTTAAATTCTTGGATGTTCTAGTGATGGTGATAATTAGCTCCCTTTCAGACGCCACTAAAACTATACGATCAGTATATAAGGTTTGCCAATTACGTGTGTTTTCAGACTTTTTTGCTTTTTCTAGTTTTCCAGGATAAAAAATCAGAATATCCTGGAGAAACTTGGACGTCAAAAATGTTATGTGTGTAGTATATAATATAAGCCTTCACATTAAAATATATTTCATAAGCTACAAAGAAATGATTTAGAATCATTAAGGATGTAACACTACTCTTTTTTTATCTTTAATAATTAGATAAGTATAAAAAAACGCATACGTTTGAGGCATCCTCATTCACTCATTCACTCGACTGACAATTAAACCTATTTAAGTTTGTGCATATTTTTATTTGTCTTAGAGAGGAGTAAAAAAAGTTTTCAGACAATCGCTCAATCTAAAAAAATTGCTTATATTAACAAAGCTCTAATTTCTAAAATGTCAGCTTTCTTTTCATATTATCTATTAATACTAATAAATGATACAGATTCATTACAGAATTATATGTTTTTAAAGCAAAATCAAATGCAAAATACACGAGGGTGATCTGAAAAGTTCTCAGCATAATAATGAAAAAAAGAATTATAATTTCAATATTATTTTTATTATTCAACATAATCTCCCTTAAGACTCATACACTTATTCCAGCGATGCTCCAGCGCCATTATCCCGTACCTGTAGTGGTTCTCAGTAAGATCTACAAAATACCCCTCTACACCTGCTATTTGATTCGAAGAAAAATGCTGACCAGCGAGGAAGAATTTTAGTTTTGGGAAGAGATAGAAGTCAGAGGGAACCAAATCTGGGGAATAAGGTGGATGTTCCAACAATTCATAGTGCAGATCCCTTAATTTTCCTATTGCCAAAACACCTTTGTGGGCAGGTGCATTGTCCTGATGAAAGATGATTTTTTTCTTCTGCAAACCGAGTCTTTTCTTGCGAATTTTTTCGTCTAGTCTGGTTAAAAGATCGGAATAATATTCCCGGTTATTGTTTTACCCTTTTCAAGATAATTAATAAACAAAATGCCTTTTGCATCCCGAAACATCGATGCCATGAACTTTCCTGCTGATGGAACCGACTTTGTCTTCTTTGGAGTTGAACAATCGGCTTCTGTCCACTGTTTTGACTGCTGTTTAGATTCTGGTGTGTAATGGTGAATCCAAGTCTTACCATAGTAATAAATCGATATACAAAATCAGTTTTATTCTTGTTAAACCGCACCAAGCACTGTTCAGAGATTTTCATGCGAGTGCGTTTTTGATCTGCTGTGAGCAAGCGCGACACCCATCTTGCACAAAGCTTTTTCATTTGCAATTCTTCATGCAAAATATATCCTACACGTTCTTTTGAAATGCCTATAGTCTCGGCAATTTCATGCACTTTGACTCGCCGGTCATCCAATAAAATATCGTGCACTTGATCAATGATTTCTGGTGTAGTTCCACTTTTTTGGACGTCCTTCACGTGGATCATCTTGAAGACTGGTACGGCCACGTTTAAACTCCGCAGCCCATTTCTTAATTTTCGAAAACGAAGGAGAAGAGTGCCCATAAACTTTTATGAACTTCGAATGAATTTCTTTTGGCGTTAAACCTTCTTTTACAAAGAATTTTATAACTGCACGATACTCAATTTTATCCATTTCAAGGGATACAGATAACACTTTTGCTTCAGACAGCTGCATAAAACAAAGTACTTGATAGAATGACTTGCAATTTCACATGGATGCTTATGACAGATGTACCAACTTAGAAAAAAATCTTTCCGATAGTGTTGCCATTTATGGTCGAGGCCAAGAACGTTTCAGACCAGCCCTTGTTTGTAGATATCCACCTATAATTGACATTCCATAATATTATCCTCGTGGTAGGGGAGGGGTAATGCGTATTGTTGCAAAATTTCTGTTTTGCTATGACGATTAATAGTTCATTTTTTATATGAATTCCGCCAGCAAAAGGTTGGAAATCGATTGTACATTGGTACCATAGCTGGGAGGAAAATGGTTTGATTTTTAGGATGGAAACTTCATCCTAAAAGTGTAATATAAACTTAAATTCTAATGTAAAATATACATGTAATGCATTTTTTTAGTATCTAAAGCAACTCATTGAAATTAAAAATGCATTGCAGTAAATTATCTACAGTATTGAAATGTACTTTAGATTATTTTCCTTCAAATTAATTATGTATTGACATTACTGTATAAATTATAAAACTATCGACAAAATGGATTTGATCAGAACTTTCTCAACTGTTTTCTGATTGTATTTTGACTGCGATTTTGTGACTATTTTAATTTCTTCGTATTAATATTTCTACTCTTGTATAAAACTATAATGAAGTTACGAAACGATCTTTTGTTTTGCACTAGTTTAGCTATGAAGGCTTAATAAAAGAAACATCAATTGGAAATATCCTTCCTCCATATGTAAAGTATAACCATATTACATGAACAATCCATAATTACGTATACATACCGTTAAATCATTTTTAGAAATAGTTTAATAAAATGTAAGAGGCAGACATTTTGTTTGTTTTTATTATGATTGGCAGATTAAGCACATCATTCGTTCCATGATAGCTGAAGAACCTAAGTGTAATAATTTCAATAGTCTGATTTTAATTTTATCTCTTTCATATTTAATTTTGCGGCATTTAATAAATTCTGCAAAATCTCAACATCTTAGTTTATTTTTTTACTTTTTTATATATTTTTATTAGATTCGGGACATCAGTACAGAGTTTAAAAAAAGTTCCGGTAATAAGAGAGGTCTACGCAATGACATTGTTTACTATGCAACCATGTTAACGACAGTGAAATCAGATATATCAGAACTTCATTTATCCGATATACATGATTTTTTTTTATAAATATTTCTTGACATGCAGTCTTATGACTTTCCCACGATGACAAGTCTTTGACTCCATGAAGGATATAATAATAATAATAATAATATTTTTTTAATAATAATATATATTTTTATTGATTGCTAAAATATTTAGACATACAATAAACATCTTGTGTGACATTGCATCTTATAATTTTACAGAGTTCAGCACTAAGTGCTGCAATTCCTACATTGGATTTCAATTAAAATTTTTAATAATAATTTTTTGCCTTTATATTATGTATTTACAACACATGTTCTTCTAATATTAAAAATTAAGATTATACAAAATTTTTTGTATAATTTTTTATGTTTTTATTTTATTTTATTTTTATTTTATTTTATTTATTTATTATTATTTTTTTTTAAGTTTGAGAAAGAATAATTATACATACAAATTTCTGCATTTGCTTATAAGGATTACTTGTAGATGAGTGAGGCAAGTTAAACCCACCTACTTCGAAGCTTGGGTTAGCTTTTATGAAGAGAGTGGGATTTAGCCTTCACTGTTTGTGTTGTTGCTACTGTTTATGTATGGGATGTAGGCATTGGATTCTAGTGATTTGTGATGTGTATATTAGTGTTAATGGTTTCTTAACTTTGTTGGTATATTTTCCAGAGTTCGTTTATTAATGTTCTGTAGTTATCTACGTGTTTTAACTTTCTTGGTAGGTTGTTGAGTTGCGTGGGTATCTGATGTGATCTCACAAAAGAACCGTATGAGTTGTTGAAGGGTGTGGGGATGTAGAGAGTTGTTGTAGGTCGTGTTATACTATATTTGTCTCTGTTGTTTCGATAGACGATGTTGAAGTAATTCCTTGTTAATGTTATGTAGTGTTTCAGGTTTTTAATGCTCAGAATTCTGTGTATCGCCATGTGCTTGTCGGATATTGGTTGTTGCGTGTAAGATGTCCAGATCACTGTTGACACGATTTTCCTGTAGTGTTTCTATTTTTGTTAGGTGGCTGTTTGATGTATTTGTATAGACTGTTATTCCGTATCTGAATAGGGATTCGCAGATACCGTGATATAGAAGTTTTTTTATGTTGGGTGGAATAATGTCTTTAACTTGGAAGAGTTTTGATGCGATGATCTGGAGTTTGGTGTGTAGGTATTCTATATGTTTTGTAGGTGGGAATCTATATACAGACCGAGGTATTTTGTGTGTTACAGGTTTGATTTCGGAATATTGGCAGGTATTTTTGTTTTTAATGCAGCGGTATGTGTGACAATGTATCGATAGTGATGCGGGGCGTATGATTCTTGGGTTGTGTATTATCAGCATCTGTGTTTTGGTGCCATTGATTAGAATTGCGTTTTGGTGGAAGTATGTTGTGATTTTGTTTAGGTCTTGTTGTGCTTTGCAGAGAGCTGTGCTAATGTCTGTGTGGATTGCTAGTAGTGCAGTGTCATCTGCGTATTAAAATATTTGACTTCTTATGGATATGTTATGAACATCGTTAATGTATCTGAATAGAGGGGGTGATAATATGGCACCTTGAGGTACACCATGTTTTACTTGTATACTCCGACTGTGACATGTACCTAATTTTGTTACTTGTGTTCTGTTTTAGAGGTAGTTCTTGAACCATGTATGCAGTGTTCCTCTTATACCTATTGAGTATAGTTTGGTGAGTAGTATGTCGTGTTGAAGTGTGTCAAATGGTTTGGTTAGGTCCAGCAGTATAAGGACGGCGTACTTGTTTTTGTCGAGAGCTTTGTTTATTGTGTCGGCGATGTCTTCTAATAAAGTAATGGTGCTTTTTGTTTTCTGAAAGCCGTATTGGTTTTGTGAGATGATGTTGTACTTCTGTAAATAGTTCTGTAGTCTGGTGTGTGTTATTTTTTCTAGGATTTTTGAGATGACTGGTAGTGTGGCTATTGGTTTGTAGTTCTGAGTATCATTTCTTTTGCCGTGTTTGTATATTAGCGTAATTACTGCAGTTTTTAGTTGTTGTGGAATAATGAATAATGTGGAATAATAATAATAAATTCTGCATATGCAATTATATGCGGAATTACATAATTTAATTAAATACCTTTTCAGAATTATCGCATAAAACTGGATTTATTTCTCCACCTTCATTATTTTTTCAACATTGTTTTTTTATTAGAATTCTGCATTTTAATATAAACGTGTCTTTCAGGTGGAACTTAATATTTTACTTTGCAAACTTACACTTCGTTAGAGTGTGGACAATGGATTATTTAAAATATACTAGCCCTAACAAAATGGAAACGGGAAAAAAATACCAGACTTTTTTTTACGATCTACATATCACAAAATAATGCTTTCCTTGCTTGTATTAAAGTATTCTTAGTTTGAAGTTTACAGACACAGAATGAGAAATGTTACCGCCATCAGCCCCAAGTTCTCTTTTTAAAAAGCATCGATGCACGTTACAATTAAAACAGCCGACAAGAAAATGAGAGCATGTCCGGATTCTCGTGATATGGTGATGGGATTGAGTTTCTCGTACTTCGGTTCAAACACACATTCCTCATAAATACATATTCCACTCTTTTGTCCGAGTATTGCCAATGCTGTTGTTCAAATTACAAAGCAATTACTATTCAGATTATTACTTGAAAAACGATAGCCCTATTGACTGTTTTTCTTTTGGTCAGCGGTTCCAAATTATGCACCGAAAAAAACAAACAGAAAATGTCATGTTTATAATCTTCCGTTTAGCAAAAGTGTTGAGCATAAAATATTGCAAGGAATTTATCGTAGACAGTCATAAAAAGAAGCGTTTTTTAATCATGTTCCTTTATAATAACATCGTTCACTATCACGAACAGTTGAACTCGAGGCCTGTTTAAGATTGTGAGTTGCAGACAATTTTATTTTTCCTAATTTTGAATTATAGTGGTGTAGTGTAAATGACGTGACAAATTTTTAATACTGATCTTAAATATAAAATTTCATTACATTGCTAGTTAAACGAATGGAAGAAAGAAAAACCTCTACTATGGATTCAGAAAATTCGCCATTAGTTATTTTACAGTTTTCCTTAACTACTTTAGGGATTTCACACTTTTCCATCTCTAGATAATTAGTGAAATAGCTTTAACTTGTCTAGCTTTTCTTAACTCTTTCATATAATTGTTTTGATATTGGATTTAAAAAATTGCTCAGCGTTCGGGTTTGTTATAAAAGTTGGCAATTCTAACACACATCCTGGCCTTTGCATTAGAAAACTCTAAGATCAGATTGCACTACAGTAGGAATCCTGACTCATCAGATGTTGCTGATCCATATTATCCTGCTCAGGACCCACTATTTTCATGCTGTAGTAGTAGTAGTAAAAGTAGCACGAGGAGTACTCTGCATGTAGTCTATTTTGGGACATCGGAAGTAGTTTCAAATAATGATGGGCACTTTCGTCAGAAGAAGAAGAAGAATATGCGATAATATACTTTTCTCTCACATTTTGATTATGATCCAGTACGACGCATTAATCTTATTCACAGTTCTCAACAAATCTACTCGACTAATAAGTTGCTTTTTTGACTGCCACCTAAGCGATCCCTATCAAGTATAATATAAACTTTCAACCAAGTGTAATTGTGTTTGTTATTATAAATTTAATTAATTTTTTTTATCCTTGACAGACATATAATCATTGAACTGTGCAATGCAGAAAGTGATTGATCCTATTAATTGATTGCAAAGTCTTGTGAATAGATATTTAAGAAAGTCTCGAGTTAACTTCGACTCGCGTCACCAAGAAGGATTTGAATTATCGGAGAATACTGGGAGGGGGAGGTAAAGAGAGGCTTTATTTAACTTATTTCCATTAATTTGGAGGTATTTTTATGTGATTGATAATGGTTCACGAAGAAATGTAGCCTCCGAAATAATAATTCTCCCACCATCCTTTAAACTCACCTACTTAGAGGTATACACCGATAGTTGGTATCATATGACCACATGAAATGCAGTTAGGAATATCAGTCGAATTTTACAGACAATTAAAATGTCTTTATAGAAAGACATTTCACCAGCAAAAAACAAATGACTATAAAAATGAACTCAGCAGGTAGTTTTTATTGAATTCTTCTCACGAAAGATTTTAAACCTATAGTACATTAATATGTGAGTAAGCAAAGGGTCAAATAATTCGGAAATCCTTCTCTATAGTTCCGACATGGAACATTTTGAAGTCCCTTCAGATGGAGCGATCAGCGGAGTGGTGATCTAGCTCCAGACAATAACAAATACTTACCGCAGACATTCACAAGCTTGTCAATGACCACTCTAGATGAATAATTAATGAAAAATATATAATAATAATTAATGAAAAATAAATGAAAAAAAAATATATATATATAAATCCAGTGTCCTGGTGATCTCGGGAGAGTTGACCTTCCTTTTCTCTGCATTCCCATTAACAATATATTTAAACGATGCGTTTGCAACGATATCGAAACAACTTGCATCCATCAAGCAGGTTTATATTCGTATGTGATTTAAACATGCTTGATGGGTGCAAGCTGTTTCAATGAAAACTGATACATTCATTCATCATGGTTCTTATAGGCACTTAAGCACCCACGACCTTCCAACTATTCTTGGATTTCTTAACCGTAATTCAAGGATAAGGTAGTTAGCCCTATGCCTCCCAGAGTGTCCTCTGTCTGTAGATGTATGTATTCACAGGGTCTACCTGTTCTGGGGGATGAAAAACCCGAGTTTGCGAGTGAAAAAAAAATTTGTTACCCCCCGTATGGGGCCGACTAACTCACCTTTCGTCGATGGAGACCAGATGAAGGTGCCTCGCGTAACGGGCGGGAATCGAACCCAGATCTTTCCGGCCAAACGGCTTCGCTTATACCGACTAAGCTACGGTGGCTCGTGAAAACCGGTATCATCCTAAAGATATCCCTGGACACCTTTCTGGAAGGTATCCGGAAAGTCTAATATTAGTAGATGTTCTTATACAAGCAGAGACTGTATTCAAGTGCATCTGATTTGAGACTATCTAACTAGAAAATCCAGAGAAGCTGAAGGGTTGTTCAAATCCAACACATTCAGCTAAACAGTGCTGAAATCCATAATCCGTTTATGACACTTGGTTCATCTCCAAAATTATAGCACCATGCATGTATAATTATTTTATGAAATCATTCATATGAATGATCTCATGGAAATTTGGCATACACCAAGTTAACTGTATTTTTAGATCAACAGTTTTTTTTTTTCTTTTTAACCTTCAAAACTCTGAGATTGTAAAGTTGCCTAAACGCAACTATTTATCAAACTGACTGTACAGGAATTTGCAGTTCTCTGAATTGTATTATTAAGTATTGACTATTTCGAACAGGAAGGCTCTCTTTTTTAGATTGCGACGTTTAAGCCTAAATAAGCCTTTCATAAAAATAAAGTCATCTGAGAAATTGCATCCATTTTGCTATTGAAATATATTCATTTTTTGTGTGTGTGTTGTTTGTTTATTAGAAAGGACATACTTGAATCGTTGGTGCTTTTAAAATAACTGTCATTTTAAATACTTCTAGAAAAATAAATTTTTGGAAAAACTCTGCATGAAAACGTGGATTTGCAGCGACATGGAATTAAATGTAAACATATGCTCCTGATTTCTTTAAAAATCAAAAAACGTTTAGCCTTTAAGAACCTTGCTTTTGCTTTGTCCTGAATGCTGGATGCTGTTTGTATGGTATTATGATAAAAATCATAATACCATATTGGATAAAGTACATAAGTCTTTAATATCAACTTCATCACGAAGTTGAAATAGGAAGTTTTGGAAATCATTCTAAATAAATATCTTCTGAAATTGAATGCGACGCCATTGAACATCAAGTAGCAAATTTTAATAAAAATTATTTATTTTAAAAAGTTCTCTTTGTGACTTAAACAAATAATATTTGATTTAAACAATAAATTATATCTATTTGATGAGACAGCCTGATTGCCGCATGCTAGAACAACTTAAAAGTGGCCAAATTTCATCACTGGTAAAAGTTTAACTGAACAATTCACTTCTCTTGGATTCATCGACTGTTCTGATAGATGGGATATGAAATTTCGACTACTTGTCAAGGAAAGTAAAAGTAGGTTCCGCTAGAAAACATTTTCTTTTCTCCTTCTCATTCTTCTAGTGCTTTGGCAAGAAGGTACAAGTGGAGGCAGCGCATGCTCTGTCAGTATCCACCCTAGTGGCTAATATTATTGTGCCTATCGGCTACATGTGACAGTCCTTCAATGCGGGTGCACACATTACCCGCACTGAAAGCAATGATTCAGTGTTTAACGTTTGCGACCAGACCAGGGGTATCGCAGAACGTGCGCCATAAGCCTACTCTACAGTCTGCTCAATGTTTACACTTCCGCCTCTGTCAACATACCGCGCTCCCTACCCCCGCCTGTGCCGTTCGCTAAGACAAACACTTGTCGTCACTGGAAAGCTCATCTTTCGGTTTCCACCAGGCGTACTTTCATCTCTGTAACTTTGGAAGACACAGAAACTTCCTGCGTCCGCTACGGAATACCGTGTTTCGAACGTTATCTCAACATCCCGCTTCTCGTTTCCCTTAAGTTAGTTTCCCCCTGCTTGCCCGCCGGCAGGTCAAACCGGGCTCGACTTTTCGCTATCAGTCAGTGCACGCTAGTATCAAGAAGACTGAGATATGTACGTCTGGTACTGTTTTCCGTACACACAGACACATAGATACTCTTATTGCAAGCAACATGAGAAAGGCAGGCCCCTACTACGATGTTTCACGCCCCCTCAGGATATTAGAAATTCCCGGCCCGTCGATTAGTGGATGTCTGTAGGAGATGGGTTAACTCCTAAATGCCCTACTAAAGTCGAGGCAGTGTCAGAGCTTCCAATGTGTGTGTGTGTGCGTGAGTGTGGAGGGGAACTATGTCTGGAGGGGGGGAAACAAAAAGGAAGGGGAAATCGAAGTTCTGTTTGTCGGTTGCTAGGAAAAGGGAACCCGACGTTTCTCCTTGTAGAGCGCGTGCGGCAACAAACTGTGCAGAAAGTCATCGATTTTCCAAACGACTGCACCAATTGAAAACAGATTTCAGAAAAAGGAGTGGAGAGCCGATCTCTGAACTGAAGTCATGTGACATGTCTGTTTGTTCTTGGCTCTTATGTCGCCTAAAAAGAACCAAGATTACAAAGGTTTTTTTTTTTTTTTGTTCTTTGCCGTCATATAATGCATAATACAGTTCCCCTTCCCTCCCTCTCACTGTCTCTTTATATCGCTGTCAAACAGGCTCAAAGATTCTTTTCGAACTTAAAGTCGTAGAAAAAAAAAAAAGTTTCAAAATTCAAGTCGATCGGGTATTCTTTTACTAGAAATGGATTAACATGTCTTGCGTAAATGTGAACATGTAAGAATCGTAGACTTTAATATTTGTATATTTATTAGACGGTGCCTTGAGGAGGAATAGCGACTCTGCTTAATGGAGGCCTGAAGTGGCTTAAAAAGTTCCATGTTTGTTCTCTAAGGCTGGGTTTCCGGATTATCAAATCATTAGCTGGTACTGATAGGTGCAATACGTTTATAACCTTTCGTGGGTGGGATTATACGACGAGTGTGTGTGTGTGTGTGTGTGTGTGTGTGTGTGTGTGTGTGTGTGTGTGTGTGTGTGTGTGTAAGAGACAGACAGATAGAGAGATTTAGTTCCAACAAACAAAATACAAGGTAGTTTCGCTTTTTTTAGAAAACACTTTCTAAATATTAAGTAAATATTAATATCCTTCAATTAATACTTAATTTAAATTAAATGCGATAGTATTAGAATTTTAAGCTGGCATACATGTATAGCGAATTTTAAGCTGGCATACATGTATAGCATACATGTACAACGAATAACCTTTTATACCCAGGTATAAAATGAAAAATGCTCTCAGTGTGGTATGGGAGATTGTTGACGCATCAAATTCCTGGTTCTTAATTAAAGCATACCAAAATAATTAGCATGCTTAACTACTGAAGTTTTATGTACTTTTGCGTCATTTGGTTAGCAGTGGTTTTTAATTATGCCTTTGCAACCGAAGCTTCCTGGTAGGTGTCGTTACGTTTGTTAATTGTGTCTATTGCGCTATTAATTTGCCTGCTTTGCTAGAAGGAGATCTACCACTTTCATATGAGATCGTTCACCTTTGGTTCCAATAATCTTTTATACCCAGTTAATGTGAATTAATGTTAATGTAATTGTTAATGTGAATACGTTCATTTTCAGACTTCTAAAAAGAAGTATATCCGAAGGTGCTCGTATTTTTTTTTTCTGAACGTGTGGCTCATGTGCAGAAAGTTTAATGTTTCGTAAAATGGATTCCTTCCTGAATGTGAAATTAGTCCATCTGAAGTAAAATCTTTGGCTGTGACACGAACGCACGTATGTTTGTGAACTGAGAATGCGAACTCGAAAGGCGACGCTCCTGGAGACATATATTGAGAACAATTAAAGAAATTAAATTAACAACTCTAGATCTTTAACTATCTTCTTATAAAAAATGTCACTAAGGATATGATCATTGGATATTTCATCAGAGCAAAATACCGATATTATTGGCTTTGTCGATAATATTAATTTCACATCTATTCATTTCAATGGTCTTTCCATGCTGATCTATCATGTGTGAGAGCCACTCACTTATGATAGATCACAAATTTTAAATCCTCAGAGTTTGGGTAACAGGAAGCAGAGGTGATGAAGGTAGATTTACTGATTGCATTTTATTTACATTCTACTGTTCATATGCAAAACAATACAATCACTTTAGAGAAGTAGTTCGGAGCCATATGATTATTATAAAAATTCTGACTTCCGCGATGATTTCAAGAGCCCAAGCAAGATTTCTTCCGAATAGAAGCAAAGCCTTGATAAAACTCTTACATTCGCTAATTTTAACTTGTATGAAGCTAAAGAAAAGATGTGGAAGAGCGCACAACATAAGTGCGATGTTCAGTTATTCTTATATAATTATAAAATAATAGCATGGCGGGAATATAAATCAAGATAATGAAAGAAATGTCATATATACAAGCAGAAGTGAATCTAAGAGCCACACAGTACGATAGAAGTAAAAATATTCTAAAGATGGAGAATGTGAAATTTTAGAGAGTGATCAGTACGTTGGTGTGCTTCTTTCTGCATGGTTATTTGATTCTTCTCCTCATGATGAAACAAAAAACTCACAAAACACACTGAATAGAAGAAGGAATGTCATTTACGTTTATAATAAAAAGCATTGTACTAATGCCATAAGATATAAACTTTATTATTAAACAAACCAATTGTATTTATTTCGTATTTTAAAATTGGTAAGTAAGCCATCGTTTGCCTCAGCTTACATTGACCATTATTAATATTACAGTTCAATTAATATGATAAAATACTGAGTGTGGTAGTCTAAAAGAAAACATATATGCCTGACATGCTAAACAACTCCTGTATATTGAACACGTTGTTTAATATACAGGAGTTATTCAGGAGTTTAATATATAGGAGATATCTCTGAATATCTACTCATGTAGATATGGAAAAATTAAACTCATACGGATTAATTAGTATTTCTTTTTAAGTGCATTAAAATAGGCAATCCAATTGCACATTACTCGAACATATTACGTTCTTGGATCTGTTATATTAGATACTTCAGTAGTATCCTACTCTTATTAGCGTACTTTCACTGCCACTTAATATGGCTTTAAAGAAATAAGGCTACAAGTGAAGACTCGCTTATGCGCAAGAGGAATTTGATTTTTAAAGTGCACCATCTTCAATGTGGTAAAATTTAATTTCAAGTACCTTCTCTGTTAACTCGAAAGTAATCGTTTAACCAAGAAATCATTAGTTAACGACTTTTTTTTATTCTCATTTCATACGAGAATTGAAGGAAAAAGCGAGAAAAATAAGAAGCGTTAAGAAGTCTGTACTATTATAGAACAGATTAGGTATAGAAAGTCGACAACATTGTTTCTTCTTAGGAATTGCAATATAATTGATCATTACTTAGTGGGCTGTTCAGTTTCTAGAACACAACCGCGATGTCTACTTAGAACGCACCAACAGCAGGCTGAAAGATAACAGTCATTAACGCAATGCAAAACTCGCACATTAGCATTCTTGGGATTGCTGCAACGAATTGAACAGGAAAATGATCATTTGTTTCTGATGGATAGAGAATAACACCGACTACGAGACAAGGAAAGGAGATAGAAAACGCGAAACTAACTTCAGAAGAATTTTAAATCGATTCCAGAGCGAAAGACATCTTAGAGGGGGCAGCTCGCAACGGATAAGAATTCCAGCTGCTAGATTTAAGCACAAATTGAAAGTGGAAGTGATCCTATCGGGTGTGACTGTCCTTCGAACACATGAAGATGGATTGAAGTCATTTTACAGTCTTAACCGATGCAGTCCAAACGACCTATTGATTATTATGGGAGATTTTAATGGCTAAGTGTATCGCTTAGCTGTGAAACAGAAACTGTTAATTCTCTGCCCATAAAAATTATTGCAGCATGCAACATTAGCTACAAAATTATCAGAGCGCGCAACAGGAGCCACTGGGTAATTACAAAACTTGTTTCCCCGAAAGAAGAAGTGAATAATCGATGATGATCGTTTGCAAGAATATTCACGTGGCATCAATGAAGTTGCTAATTGTAAATTATATTTTAAGAAATTATTTTTTTAACGTCTGTCTTGTAAGATTTTTTTGGCTCAGCTTTTACAAACGATTTATAAAACATCTCTACTGTTCTTAGAGATGTGCTTATCCATGGTCATGGTCGTGTATTTTGCGCAAAGAAAAGGTCAGTGCTCCAGTGCACGCGTTATGAGAAGGATTGGTTAATCCGCATTCAGACTACAAAACACAGATGTTCACTGACCTTCCTTTTGATTCAAATATCAAAATCGTTAGATAATTTTTCTCATTCATTCATTCATTCTGTAATGCAGTGATGTCACAAGTTTTTTTTTTTTAGAGAATTCGAGTTTAGGTTGACACTCGTAATAAGCAATATATTGCAGTTATAATTGATATTGCTTACAAAATACGAGTGCCATATGATGCCTCTGTCTGATTGGTTAGCTGTCCTGGCTGACTGAGTGGGTATCATCTGTACTTATACTCCACAAGCTGTGATTGAAATCTCACCTTGACAAAGGGGTGGTTTATGAATCTAAAATGAATTTTTAATTCAAATATAATCAGAAATGACGTAAAATTTGGTCTTTCACAGACAACAACAAAAGTATGCATATTTATTTTTCAAATATGAATCCAACACACGGGAGAGGTTGTAAATCTATTGTGCATTTAGATCCACGGGTGGAGTAAAGGTTACGTAATTCGGTTTCCCTTTTCTATAGACCAAATATGGAACTTTTCCTACTCTATTTTCTAAATATGGAAAACAGAGAAGTAAACCCGTGTTATGTTATTCTGTGGTAGATTCAGTCTCTTTGTCAGTTCGTGAATTTTAAAACCTTCATATTCTTAAATTTAAAGCTAATACTGTTTGAGATTTAACTGCTGCCAAATGGATGTTGATCAAGTTGTAATAGGATACCAAAATTATTTATTACTACTTTTTTGCTTTCTTTAAATTGTTACTTTGTTATCTAAAAATTGAGATTTGTTTTTATAATGTTTGTTCTTAACACTTAAAATGCAAACGCATTTTTGATAAAATCTAAATCGAAAACCGAAGATCCTTTCAAATTAAAAAAGGAAATGATAAATATAAAAATAAATGGCATTTTTCATTTCATTTCTGCTATGTGTTAATGTGTTCTATTTGCGTAGCAATAAAAGCCTACTCGAACTGTCTTATCCAATACTTGTAATTAATGCTACTAGACAAAATTGTTCGTCCTTATAGAGCATACGTTATGATTTTTTTTTCTAATCTTAGATTCGAAATTGTTTGGCGTTCCCTACCATAAAATATTCAATCTTTTAACGTCTCGTACAATTCTGTCTTTGTAATGGAAACAACTCTGATCATCTCCATTTAAAAATCTGACTCGTTGAGAAAATTTCTACATCTTAATCCAAATGTTTAGAACAAAGACTGTTCAGTACTTGGTCTGCGAATAATCAGCAGCACCGTAAGTAACTAGGAATTTTATTTATTTTTTTTTTTAATTACAATATTTGAGACAATTTTGAGAATTAGTAGAGTCTGACAATGAACCAAATTGGTTTTCGGTTTTCAAAGAGTTTTATTTATTTTTTTTAATGTGATTCCCACCCACAAAAGGTTGTAAACCTATAGTACATTAGTACTGTGAGAGTCTAAGTATTTTTTTCTATTATATATATTTATACTTTTTAAATAATACGGAAACCCAGGTCTATAGACCAAACATGGAACTCTTTCATCACTTCAAACCTCCAGTACGCGAGGCTGTGGCTTCACCGGTCTATCAAATTCATCTCTCACCTAAGACAATCACAAATATCCATGCCCAAAACGGGATTCGAACTTGTTGGCTGGCTTTTCGTCTCTGTTTTTGCGAAGTAATTTAGTTTTCATATTTGTGGGCGAGATTGACATAAAAGAATATAAATTATTTAAATGAGTGGGAGATGTAAGAACATATGGTGAGCGTTATAAAGTATAATAAGAATCGACGAATGAAGGGGAGGGGGGGGGAAGCTGTTTCGAATATAGCGTTATACCAAACTCGCATTATTAAGATAATCTTATACCGAAATCTCTAAACCCCATGATCCAAATACTTTAGTATCGATACATTTTTAGATAGATATCAACAGATATTTATCGAAACATTAAAGCTTCTAAGTATATTCGAAGTAACTCATTCTGTCTATTTCTGCGAAGGCTGTTCGTGCATCTGTAAAGGTATAAAACTGAGAATGTAGATGAACTGAAATATTAAGTGCTGTTATTAAAATAAGCAATAATACATTGCCATTAGGATAGTTCCATTGTACAAGGGTGACCCAAAAACTGATGTGTCTAACTACCGACCTATCAGTATCTCTGGTGTGGTAGTGAAGATTTTAGAGAAGTTGGCAAGAACTCGCATACAGAAATGGGTATATAAGCATTTTATACTCTGCAAGGAGCAGCATGGGTTTACTAAAGGAAGGTTATGTTTTAGCAATTTGCTCATATTTTAGAACAATGTTACGGCCGATTTGGATAAAGGGAATGGATACCCTATGATAATGGTGGATTTTTCTAAGGTATTTGATAGGATACTACACGAAAGGCTGTTGCATAAACTGGAGAATATGGGATTGGAATATAAACTCACGACTTGGATCAGGGGATGGTTGACAGACAGATATCAGAAAGTTGTATAAGTGGGTGTGAAAATTGCACATCTAACATCAGATGTGCAATTACTTGCCGATGATGCGAAGATAGGCGAATCAGGGATGCTACTGATATTCAGCAATTACAAAATGATTTGAATAGACTGGGAATTTGGGCAAACGAAAATGGCTGTCAATTTAATGTTAGTAAGTGTAAAGTTATGCACTTTGGCGTGATTAGAGTTCCAGCGGCATATTATATTAGCGGGGTTATGCTACAAGACGCTGAAGAGGCAAGGGATCTTGGCATATTGGTGGATAGGAATTTAAAGTTCAAAGGTCACATAGCAAAAATTGCAAATACAACTCAGAGGATAATTGCGATGTTGAAGCGAACTTTGACATGTAAGGATAAGGAAGTCGTTTGGCCTCTTTATAAAGCTTTGATAATGGTGGATTTTTCTAAGGTATTTGATAGGATACTACACGAAAGGCTGTTGCATAAACTGGAGAATATGGGATTGGAATATAAACTCACGACTTGGATCAGGGGATGGTTGACAGACAGATATCTGTCAACAATAATCCAGACCACATCTGGATTATTGTGCGTAGATTTGGTCTCCCGGGTTCCAAGGGGGATACAGAAGTTGTGTAAAGAAGAGTTACAAAGATTATATCCGGATTACGGGATTTAGATTATGAGGATAGATTGCGAGTATGTGGATTGCAGACTCTAGTTAACAGGCGTAAGAGGGGTGATATGATAGAGGTCTATAAACTTTTGAATGGGTGTTATAGGATATCAACTGATGGAATTTTTTTGTTATATAGAAGGTGGGAAGAGAATACGGGGGGCATCCATGGAAGTTAAGTTTATTCACAGTCAAAGAGAGCTGTGGGTGAGTGAGTGGAATAATTTGCCCTTAGGGGTAGTGAGTGCATCCAGTGTGAATGAATTTAAGGGGAGGTATGGTAGCTGGGTTGGGTGATTTATAGCCTCCCTCGATGAGTCCTTGACTCCCTGGAGGTCTCAGATAATAATAATAGTAATAATACTAATTATTATTAAGACAGTTATAGGCGAGATGGTAATAGTAAAAAGATATAATTAATGCATTTATTTATGTTTATTTCATGGCGTAATTCATTTAGATATTTATAAATTACAATAAATATTCTAATATTATTTATATAAATTGTCTGTATGCCCTATTTAGATTATAAGTAGTTTATTTTAATTTCGCAACGAAATTCATATTAAAAGTGGGGTTTGATGAGGATTCAATCCACTTAATTAAACCGTCACATAATAAATAGTACTTAGTAAAAAAATAGAAGAAAAAACATATTCTTTGATAAGTAAATAGTGAAGGAAACTATCCTGAGAAACTGGAATAGTTTCCTTAGCCTATTCGATTATATACGGACATCAGTTTACTTTTTTTCTCAAAATTCCTTAGTTTTCGAAGACTGTTTAAAATCATTAATGAAATATGTTCGTCTCGATGGGAATCATACGCATTATAAACTATCCATGTTTACATTTGAAGTCTTTATGATTTGTATTTTCAAACCACTCTCTTCAGAACTAATACTTCAACAAAAGTTGCCCAACGTTAGTTTACGTCGAAAATAAGCAGTTACGATTACGTACATGGAAAATATGAAGTTTATTCTTTTTTTAAGACTGCTTCATCCAACTCTTCTTTCCGAACATTTGTTTTTCGTTCATATGAACACTAAATTACAAATATTTCAACTGTTATTTTATTATTAAGAATATTTTTAAATTTTTTTAAAAGTTTCTTAAAGATGCGGATTGTAAGTAATAAGATGATAAATAAGATTATGATAAATATATCCTAATCTATTTATTCTTTTTTAATATTTATTTCGATATAATTTTGATGCTGTAATTTTCTTCCTTTCTTTTACTTTTTTTTCTTTTGGTTTTATTTCTCTTCTTTGTATAGAATAGCATTTCTTTTGGAAAGTGGAGACAGTATCCAGTCAACGTTAGTTTGGGTTTGGTTTATTTAGATTTACGGCCGAAGCAACTGAGGCTGTGAGGTCAATGTGTTATGTATGTTAATTGCGTGTGTTCTAATGGCTGCTTTGCGAGATGAAAAACCCGAGTTTCCGAGATGCAAACCCTGCCACCTCCGCTAGTTGAGGTGTTAGATAAATTTCGTAGTTTGGCATGAGACGAGCCTACTTATTGGGAGCCTGAAGTGGCTTGAAAAACTGCAGTCTTTCAGAGTTTCAAAATTTCAAAATATACTTTATACTAATAATAAATTTGCAATTTTTTATGGGTGGAATATAACATGCACAATAATAATAATAATTTGTGCCATTTTTTCTACTTTTTTTCTTTCGAAACTAAAAGAATTTATAATACAGAAGTATAAACTTATTTTGACGTGTCTTCCCCTATCATTTGGTTGGAAAAAAAAAAAACAGATTCTGTGACATCACCATTTACAAGGACTGTTTTAACTAAAAGGTGAATTAATCGGTGAATTTCATAAAAGTTTTTTTTTTTTTCTGATCAACACAAACTGAACACAGCACATATTAGACAGACCTAATACACTCGCCTCATGCCTTTAGTTGCTCAGTTAACTAAACAATTTCCCAAATTTGAACCATTTCATGACCCATCTCTAATAAAGCGAAACTTGGAAATAAACAAGTTCCTCACGAAATACAGTTCGTAACTGAAATGAATATTCAATCCTGTAAATAAATCCATCGCTCGCTATAATACACTTACAAACACACGTGCGAGCGCTTGTACTACTGTCGATGAAGATTCGTTAACGTCATCATAGCTGTCAATTATATCTAATCCCAATAATGATATAATCCCAATATATCTAATCTGATAATGCAATACGTACTATTGCATTATCAGTGTACATGCAAAAACAAATTTAACCATGGAGATGAGCTGTGCTTTATTATAATATATAATTATAGTAATATCCTAATAACGGAAAAACTGCTTTAAAAAAGCGACTAAATTCCATAAACGGAAGTGTAACTCCATAAATCATCTTTCAAAGAAGTTGTCAATAATAATAATAATAATAGTTGCAAATAACAGCAAATGCAGATTATGCGATCAGAAAGATGAGACTGTAGAACATCTAATCAGTGCCTGCAGCAAGATAGCTCAAACTGACTATAAATACCGCCATGATCAAGTGGCCAAAATAATTCATTCGCATGTATGCAAAAAATATGGTTTTCCTACTTCTGATAAGTGGTGGCAGCATAAAATAGAGACTGTATTGGAAAACGAAACAGCAAACATTCTCTGGGAACTTTAAAATACAAACTGATCGGCATTTGGAACACAGTAGACCTGACATCACAATTATCGAACATCGACAGGTTTGGATTATCGATATCGCAGTATCCAGTGATAACAACATTAACAACAAAGAACTGGAAAAAATGACTAAATATCATGATCTGGCAATAGATGTTGGCCGGCTGTGGCTTAAACACACCAAAGTCATCCCAATAGTTATCGGTGTACTTGGTGCAACTTCAAAGAAGCTCAATTATTTACAGCAATTAAACATCAACGAAGTGATCCCATATGATCTATAAAAAACAGCATTACTTGGAACAGTCCATATTTTACGACGCTACCTGACGGACTATTCTTAGATTCTTGGGGAGAATCTGAATTGTGCTGTATCACCAGTCAAATTTTTGTTTATATGATATCTTGTTTTGACTGCGTATCAATTATGTGAATAAAATAATACTAATAATAATAATAATAGTAATAATAAAAACACGATCATTTTAATGCAGCAGGGCAAAACAAAACATTCAAAATTTAGGGTGGTATTTATATCCCCTCCTTTCATTCTCTCAAGGCTAACACGATGTAACAAAACAAAAATGGAAAAATAATCAACAATTAGCTAAATCACGAAAATTGCTTCTGTTTCATTTGTTCTTATCGGATTTCTCGTCAATTTTTTTTTCTCTCAAGAAAATTGCAACAGTTACCTAACTTCTCTAGCCACTACCAATTTCAACCTTCCCGAAATTCCACACTTATGACCGTTGCCCAGACCTGCCAGGTGAACCGTTCTGTTCCATACCATTGGCTAGAGCTTTCAGCTCGACGTGTTTCAGTCGTTACCAAGTAACCGTCACTAGGGTTACTGACCACCAGCTGACGGTAACCAGTAGCGATTGATTACAGAATGGCTGAACGGTAAAAGTAAAGATACATTCCTGGTAGCCAAGTCAATAACTTCCACTTTTACTGCATGTGTTAGAGCCTATTTCTAAGCAGTTGTTAAGGATCGCTACTTTTTTTGGGGTAGCTTTAAACAGTAGTTTCTGGTGTGTTTTAAATTTCTCTTGATCATTTTTTCTACGGTCGATCTACCGATATTTTAACTAACAGTTTATATGCAGTCAATATTCCCTAGAAGGAAACGACTAATATTTGAAAAAATGTTCCATATATTTGGACATACACCGTATACTTCGTAAAATTTTTGCAATGGGTTCATCATACCTAACAACTCCACGAAAAATGCAACTTTTAGGCTGTGTCGTTTTGTTGGATGATTGCGCATAACGAAATAAGCGATTACTCTCATTTTGTTGCAACTTGGTTTACTGAATGATCATAAAATGTCATTGGTAGAATAGAAAAGTTGATATTTAAATTAATGTTGGTAAGGTATAAAATTTCTGTTGTTAAGATTGCCTGCAATACGAAACGAACTCATTATTGCTATGATAGTTGCTTTAATATCAGTATATTTAGAAAAATTAAACACGGAAACTAAAACTTACGTGAAATCAATCGAATAGTTGTAAAATTTTTGCCTCAGTACATTGAAAATGGAACGTAATATAAAATTACAGTTAAAGAATCATTTCCAAAAAACGCCGCTTTGGCGTTAATAGGACAACAAACGATCAGTAAAATTTCCAATTATAAACAAACAAAAAATTACAAAAAATCAGAAATTTGTATAAAAATGATGCAATAATATTTTCCACAAAAGGGATAAACGAAGGCCATCAGATCTGTTAAGTTTGGTCAGTGTAGAAAGGTCTCATAACTCTCTTTATATAAGCGTTCGATGAGAAATCTACTTCTATGTAAAAGCTTAGTTTTCTTCCAAAAACAACAACAAAAAAAAAAACTCATGTTTGGTTGTGATGTTCTGTTAGGCCAGACTGTTCTTGAGCAACATAAATCTTACATAGTTTACATGGACCGGAAAGTCTGGCCTAGCAGAACATCACAATTATTATCCTAATAAAATTAGGAATTTTACTGACTGTTTGTGTCTTATTAACGATCGCTTTTTGAAAATGATTCTTTAATTATAATTATATACTGTGTTCTATTTTCAATGTACTGAGAGTCCTATGATACCCGAAAATTTTACAACTATTAAATTTATTTCAATTAAGTTTCAGTTTTCGTGTTTAATGTTTCTAAAAAAAACAATGATGCTCACTATTCTTATTAATTTTTTTATCTATCTGATAATCACAAAAATTGTTATTAATTAATTAAAAAGATATACAGATGTGGAAAACACTCGTTCAAGTTTATACCATTATAGGAATATGCTGAGACTCTAAGAACTCATTTATCATAATACAGAGTGGAGTTATTCGTGCAATTTAGTTCATTATCACGTGGACAGTTACTGTACTATTTTTTAATTAACTGTATTTATCATCAGTTGAATAAAAATAATCATAATTATTACCCTTATTTACATACATACCTACATTAGAACCGTAGAGTTGAATTTAATATTTTAACTAAAACAAATACGTTTAAAATATCTGCTGTTCCAACCATAAACAAAATTATTTAAGTTAGAATGAATAGTGATTCAAATCTTTATAAAAATAAAAATGCGTTTCGTCACAACATCTTCTTGGGAAATAATCTTCAAAGGTGTTAAAATACTGCCAATCTAAATGTTGAGAATTATTTGTCCCAAAATCTTGTTCCTCTTTAAAATCTCAAACTTTGCTTCTTTTTTTATTTTTAATTATTTGTTAACTGTACAACAAAAGAACGGAAACATTTCATCAAGTAATTTGTAATCCAAATGGTTTAACTAAAATAGTCTCAAATATATTAACTCTTCTGTTTTTCTCCGACAGTCTTGAACGATAATAACCATATACTGTACTTTGAAAATGGCGTTGCTGCTTCTTTCTCATTAGGGCTAATTAGTCAACCTGATTGATTGTCACTTGATAACAATTAGTTAATGGTATCACGTGACAATTTTATAAAGAAAAGAGAAGGTTTAACCTCAATCGATTATAATGATGGATTGAGTCACCTAACAACCGGTTGATTTCCCTCAATAGTTTATACTATTCGTAAGTGAATCCGAAACGACGTCTGTTGAATATTTCGCTTTGCTGTTATTATCCAAACCTATACCTAAAAATGCTTTTAACTTTCAATAAATTTCAAAAAAAAACACAAAAAAAACGTCGTGTATATATATATATATATATATATATATATATATATATATATATATATATATATATATATATATATATATATATATATATATACACACACGACGTTTTTTTGTATATATATATATATATATATATATATATATATATATATATATATATATATATATATATATATATATATATATATATATATATATCTTGTGTAGCGAGTTTCGTGAACATCTCAAGAAGGAATAGATTTTGTCTCTTTTCCGAATACTGGAAAATTATAATTAAAGTTCTGTTTATTTCTTGTTTACCCATATTTTCCCCCCCTCTCCTGTTCTAATCCTCAAAAGTTAATCATGGTTTCCTTGAATAAACTTTACACGAAGATTAACCAAGTTTTCCGTTAAATCGTATTTGGCAACTACCTTTTAACCACTTCTCAGTGTTTAGTTGATTGTCATCAGGCAGTATATTGGCTGGCTGACAAACGTATTCACTGGGGCTTCTGCCTAGACTGTGAAGTACGGTATTCAGCCTGTGAATACTCAATGAGCAGGAGCCACTGTTTCCCGATGTCCACTTCAGATACAGTGTGAAGGGCATTCAGCTTTTCACCAAATTCTCACACCTCTAGAGAGCTGTTTACTAGTACAGCGGGCGAGGGAGCTTTGTCCAACAAGGATTAGGCGTAATTTTTAGTCTGCTTGCTGTTTGACATGGGGGCTTTGGGAGGGATTAAAAGCTCTTCTGCACACCTCTCAGCCACCACGTGAGGTAGGAAGGAGGGGGGGGGGGAGGGGATGGAGGTCCTTGCACGGAATCGGCACTGGTGAGGGTGGTATACAGGCGCACGCTGAGAGCATCTTCTGTTTGCTTTACGTACTACGGTTCCTAGCCAAGAGCACCTTCTTGTGCTAAGCCTTTTGTCCAGAGGGTCGCTAGTCACAGTCAGTGGCGGCAAGAATGGTGGTATTATCGGTAAACTTCAGAGGTCGAAGAGACAAGTTCTGCCTATTCAAACCCTCGATACTGTCGACGGAAGAGAAAAGGATACAAGTCTGTATACTTTGAAAAGCTGTTCAAGTCTCACCACACGTATGGGAAAAAAATCAATATTTAAAGAACGGTTCGTCATTGCTAGGACAAATACTTTCTAATCGAGCTGAGTTATTATTTGTTAAGGTGATGATTCTTTAGGAACATCTTGTATTAAAATTCAATCACTTTTGAGTTATAGTTGTGAATTTCAGAATAAAAAAGAAAAAGAAACGAAAGTAGTTTGCATTCAATCCGTCGAGATTATTTTACATTTCACACGACATCTTATATTTGAATTGACGGATCTATCTTATATTTGCAAATAAAAGATTTCAATAGGACAGTACATAAAGCTACAAGTATAATGGAAAACTTTTCATGTTAGAAAGAGATTTTAAAATTCCATGAGATTTAAGAAAATTATTATGTGTACTAAAAGTTTTCACAGTTGGATATAGGATTTTATCCAGTGGTTAAATATCATAACACAGTTAATTCATGATGAATATTTTTCACACAATTAACATTTTATTAAACATAAAATATTAACTCTCCATTGTATCTCTTGAGCGTAATACTAAGGAAATTGGCGGCCTCTTTCTTAACTTTCCAGTTCTGTCTGTCTTTAGCCAAAGTCCAGCATTACATTCTAAGCGATGTATCTTTTTCGGATCATTACTAGGAGGTCAGAAGTTATCTTTTTCATCCTGAAAGTAGTTGAACATTGTTCTTGGTCTGCTCTCTTTAAAGATACGACTACGAAGTTGAAAATTTATAAATTAGCATTCGATCACCTGGTTATAAATTTTTTCAACTTCATATAATTCTCATAATCGATTTTTCAAAATGTCGCCGATAAAAAAAAAAAATCGTTTTCATCTCTTATTAAATAAATCCTTATCTACTTGATAGACTCGGCATTCTATTTAATTCAACGTCATTCTTTTCCTGAGGGTTGACTCAGAGGTATGTCACCTGCTTTGATTACGAAAGAATTTTATCAGCATGATAGTCCTTCCCCATCTTCTCATTCATGCTTCTAATGTATTCTAAAGGCTTTTTTTATTATTATTATTTCGTGTCGTCCGCTTTCTGAGAGTTGACTCAAAGGTATGCGGTTGTGCTTTGACTAGAAAAGAACTTTTTTAGCATGATACTCCCCCCAAAGTCTTTTCGTGTTTGGCGTTCCTGTTTGGGGGGGGGGGGGAAGAATTTCTGGAGCAAAATCCTGTCGCATCTATTTGAACCCACCTAACTGAACGTCAGTTGAAAGGGAATAGAAAATTACTCTAGCTGTTAATCTGATTTCAACTCGTCTTTCCAATCAAGTGACGACATGCATCTTACCGACTACACTTCAGTATTCCTTCAACTGTCTACGTATTCGTTATATTCGTTAACCTTGAACTAGTTGCTCAATTTCTGCTTTGTATATTCACGTTATTGAGGTTTTTAATATGATATCACGTCTTTAAGTGAGTGCTTTCAACTATAACTGATGAACACTTTTTCTGGTTCAAGGAACACATCTAAAAACTAATTAAGCTACCATTCTTTCCAAACTGCTTTGATAAACATCATAAATTTTCATTAAACTTACTGTTAAACTTACTTGTATTATAACAGACCTTATCAATAGTAATTTAGAGTCCAAGAGATTCACTTGTTGATTAAACTATATACACGTAGTTTGGCTGTTACTGACTTCTTTACTTTCTTCAAAAATTAAGACTTTCTTTCTTTATTCAAAGCCAAAATGATCATTAATTACCATGCAGATGACTGTAAGAATACTGAAGTTCTCATGTGAAGAAAGGCAAAATACATAAAACTCTATTGCAATCGACAACTGCATAAAAGTTATCTGAGGACTTAAAACTTCCATTAGCATTTGGCTTGAAATGTCGCAAAAGATTGGTATGCTGCTAAAATATATTTAATTAAGGGAACTTAAGGTCCTCCTTAACAGTTTTTAAGTATGATGCATTACCAATATACAGAAGTAGGATCAAGTTTCTGTTTCTGACAAAGGTTTCGAAAATATATTAGCTATAGAAAATAGGCCAGAAAGGCCATATATCGTAAATTTAATATATTGATAAATGAATAACACTTCTGCGTACGCACCCACATGAAAAGCATAAATAATAATAATAATAATTTTATTTTTATTTCATTGCTGAAATCAGTGCTAGCAGAAGAGGAAGAGGTGTCAGAAGAGGCTTAAGCCCCAATAATATCTTGTGCCATCCGACTCCAGACATGATGCCTCGCCAGTATGACTTGCAAGCCACGCTTGAAAGCTTGAAGGCACTTGAAAGCATCCCTAGCCCAAAGCTTAATAACTAAATACAAGATTGCTGATAACACCTCTAAAGGATATGTTTCATGGGGGGGGGGGTAACTTTTGGAACGATGTGGTGGACTTCTGGAAGTAGAAGTACCAAGTCTTGGTTTTCAGCATAATAGGCAACTTTCTCGCGATGGAAGAGTGAGGTCACCCAAGTCCAACGACTGTACGTCGATAATGACTAATTTATTTCATTCCTTTACTACAGGGCCAGGCTTCCTCAGTCCGATGTTAGTCCGCTAGCAAGGCTGAGCTGCTGTCATCCAACCTTCGCTCTCATTCTTTAATCCTTAGTATTACATTGTGTTTTCTGACACGTACTCCACGTGTGAGATAGCAATATTATGACAACTTGCTCTTCAGTTTTTGTTATTATTTCTTCCCCGAATTAAATCTATATATTCAAATCGAGGCAGAGGTCCCACCCTGATCCATTGATGTTAAGATGCATAACTATACCGCAGTGGACACGGAACTTGGAACTTCTTTAAATCGCTTCAGTGTCCCCAGTGCGTAGAGGTGATGGGCACCGGGTGAAGAGATTCATTATCACTTAACGACAATCATAAATGTCTACAGCAAGGTGGGAGAGTCGAACGCACAGCCTATTGGTTGGAGAAGGGTTTAGTATCATAATTTTTATTATATTATAATTATTGCATTAATGAATGTTGGGTATAAGATAATCCTTTAAATTAAAATAATAATAATACTAATGATAATAATAAATCCTTTGTAGTTCATTCGGCGGGGATGGTGTCCTTTAATTGGAAAGATCTGAGTTCGAATCCTGTCTAAGGATACAAGGAATCTTTTATGGGCCTTTCAACTGAAGCACTTACTTTGGTTCCCAGTGATTTTAATCACTAGGAACCTAAGTAAGTTTGAATAAGTTCTGCTATTTAGTATTTGAGACAGACGATCGCGTGCAGGCAGGATTTCCTCTCCTGGAAAGGGTCTTTCATCCGCAAACAGGTGAACATCGTTAACAGATATAAAATACCTGGCCTCAGTCTTACGGCCTTAATAGATTGGCTTTAATTTCAACTAAATCAACTCTAACTTAATTCAGAATAGGCTCCGTTTAATTTTTATGATGCAATTCCTTCAACAAGTTACCGATTCATAAAATACTTAGAACCTCAATGAAGTGTCTTCAGAAATGAAATACTTTATGACTTCACTCACGAAAGATTGTAAAGCTCTAGTACATTAATACCAGGGGGGTGAAGTCATAAAATATTTCATTTCTCATATCTCGCATTCACGGATTTTAAAACAGATATTTTTGGACTATTTTCTTTTATATTTTGTTATATAATCAGGAAATCGTGCTCTTGAGACCACACATGAATTTTTTTCAAGTCACTTTAGGTCTCCAACAAGCACGGCAGCGATGTCACAGTATCTCCCAGCTAAAGACATTCACGCTCATAGTGAGGTTCGAACTCATGATCTGTTAGTTGAGAGCACAGGCGCTATCCACTCGGTCAAGGAGGCCGAGTTGTTGCATACTCTTCCATAGTAAAGTTTAAAAGAAAACTGGCATTTCGTTTCACAAATTATTATTGAGTTATTAAAGAAATAAAAAAAATCAAAGAAAAATAAATAAATAAAATAAAGAACAACGGCTTGGTTATATTCATGAAAGACGACAGCTTATAGGCTTCAGAAAGTCAATTGACGAGCTACTTCAGCGCCATAAATCCGGAAAAGGATTTTGGAAGGAAAGGATTGTGTGAGAGAACATAATCTGGAAGTACTCCATCATTCGAGAAGTTCGAAGGTAAAGGACCAACCACAGTTACGTGTAGACTACAGAGAATCGGTCATCCAGTTGCAAACAGAATATAGAAGAAGTATGGCTTCGTGTAGCAAATATCCCACGAGTGGCAAAGTGGAGGACTTACAAAAAAAAAAAAAAAAAAAAGAGAAGAAAAGGGTTAGGAGGGGATTCGAGGTCTACTATATTATACGGTTCTTTTAATAACTATTGGGAATGTTATTCTCAGTGAAAAAATAAAACTTGATATTAATGTACATAAAACATTAATAATAAACATATGTAGGATTAGCTATTTCACGCAGATAATCTGCGAATGCTTGAGCGTCAGGTAAAGTGAAATTCTAATCCGTTTGTCTAAAGGGAAGTTATAAAAGCTTTTGTTAAAGAGAAAGCATTGTGGCAGCGTGTGCAATACATTAAATAATGGCTTCTAACTTCGTTTCATATTAAAATTTAATTTAATTTATTGACATCGAGAAAAACATTATATTTTTATCAAATTATATACGACAAACTGGAATGGTAAAGCGTAGATTCCTTTCTAAATTAAGATTTCTTTTGTACATTCACTAAAGAAATGCCTTTTCTAAATGTAAGACGCTCAACATGGTAAACACAAATCACAAATGGAGCACGTAAACAATACCAACAAATGAAGAGTATATATCCCTATGATGTAACATGCATAAAATAAAGAAAGGCTTTCGAATTTCTTTAAAATATCTGTTTTAAAATTCGTGAATGCGAGATATGAGAAGCAAGATATGTTAATATATTTTATAAATGGAAGGAAATAAACACACAGATAATAGACAGAGAGTAGATGATATTTTTTAACTGTGAAAATATATCGTGACATACACAAAGGCGATATTCATTTCTTAATCAAAGTTAAACCCATAATACTTTGCATGCCTTCATTAATATTTATCACCATCGTCTTTAAAATTTGTTGTCGCTGCTTCCTTCTGTATCTATGGCATCACCGTTTGAATATATAGCGGACATAATTCGTAAAGAAGCGATAGATGCGTCCTTCCTCAAGAAGATGTGAGTTTTCATCCTACCGGTGATGCGAAGTTCAATCTTTTTTTTTAACGTAAGTTGAGTTAACAGTATCGGATAGTTATGGATCAATGGATGAATGTTTTCTTTCTCTTTCGTTTTCCTTTCTTTTTTGAAAAATATAAATTAGTATTAGAATTAATACCTCATGAAGTCTTATTGAATGAGAGCCTGGTCATTAATTCTGTCATCATCGTCATTATCAGTGATATTAGAACCAGTGATGATGACACTTTGTAGATGTATACATCATCATCATCATCATATGTCTGCAGAAGAATTCTGTTCTCTTGCAAGCATTGAAAAAATTTTTTTTTGTCATTTATCGCATTATATTCCATTCCAGCTATGAAGATTATATGGTGATTCATCTTCTAGTTAACATGTCAATATTCTCGTTTTAATTTAACACTGGTATACGCTATTGTTATTTTAGGACTACTCTGACGCACTTAAGACAAGAGCCGTAAATGTATTATGCCTGTTAATTTCAGTGTTCACTAAGGTCGCAGTTTCTGCAGAAGAAAAAAACTTCAAGGAAGTGGAAATATTTTCTTTTCTCCCTGAGGGGCAAAACTTTTCTCAGAGTTTAGAAAATGTCTGTAGCTGCTTCCTTGAAATGATTCATACTCGGTATTTCTAACCCAAGGACACGTTATTGTTTTCCCCATTCTTCTTCTAGTCTTCATTTTTTCTCCTTTTTCGCATCACGGTTTGGTTGAAAATGCTTCTCAACAAAAAATAGTTTTCCTATTGTTTGGATCAAAATTACTTCACCGAACTTCACTGACAATGAATGAATGTCATGACAGTCAGAAATTAATGTATCTTAATAATATTTCGAGGTACAGTTTTACATTATTCTTACCTGATGGAAGCCTACTTAAGACTCTTTAACAAATCAACTGAGAAACATTTTTTTTTATTTTGAATTAAATGAGTGATGCGTCATTTAGAGCACAAATATACTTGTGAAGCAGAATAATATTGAAATCCTGATGTCGAAAGACACACAAACTATCAATAGGAACAAAATCATTTATATGCACTTCGGAGATATACAAAATAATTTTAATTATTCTTTGTAGAATCTTGTGCTGTTCTCCAAGGTCATATTCGATTCCCTGGAGTCTTTTGATAACTAGAAATGAATTTTGCAATCGGTGAGCTCTACATGAACTTCATGATAATTGCAGAGAGGTATCGTTAATTCATCCTTCCCAATGGCATGTTATAAGTACCCTTAATTCACACATTTCTAAGCATATTATGAATTCGATTTTGTTGTTTGTGAAAATATTAACTTCACGGATAATTCTATCCATGGGGCAACTCAATTGGACATGACATTGACTGACCCGTTGCGTGGGTCAGTCAACGTCAGGTCCTAAGACCCATAAAATTTCCACCTAAATCTCAATTGCATCTTGTATATTGTAGTTACCAATTATTTTAAGTCGTTGACAAGATATTCATTAAGCGTATGTTGGTATTCATACCGAAAGGCAGTTAGAGTAGATGACCTGAAATGATCAAGCACGAAATATACAACTTTATAATGGATAAATCATATAATTCAAAAATCCAGGCAGGTTGGAGTAGCATCCACTCCAAAATGCCTAGTTGGTCGAATGGTTAGCTTATCCACTCTCCAGCCAACAGGTCGTAATGCATTTAGATGGTTGTAATTTAGTTGAAATTCGTCCCACTGTGTGAGATTACTGCCCTGTTTATTGGAGACCTGAAGCAGCTCGAAAAATTTCTCTGCTTGGGACTCTAGAGTAGACATTATGAATTACCAAACCTATAGCCTACCCAGGTCATTGACAAGATATTGGACACTAATAATAATGTACTATAGGTTTACAAACTTTCGAAGATGAGATTCACATAAAAATCCTCTAGTACTCGAAACTCTACAAAAAATAATAATGATAATAAAAAAAATAATAATAAAATTAAAATAAAACAATGTGAACATTATTGAGAAATTTCCATAATCATTGTACAGGTAAGGTATAGGCGTACATACTCGATAAGAGGTCAACACAACTTATTAAAAACAATTTGGAAAAAATAAATCGCTGAATCGGCAGATATCTTGAAGATATGACTTCAAGACGGTAGCTTGAAGATGAGTGTTTAAAAAACATGAAAAAAACTAAAATCGCTATTCAAATTTTACCGATCTTGAAGACACATTATAAGGTGCCATGAGAAAAGATCTGTAATGATTTTGATCAAAATTAAATGTATTCCAAAATTGAGCAAAATCTCCATTGTTATAATGTAGTGGAAAGTTTGCTCCAATTACAGTATATGCAATTAATCTCAACGAATTGTGTTATTTAAACAAGGTTGCATTAAACCTACATCACAAAACAATACATGCAATATTTAATTCCTAGAGTGAACAGTGCCATACTCTAGGAATTAAATATTATCCTTTATTGAGGATAAGTCCGCATTATCCCCAATAAACGAGGAATATTTCCTTTCCCCTTTCATCAGGCCAAACTATATGCGGTGGGGAAGAAGGAGCATTTATCCCAATAGGTCGATCTGTTTGCTGCTTGGGGAGGGAGGGAGGGAGTGGGGATATTGTGACGGTAGCTGTTAAGTGGGTAATGGAATAGACAGATTCAGGCACTTTTTCAGTGGCCATATACTTACGATATCAACAGCCATATTAGTGTTAATAGGCATTTGTATTACTTGAACGAAAATTGACTCAGTGGTTAATAGTTTTTCTAGGTTGTCCTGTCTACTGTTACTATTTCGATGTATGGATTATGTACTAGTTGGGTAGTTTATTGTACGATTTTATGCGATGCTTCCATGGTGTCTGGTAACCCTGGAAAAGTTGTCATATTTTGTAGAACCAGCATATTTGGAGCAGCAGCAATTTATTCGTTAAAAGGATGCTAATGCGTGTTTAATTGGATTTAAAACAATCTTTAACGAAGAATGTAGTCTGGTTTTATCGCTAAAGATTCATCTTTAGCGAGGATGTGTGAAATAGGGAATGAAACTCTTAGTTTATTACTTTGCACAGATGGATGACCTATCGGTCTTGAAAATTTATAACGGATTTGTTTAGGAGACTGTCCTCTTATTTATTATTATTATTATTTTAATGTGAACCCACAACGAAAGGCTGTCAGCCTATAACTATAGCTTTTCCTCAAGTGTTGTCTGAGGTGTTTCCTCAAGTGTTGTCACCAGTCCTCAGAAAATATAAAAATTCATAAATGCATATGAGATGTCGATAGAGAAAATCACGCTATAAACGATAAATTACACACTTAGTCCTGGCGCTGCGTAACCGATTTCAGATAGCACATCATCAGTAGTTCATCACCATCACTTAAGCACCTTCCAAAACCTTGGAAGGTATTGGATTACGAAATCCAAGACCTTCCAAGTTGTCTTGGATTTCGTAACTATAATTCCAGAATAAGGTGGTTAGCCCCATACCTATAAGTACTCTTTTGTCCGTAAATTGCGTGTGTTCTACTGGCCGGTTTGCAAGACGACAAACCTGTATTTCAGGGAGGAAAACCTTTCCATCTATATATGAGAACGACTAACTCATCTTCAGTTGAAAAACCCTGATAACGGTTCTTCACATCCTAGAAGAGATTAGAACCCAGGTCTTTCCAATTAAAGGGCTTCGTCCATGCTGACTACGCTACGGAGCCTCTCTCAGATATTTTTATGGGTATTAGAGGGCTACGTATTTAATTCAGCAAACTTGTACATATATATACCATGTATACGTGATAGGCCGCAGAACTAAGCTGTCGTCCCCAGCTTAGTATAGCTTGAAAAACTATGCTGAAGTACATTTTTTTATTGACACTGTAAGCGACTAAAGATTACGTAATACAGAAACCCTGCTGTAGACCACATGTGTGGTCTACAGCAGGGTTTCTGTATTATGTATATATATATATATATATATATATAAACGAAACGTAGTGTTTCTTTCCCATAATGAAAATAAACTCTTGCTTGATAATGATGATTCATCTACCTTGATTCTCATTCTTGCCATAGATGAATGTTCAGATATAGACCTATCTCAAGAGAAATAAAAAAAAAATAAGAAAAAATATAATATTAGAATGCTTGCAGGCCCATTTGGTTGAAGTGGCTTATAAAAGTTCCATGCAGTATATCTAGAGTAGGGTTCCGTAAAATAAATAAAAGTAAACAAATTAGCTCTCTTACGGTACTCATATACTATTATAAGTTTTGAGAATCAGCGAAATTTGCCACAGATGGAAAAAAAGTTTTTTTTTTTTTTTTTTTTGAGATAGTGTATTTTATATTAAATATGGATGTCTGGAAATTATTTGTTATTATTACTTCCCATTATTTTGTACCCAGTAGGCAGAATGACGTCATTCCCTTACACGCAGTGTAACTCATTTGTTGATCCTAAACAGCAGATCCTGTTGCTATAGTTAGAGGCTTATCAATTGACTTAGCAATGAATTATTGATGGTGTAACCCTAATAAGGGTATTAAAAAGGTATGAAGGAAAATGCATTTGCAAGATAGGTACAGAATCCCACGACCTTTCTGGGGCCAATATAACACCGTTCCTCGTCGAAATTTGCGCCAATGGTGGTATCTTCATCAAGTCCACTGTCGGCTAACATTCAAGACAAACTTCAATCACAAAAGGCTAAGGAAAAAAAAATCAAAGGTTGATTGATTACGGACAGCAACTGCGGCACGTGTTGGCCATGTCACCCTGAAGTCACATAGGTTCAGCAACACCGTGGCAGCCACCATATTGGTATCGCTTACATGGGTCGACAAAGGCTGCAGGAGGGCGGGAGCGTATCCCTTGTGTATTTGAATAAGAATACGGCCAGAGAACGACGGCATACCGGGGAGTGCCACACGTGCAGTTGTACCTCCTGGTGCACGTGTCGCGCGCCACCTTGTCGATTTCTACCCTATGGATAGACGTGGAGCCTCTCTAGTGTGTCGGTTTCTGGAGGGACGCCTCACACGTGGATATTCGTGTAAGTAGAAGCGGGGGTCACGTCTAATCTCCGACGAAAATTAATTCACATCACCTAAAATCCCGTAAGCCTACCCATTGAATAGGCGCACGTGCACAGTTGAAGTTCTAGGTGCACGTGTTTGGTGTCCGTAAACTGATAGGCCTGTCGACGGCGCTATTATGTTTCTCTTCTTTTTTTCTTTTCAATAATTAAAGGGCATTTTACTACCGCAAACGTACTATCACCAGCTGAAGAGATTGGCGCCTGGAGATATAAGAAATTATAGGAAATTTAAGTGGTGTGTGTGTGTGTGTGTGTGCGCGCGCGCGCGCCACAAAGTTGCTACTAGGTCCATATATATCATTCTAGGCATTATAGGAATTAACCGATTTAAATCAATAAAATAAAAAATTAAGAAGGAATCGAAAATATTCTCTCCTATCTAGAAAACACTGTGGAAAGCAGTCATCCCCATACCGATTACCAAAAATCGGTTAATTCACGGCATGACTCTAAAACTCGTATGAACGAATGTCGTACAAAGGGGCATTTGTCATAATTGAAAAGCTCTAAATTTAACTTAATATATTTTGTATTTAATACTGTGTATTATTGTTTACTGTTTCTAGATTTTTATAAAATAGAATATACATGTAATATTAATAATCAATACATATTATTCTTAATGGACACGCAACAAAACTTGTGATTTTATATCAGTGTTGAGATGCGTTATAATTTTTCTTTGCCTGAACTGTTTACTTCGTAACTAACAACAAGAATGTAATTTTTTTTTTTTTTTTTTTAAATCTGGGAATTTTTGACTTTTGTGTGCATACGTATTTTAATTATCGCGATGTTAGGTGAGGGGTGCACACGCCGTTATTAAAATAAAGTTCTCAACTAACTGTAACTATAGCTGTAGTTCTACACTAATTAACACTACAGTTATCCGTAAACATGACAATCTTATTGCCGAAATGGAAAAACTTTAAATTGTGTAGTTGATGACCAAATTGATTGGCGTGTTTTCCTTTAAAGCAAGCTATTCAGAATAACTTTTTTTTTCGTTTGCGAAAAAAAAAAGACAGTGATTCGCGATACGACGGTAGTCTGGAACTTAACGTGGTTCGCATGGTTCTGCTTGTATCCATTTTAATGCGAATCTTACCCATGAAAAGTTGTAAGCCCGTCGAGCAGTAGTACTGTAAATGGGATAAATATCTACCCTGCTGTAGATAGTTACCTCAGACGAAAATATAGTAAGTCTGCAGTTTCATATAAAAATGCATATTGATATGCGTTTTTATATGAAATGTTATATATGAAATGATGGTACACAAAAGGTTGACTAGTATCGTAGGTTCTATATTTTCCATAGAGAACTAGATGATATATCCCTCGGATTTTGTTTTCTGTACATACCTGTAAAAATCAAACAGGAAGTCTATTGAAAGAAAGTGAGAGAGCCATCAAAAATTCCTTTGAATATTCGGTTGATGTCCGTTGCCAGAGGTTACTTGACTTGCGATCTACTCACGAGTTTTGAGAACGCATCATCGGTTGAATGCGTGCCGGTACTTAGGGTAGGGAGCAAGCCATCATACGTGACTGGCAAACATCCAATAAACGGACACTGAGACAAGTAATTTCTCCTCCTTTTCCACAAGATGCCCAGACGACTCGCTGTCATGGACATGTCTCTGTGTGGAGAGGCAGCAATTTAGAGGATCGATAAAAAAAATCCATCACTCTTAAAAGGGAAAAGTTACAAGAAGCTATGATGGCTCCGCAGGATCCTGGCTTTGATTTATGACGATAGACAACCTTAGTCATCCGATGACTGCAGATTCCCAACTTTAGAATGATCGCGAACAACAGGGCCAACCCACAAATGCCGAGGGTGGGGATAACAGCCTCGAGTACCGAGTGTAACTCCCAATCGCAAAGATAGACTAGGATAGACAGATAAGCGCATTAGCTATTTTTTCTGTGGAATTACCATTGTTATCAATCGCTAACGTTTTCATCGAAAAAAATTCAGTCCTACTAGCATATATTGTTATTGTTATATTTTCATCTAATTTACAGCCAATGTATAAAATTAAAGTTACGTTCAAAGGTCTTTATAATATGTTTCTATTTCTAGATAAGATTTGAAACCAAATTTTTCCACCCCCAAGGAAGAGTCATCATTTTGGAGAAAACATCAGTGGAGCTCGGGAAGTGTGGATTTTTGCGAATCAGAACAGGAAACTTTATTAAGGAAATGACTGCAATAGATGTTTTATAGCGACCTCCCTGATACAAATCTATGTAGATAAATCTATCTGTCCGTACGTGGCAATGTGCTATTGGTTCGAAAACCTCTTGTGCGTATGTGCGCGTGTGGAATTGATATAAAAGATCATACAAGTTGGTAATATAATCCTCCGCTTATCAGGTATATGCAGTAAATCACAAGGAATTGTTTGCTAACTGTAAAGGTAATTTAAAATATTTGTATGTTTACAATGAAAAAAAAAAATCAGAATTTGATGAAAGCGAATGGTAGAATGTTAGGTTATCGAGAGTTTAAAAAGACTTCCAACTTGGTACGGAATGTCTGGATAAAAATCCTTTGCCTTTCACCCAAACAAAAAGACAAATAAAACTTTCTGCAATAAGCCGGTCGTTAGATGACTTTTTTTTTAATACTACTTCAGTTTAGTTCTCTGCTTGTGTTACTTCAGTATTATACTACGATCAGCTCTTCTCTGGAGGAAAGATCGAGTATTTTTGCCTTTTTTTTTATGAAAGGGTTTCTCTAGCACACTATATGTTCTTTCTGGTCATTACCATCTCATAACGGGGACGTGGAAGTTCCCGCTTGTAATTCATGAAAACGAAGCTTGGTACCGAAGTCGATTTCTTTATATGACGAAACATTAATCTAATGAGAAGTTGAATTCTTTTGAGAAAAAAAAAATCGATTCTTTGTTGTGCAATGTACGAACAGGACAACTCATTTGAGGGATTAGACTTCAAATGCGGCATCTCAGAGGATTGAGAAGGTTTTAATTTTTTTCCGTGGGAGGAAAAATCGTACGAGGGTAGAAAAACAACCTAATACGAAGGACACAAATAGCTCAAGAACACCTGCTTCTATAGACGAACACGCTAAAACATTACAATCGTAGTTCCTTGACACTAATCTAACTATAATCAAAATTTGAACTCCGTAAAGAAATACAGAATGTCAAGTTCCGCGCATGTAACGAAGATTCATATTCCACATTACTTAGTCAAGCGTATTAAATGAAGTATCCTGCAAGTGCTTAGACCGAATGAAGAGTGCTCTTGACTGAGACAAAGGAAAAATGAAGTACAACTAAGGTTTGGCATGTCTTCAGATTCTGGTGGGCAGTTCACTATCTGCGCGTAATATTTAGCCGAAGTTTCTGTTCTGCACTAACCCCCTCACGCTACTGGCGTCGTTCCCGTACTTGCTCCGAGTTTCGCCCGTAACCGATATAACACCGAGTGTCGACGGCAGGCAAGAGCGGAATTAAGGATCGTTAAATAACGGGACCAGGACACAACAATTAGGTTCAATGGAGCTGAACATACTGCTCTTGTTATGCGATCCCTATTCTCTGTGGGAGGAAGGGAAACAAGGAGGGAATAGCCGCCAAATTACATCTTTCTTCCCCCTCTCCCCTTATGCCCATCGTAGTGATAGCGGTGAGCTGCACGGCTTCGCTAGTCCTCAGCTACCATCACGCTTAGGTAAAACAATACTGGGGCTTCTCTTTGTAAGATTCTTTAGCTCGGAATTGTCTGAAGAGGTGCATTGAAGGGACTACTAATAAGGTTTCGTGTACAAATGGTGAAGGAAAGTTCTTTCATCTTCTTTATTTTGGGACGCGGATAAATGGGCCTTTACTATGATGCGTTCCAATTATAGTAAAAGATTAACGAAAGATTGTGCTTCGACACGTCAAGTTAGACGGATATCACAAAGTGATGAGATGTTCGAACGCAGGCAGTAACAGAACTAGTTGAGGCACATCGAAAGCGGCATGCAATATAAAAATTGCTGAATTGCCACGTGGAATTATAAACTTTTAAACGATAATCTTATCTCTGATGCTATTAATGATGCTACAACATTAGAATATGTCATAAAATGGACACTGTTCGAGGCTCTTCACTCCCAGAACATACGAGAAAAGGATTTACCTTTTCTTACAATGTTTATCTGAAAAGGCCCTAAGTGGTTATCTTACTGCAACGTTTTTTCTCTATATACTATGTTTTTCCTATATTCCATCACGATGGTAGCTTTTGACAGATTGGCGATTTACAGATTTCTTGATATTGAGCGGTTTACGATAAGGCTTGTTGGAAGTGAATTATACATCACGTTTTACCCGTTTTGAAACGACTATTAGTTTTTTAAACACTTTAATGCAAAGAGAGAGGAGGGTTTTATACTATATCTCCGGCAGTCTCACTAAATTCAAAAGGTAATATAAATTACTCAAGAACCAGTTCTGGAACCATACCTTAATGGTGAAGGAGATGCGTTTTGGGAGCTAGTACACACTTGACGGAAGAAAGAGAGAAGAGAGAACAACTGAATTGAAACCTTTAATTGAAACATTTAATTTTAAAATTACACTTTAAAATTCCCTCCTTGTTTCCCTTCCTTCCACAGAGAATAGGGATCGCATAACAAGAGCAGCATGTTCAGCTCCATTGAGCCTAAATATGATTGTCTAAATTTCTATTAAGTAATGCCAAATTTAATCGTAAGCTGGACACTGTTTTTATTGGTTTGTGCCAAATTTCTGTGCAGTGGGATTTCACCTATCCGAATTCATACTGATCATTTGCAGTCTTCGTTGAAGAATCAACTTACTGAATGATTCACCTAAGCTGCCAACGGTCTAATGGTTGTCGGCCTATAACAAGTAGAAGATCCGATTGCAAGGCTGCTTGTAAAACCGATAAAAACACTACTATTGCATATGTCGAGTGCATTCACAACCGTCTTTAAAGTTTAAGTGTTACACTGGAGAAATTGTTGATGAGCATCAACAATTGCTCATCATTATCATTATCATTTGTTACTGATGAGCAATCATCATCATCATCCACAAATGATTATGATTGCTCATCATCATTTACATTGATGATTTGACTTCCGGAGATAAAATCTTATTGTTCAAGGATTTGGAAAATGGAATTTAAACAGCGACGTAGCATGCTTTTACAAATATGCGACGCAAACACAGATCTTGAGCATTCCGTGATTTGACTCAGAAATTGACGAAGAGTCATTTAAAGCTTAGCGATTTGTTTCAAATTGGCTTACTATTTGTCATTCGAATTGTTTGTCATTGAATGGGTCGTTGACGTGTCCGAAAATTCACTGTCTCTAAATGAAGTGACGAAGGGATTGTCAGATCAAATGCTATGCATTAATGAATGTGGCAAACTTATTTAAAAAGAATGCTTGCTTGAGTCTAAGTTTAATGAATATTTTGTGAGCAAAAAGTTTAAAGCTACGATTAGTTTCATATTTTGGCGAAAATGTAGAATTTTATCTGGCTGAAGAATTCGAGAAGTCTGGAAAAATAAACCTGTATCTGATTTCAGGATAGAACTCCTGTTTCTAGAATCCAGAAATGGTTGTTCTTGAATCCTGAAATCTGGGTTCTGGATTTCCGTTACTTCAAAGTCAGTCGATTGTATGGAAGTCTAGGTTTTATTGTATTTAGGGAGAAAAAAGTGCCCTTGCACCGTTAGAAATAAAAATGAAATAAAATACAATGAAACAGCGATTTGCTTAAGTTATTTTTAACCGATATGCCTCTTTGGAGGAATGATATGATATATATTTAAAGATATTAAGAACATATTATGAACAGTAACACTTATGGAAGTTGGTGGTTGTTAACTGACGACAAAGTAGGTAAGTCAGCGCAGCGCATGTCTGATATTATAAATAGCTTATACCTTGCGAGGAAGTGAATTTGTAGCAATTTAAAACTGGAAGCTTAAATGTCAGATTTCTCTACCAGCATCACATAACAAAAAACCACATCTACATTACTTCACATGTAGGAATATTGAAGTATAAACTGCTTAACCCAATGCATTAATCTCTGCAGAATTATGAATTTGCCATTAATCATTTTTTCCCTCTTAACCCTTCACTTTTACTTTCAAGGTAGTGCAGGAAGGAAAAATAACATTTCGCCCTTATTTTTCTAGTAAAATCTGTTTTTACCCTGGCAGTATGACACACGGTTGTAAAGGTGAATGCCAAATGTGTCACTGTATTTTTCCTTACCGGGATCGCTAGTTCTTAAAAAAAAAAAAAAAGTTCAACTTACTTGTCGTAGTCGGCTTTACAGAAAAGCTTCCGATCCCTGGAGTAGCACGTCTGAGACAGGTGCATGTGACACACAGAACACGTGAGACAGCTTTCGTGCCACGAATTGTCCATCACCCTCATTATATAACGATCGACGATTGGTTGTTGACAGCCTGAGCACATTTCTTTTTTCCCTGCTGGTTTTCGAATAGCTCCTGTTCCTCCTGGATAAAAATGAAAACGAAAAAAAAAAAAGAAATTGAAAATTTGTTAAAATAATTAAACTTTGTGTATATTGACTTTTAATCAGTAATTACTGATTTAATTAATGAAACCATTAAATTTTGTGCGCGCATTCTTTCTGTTACAAAGGAGGTAATACTGTACTTAAAAGAAACTGAAATTATATTTCTTATGAGGTGCAGTATACGACGAGAACAGTTGCAATTGAGCACTGATTGGCAAAAAAAAAAAAATTTGGGAGGATTTAAAGATTTAAAATTGGAGAGAAGAAAGGAATGAAGCAGTTTAGTATGCGGTGTATACTGTATATCGGATAAATGTTAGCGATACTGAAATAGAGTAAATAGTGATAGCAGAGATGAGTTTCCTTTACTACTGACATCAGCTTTGCATTTTAATACATCATCTATTACGAGTACATGGAATGAGACATGGAAGAAACACTCTTTTGGAAAAAAATGAATAGCAATGATAAGAAGAATAAAAATAACAAGTTGGACGTTGACGTACGGAGTTATCATGAACAAGATGACATCGTAGCAATGAAAAGATCAAGAACTTCAATAAAATGGCAGGGAGAAATGTTTGATCTCTAAAGAATATTTTCAAAAGAGATCATTAGGTATGTTTTCTACTTTTAAATGCGTTTCTCAAACTTTTCGTTTCAATCTCCATTATTTTTCGAAATTATATGAAGTAATAATTTCTCACTAACTGGATGAAACCGGCTGATGTCTATAAAATGCGTCAGTCTTCAAGTTTGTTTACAGCTGAACCATCTTATTGGCAAATTGTCGCAAACGAATTCGAAACCATATTAATAATTCCACTTTGAATGGATGAAAATTATGTAAGATCTCTACTTTGCCAAGTCATCTTAGTTTTGATTTGAGCCATTTTAGTTGCAAAATTTGGCAAACAAACAAATATATGTTTTACAGTACATATTTACAAAATTACTTGGTTCAGTTGCCAAGATAATGAAAAGTGTCACTCTACAAGAATGCTATTCCAAGAATGGTGCATTTCTTTAATTTTTTGCTAACAGTTGTCTCTCCGTATTCTACAAATCTTTGTGATCAGTTAACTACAGAAAGTGCATTTTCCGCTCAACAACTCAGATCTTCTGTCCAACAAGGAACATTAGTTTTCTGTGCAATATTTGTTATGTTCTTCTTCATTTTATGATATTGAAATCAAGTTAGATATTAAAAATAAAATAATTTCACTTCATCTTGAAAAAGATTAAGAAAATGAGAAGGAAGTGAGGTTCATTTAATGAGAATTCATAAATATATTAAACAATAAGTAAGGTTTGAAACTAATCCCCCCCCCCCGAAAAAAAGGGATGAGAATTTTTTTTCATTTTTAAGCTATTTGAATAAGCAGGTGGCACTCCTAGCATTTCTATGACTAGCATTGTTTTCCAGATCTGCATACTGTGCGTTCGGGTATCGTGCTTAAACAACACGGACAATGGTTTCCGACAATGCCGCTGGCTTCCAGAAACGCTAGCGCAGGTGCCGCTCTCTCTTCCTCTCTCTCTCTCTCTCTCTCTTTCTCATTCACACACACACACACACGCTTTGTTACCGAGAGTTATTAGTGAGTGTTCCGCTGATATGCACCACACTATCGAACCCCACTGCATCTTATGACAATGTCAATCTTTGCATAAACCATGGCATGTTGATAACAGTGACAAACTCCTAATATGCCTTCTGATAGCATTTGGTACACTCCACTATATTGTCATTACGTCGAAAGAAAGACTTCCTCTGCTTGCTCACATTCACTTAGCTAACGCTAAAAGCCAAACAAAACACCTCGAAAACGAAAACCGTTTTACTTTTTTTCAAAATCAATTTTGTCTATAAATAAACTTGATAGAATCGGAGTTACACCTGCAAACATAGTGCATCTGCTGGTTGTAGTCAGAGGGTTACCAAAAACCTTTTCGAGCGACAGAACTGTTAACATATACAGAGACACTTAATCAGGAAGCTGAATTCGATTTTAATGGAAAAGTGGGCTTAACTGAATGTAATGAATCAAAGGCGATGAGGTTAAACTCCGAGTCGTTGCAATTCTATGTAAAGAAGTTTACTAAGCATTTAAATGACTTGCAACTTCAAAGTGTAAGTAGGAGACGATCCATCAATATGGCTTAGTTAGCTAAACGTTTAAGAAGTTTCGAAGAATTTATTGGTTAAGTGGCTGGATGGGTAAGCCTGAATATATTTCCTACTTCTCTTTAGAAATATACTGACACTATAATAGCTGGAAAGACTAACGTTTCGACTCTTTTAAAGCCTTGTTCCTTGAAAATAAACATTTCACCTTTTTGTAAAGAAAATAACACCTTAATTCTAAGCCCTATACAAGGAATGGCATTTTACGATTCTGCTAATCTTTTTTCTGAGGTTTCGATTGCTAAGTTAAGAATAAAATAATACACCGAGAATACTACCAGGAAGTACCTTACTTTGTGAAGAGGATTATGGGGTAGAACAATTGGTGTAGAATGTATGGAATATCGACTAAAAGGTTTCCTCAAATTCTACAAAACAGAACGGTAGAAGGAAAGATACTGTCCAGAAAATCAGAAGGAAATGGATAGAAAATATGAAAGTATACGTGATCTAAACCCTTACAGAAATTCAAATAACTTAACTGTTAATAGATTGTAGCTCAGCTAACTCATTTGAAAAGCTTCATGTTTTAGACTGGATTCATAGCTGGATCTTTCTGAAAATTGCTGAATGGTTTCAATATTTAAAATTATAACACAACGTCTTGTCTACTTATAATCATTAACCATTCATCATTAAATCAAAAAGGGCGAGTGTAGATTAAAATCTATACACGTTGATGACTTCTATGACAACATAACTAGCATATTTGCACAAAGAAGACTCCTTAAGTCAATAAAATGCATCTTAGCCTGTATCATCTAAATTTAAGAAACTTTCTTTTCTTGGATCCCTCACATTCCAAACTTTCCTAAGTACAACGTACTAGAAAAGTTTAGAAATATTACAAAATTTACATAAAATTCCTTCTTTTAATGTTTACACGAACTCTTAAAAATCCCTTATACGATCTTTTTTTATGCGTGGTTGATATGATTCTTTCTTGCTCAGCATAAAAGAAACGATGACTTAAAGAAGCCTTCAAAAGAAGCTTAGGTAAGTGGAAATCCCATGAAAATGACTTGGTGGTCTGTTTGGAAAACAGATATCCCAAGTATACGGTTATCTACTGCGATCATTAGGCTATGAGCTTCAGAAACAACATTCAAGAACTGATTTTCAAAGGCTCGAGATTTATGGCATTAAGAAGTGCTAAGGAATACAATCAGTGGCAGCTAGACTGTAGAGAAAAAGACCAAGAATTTCTATAAAATCATAATCTCTATCTTAGAGATATAATAGAACAGTTTATGTATGCACGTTCATGCATACGATAGGCAACCAGCAAAAGTAAACAAACAAATTGAATGAATTAAATTATAATGCTGAGGTGGATTATCCAAAAACGAACACAAAACTTACTTTCCAAGGCAATTTTTGCTTACGGATTAAATAGATTAATTCAACTTAAATTGTATACTTCCATAATTAATTCGAACACTAACTAAAATTCGGCTAGTGGTTCCAGGTACTGATCTATTATGATCATTGACCCAATAGATTGGTGGGCATATGAGCACATAGAAAACCTGATCTCTTTAATTTAAGTATCACGTCTTGGTTAAAAATTTTAGTTTCGGTTCAGTCTATGAAATTTCATGAAATTCGGTCGAACATATTATGTTAGTCAGTGTTGAATAAGTAGACATAAACAATGTCAGTTATGCCTTCACATTTTATAAAGAATTTCAGGAGGTTCTCGATACGAAATGTCATGCTAATCTGTTGGTTGGTTTATACTCGGATAGTAAATTGCAGACATAATATCAACATAATAAATTCTTTGAATATTGTTCTTTATGTGGAGAATAGAGTTTGCTATCCACCTAAGGTTTTCAGAGATTCGAGGAACAGCAATAACAATAGATGTCCTTTCGTAATATCTGTATAGATAACAGTCAGGTGATATAAGATTTGAAGAATGAAAAAATATCGGAAGCCTTTTCCTCAAAGGCCATATGAAAGCGATTTATCAGGCTCTTGCTTGAACAGTATTCGTAGTTGTACTTACTATATTGATGGAACCACTGAATTTGAAGTCACATCAATTGTGTGTTATACGATAGTTCCAGGTGTATTCTCTAAGTTAGTTTACATGATACATGGAATGAACCACTCGAGATTTGAGAAGAAAATGCTATGCCATCTCCGCATGTAATCGGCTAATTGATCTTAGTTGAAAGAAGGAGAAGGGGAAAAAATATAACCATTTCTCTTCTACTCATGAGACCGAATCAACCTTCCAAGTCTTTGCATCTGAAGGACATCGTCGCTGCTAACCATACTATAGAGGCGTTTTATTCTTCTGTACTTTTCTGATTGACAGTCTTCTAAGTCATGATTACCCGATCAAGATCTAACCGCACTATAAGAATATAATGTACTGTAAAGAAATGCAATCTCTGTATAAAGTTACATTACAAGAATATCTGGTCGTTCAAATCCAATGAAACATTATTAGTTGTTTATGAAATCGAATAGTATGACATTCATCCAAATTCGGTACACATTACTTAAAAGATGTTAACGATATGAAATTTAATCGAATTTTTATTTCTTAAACAGTGAATAGGCACATGTAGTCTTTCTATTTATATGAATGTAACACTTCTTATGAATGCTCACTGCTTTTGACGAAATTTCTACAGCGTTTCCAAATTGATTTTATGTTGGTTGATGGTAGACAGTAAAAACTATCCATTGCTATTTTCGAACGAAATAAATCATTAAATTCATGTCCATCTAAAGGGAAATGGTATTCTGCAACATACGCCATCTTTTCAGCAATAAACATCTCCCTACTAATATGGATCACAATACCCACTTCTTGAAGACCATTGCAATATTGACGCATTTCTGAATCCACAGTGTCGTTACTAGGTGCACTTCTCCTTTTCAGTTGACTTTGTTTATTGACTCATGCATAGGAATTTCTGTCCTTCCCACTACAGCGCTATCGACGAATATCAGTGCAGATTTCAATCTCGCAAAACCTCAAGAAGCTAATTATCAAATACAACGCATGATATGAAAGGATGCTATAAAATTTCCAAGTCATGAGACATTTTTTCTTTCCTTGTTATTTATCGGCTCAGGTAATCTAAGATAGATAAGGTTACTTAGTTCACATAGGGAAAAGGTAGTGCTCATTCTTCTACATGTTGGCAGATCAAGTCAACCATAAACATGCCAAAACTTTTCATTAAAATCATTCGGATGAAGCTGAGCCAACACAAGGAATGTTATCGAAAGTATTAGAAAATTACTTAATCGATGAATTGGTCGATTAAAGTAAAAAATAAGTCCTCTAGTGGGTTCTTTTTTGCCACCATCCTGACTTCACATCTTTGATTTTTTTTTCCTCTCCTGTGGGGACATTCGAAGAGCTTCGTTTACATCGATCGACAGAGAGCAGTTCAATGAAAAAACAGAATAGTTGAACTCTGTACTATGAAAGCTGAATATCAATCCCATGCAATCCATGTATTCGTCTTGAAATTCAAGAAATTCAGCAATTGTAAAAACGTGTCATCATTCCATAAATCTGTGCTACCCTTCCTCCCCACCAAATAAACAATTTTAAATTGTTTTTTTAGCATTTTTAGAATTGTTGATAATTTTAATTTTATCAATAAAGGTAAACAAAAATATCATTTTGATACAAAGGTATGAAACGTTTTTGGATATTTTAGTCTCCATAGTTCAGTCGGAACGGATTACGCCCTTTGATTGGAAAGCCCTTGATTCGATTCCGTCTAGGACGCGAAGAATCGCCATAAGAACTTTTCAATTGAAGGTGAGTTAGTTCTCATACGGTGATGCAATGGTTTTCCTCCCGGAAAGTCAGGTCTTTCATCCGCAAAACAGGCAAACTGGCCAGAACACACGTAATTTACCACCATAGGACAGAGTACAGATAGGATTAAACGGCCTAATAAGCAATGTTAGGTTTCTAAGACACGTTACTTTCCTAGCATCAATGAGGATGTCCGAACTTGGGTTAGGAGCAAATGTTAAGAGTTCATGTTGGTTTTCGACAAATAACAGACTTCATGATAACAGGCTTGAGACATAGATTGTTAGAACCACTAATAATCTGTCAATCATTTCTTCGTAAAGTCACGAACAAGACGATCTGGAAGAGAGTTAACACTTTCATTGCCAAGCTGAAAATTGGAATTTCGTGTGGTGGCCAAATTGTTTTTTTTTTTATTTAGTTAGCGACGTCCACGTGATAACGCGTGATCGGCTGTTTGGTGAGAATTCGCATCGCGCGATATCGCGTGTTTGGCAATGGAAATGTTAAAGCGAGTACAGTTCAAAAACGGATTATTTTTCTCGTGGATCTATTTTGAAAACTATCTAAATTCGTAAACAATATTTGTTCAATTTAACAGAATGCACAAAAGTAGCAGATGAACGAAAGGGTAGAAATAGCTTGGGAGTAGAAAAAAAAGGAGACCTGTAGGTGAAGTGTGATTACCTCTAGGTGATAATCCTGCTTATTTGCTCATTGTCAATAGTCACGGAACTCACAAGCTAAGTACTGTAGAGTTGCCAATCATACTCGTGTTACAAGAATATCATTGATTAAAATTTGCCCTTCTCTAACCCGTTTCCAGGTTGAGTACGAAGTGGCGGCTTTTAATAGAAGTTTTCAACAGGACACTGATTGAAAACTAGCACGCTTTGCAATTGATAACAATAACAAGTCCAAATGTATCCTTTCTTCGGTTCCTGTCCAGAATCCCTAAAGTCGCATTTAATCGTAGGTTGGAATTCAATCGTTTCATATACAAATGAAGCCTCCTAAACATTTTAGATCACTTGAACGAGAGGTTTTCTGGTTGAAAGACTTTTATTCTGCTTTCTATTCCTTGGTGAATTTCAGTAAAATTTCTAAATATCTATTTCTAGGGTTGCTTGGTGAATTTCAGTAAAAGCGAAACAATAAAAGGGCTGGTTTGGGAAGGGGGATATGTTTCCCTTCTCTACAGGCTTTCTATCGATTTATATGTTTCGTATAAAAAACTAGTCATACATTTTAAAAATCTCCCTTATGTAATAAAAAGTCAGTTAAATATATCAAGAGAATATTCCCAAGTACTACAACCACTTCAACACTAAGCAACTTTTGCTAAGCAGTTGCTTCTCTATTTCAGACATCCTCATAATCTGTCTTCTCTCTCAATTAAAAATAAAATTAAAATAAAACGAATATTGAAATTAAATAAAATATTAAGAATGAAAAATTACACGAAATATTACCTTGTTCAGGAATATTTTTCATTTCTTAAGGTGATAAAATTAGAACAAAACATTGCTTTCAGTTAGGAACACAAACGATTTTTAGACTATTGTCTGATAGTCTCTTTCCTATTGATTAATACCAAGTCTCAATCATGAATGCTTTCATTGACTTTTGCGACGAAACTTTTGCAATATTCCGAATTCAATATACCACTGTATAGCATTAAGCCCCATTTCCATCACTGCAATACGTTCCACTGTGCTGATCTGTTTGTTTGCAAAGTAAATGGGCTCGGCTGGCTGGAATACGGCTGAAGTATGGTATCTTAGGCTATGAGGTATGAGGCCTAGTAACTATAACTATTCATTGCGTGTTTTCTGGAAGAATGAAAAACTCAAGTTTTCAAAATAGAATTTTGTCACCTATGTAAAAACCTGATAATGTAACTTCAATTGAAAATCAAAGCAAATGAATTTCGAATTATACATTTCAAATCGCTTTCGACTCCAAATTACTTGCATTTTTAGAAGTGTTCTATCAGCGAAGCCGATCGTAAACAAAAATGTCTAAAACTCACAAAACCTTGCATCTTCCTATCGTGGATTTTTTTCCAAAAAAGACTAGCCAGATTTTGATGATTATTTGAATACCTTAATGAAAATTGCAGAAGAGGGAATCCGAAGTCGAAGAAAACAATAATAAAATGCCCACACATAGAAATGTTCAACATATCTTCACACACCAAACAAGCTTTATACCGATGTCAAAATTTAACTGTAACTATTTACTACTATTATTTTTTTAAAAAGTAAAGTTTCTACGATTATAATTTCTACAATTACAAAACATAATATTTCTGCTTTTAGATCCGCTTAATGGTATACGAGAAAATGTTTGCTCGCAAATGTATGACAATGGCGTGAAAAAAAATCAGAACTAAAATAGACATAAGTAACTTAAATTGTCGCGAAATTATCGACAATTGAAAATTCCATTCGAACTCATTTCAAACTGTATTCTAAGTCAATAGTTATAAAAGAGCTTTATAAGCCTTTGTATCTTTGCCATATGCAATACATTCTAGTGCAATAATACACTAATACAGGGTTTTTTTTTTGCAAGAATCGCATCTTTTCTATTGGCAAAAATGCTTCAAATAATAATAATAATAATATTTAGCATCATTAAGAAAATTTGTCAAGCCATTCCAATGTCACAATTAGATAAAACAAAAGCATGTTTAAAATATTCTAAAGCGATTCTAGTTTTAACTATTTTGATAATGAAAAGTGTCACTCTAACGTGACCTGTTACGGAATGCGGACAATCATGCAAAAAACCTGTTTGATATAAATAAAAACTGCTTTTTTTTTCTTAATTTTGCCTGATTTTGTTATTAAAACAGCCCATTCCCCGATGAAAATGCTCCGATTGAAAGCAAAATTGAAATAAATGGACGTTTTAAATCGCAGTTTATATTAAATCTTCCCCAGCTAGAAAAGAATAATTACTTTATATAATATCGAAATAAAACTAAAATTGAGACGAGTACAAATTTATGTATTAATTCCAAACACCAAATTTCAACAACATAACTGAGAAATAACAGGGGTATGGACGGAGAGAAGAAAAAAAAAAATCTAATAGCTACTTATGCATTTTGAAAGGTATATAACAACAAATTGGCCGTTGATCGCTGCTTCTATACGTTTCAGTTTGCAAGCAGGTCTATGGTAGCATGATTATATTGCCTTGTGCTATTTGCAGTTAAATGATACTCTTTGTATTGGCTTTGGGAATTTATGTAGTAACATGGATTAAAGATATTTTAATCTTTACAATTAGTTTTTCTGATTAATATAGGAATTTTCTTTCTTCCTCAGCTTATCCCACTTAAGTAGGGTCGCTGTTCTTAATGAGTCTTCTCCACATCCTCCTGAATTGGGCTGTAACCACATCTAAGTTTTTCCTCAGGTCCTCTGCACCAGCTCCCTCCATCTCCTCTTTGGCCGTTCCCGCTTCCTCCTCACCTGCACATCCATCTGCATGACCTTTCTTTCCATATACTCGTCCTCTCTCCTCGTTCACATGACCAAACAATCTCAACCTTGCCTCCTGTATAATTATATATCGATAATTATATATCGATCCAACAGCAATAATAACACTTCAGAAAGTAAACGATAGTAATTTAAATTCTATACACATTCGTATTGTTGTTGTTGTTGCGTATCCTGCTGCTCTGAACTGTTTACTTGTTTATAGTGTGAATATGATAGAATGCACTGTTGCTATTTATAGGACACGAGGAATTTTTATCAGAGCCTTTTCAGTTGAAGGTGAGTTGACACTTTTCAGTTTTCCGGTCTCGTATGGAGGTAGAAGAACTTTTTCATTCCAAAACTTGCAAGCCTGCTAGGAGAACACAAGCATGTACACTCACAAAAAAAATATATTTAGCCATGACTGTTGAGGAACTGAAATCGGGATGCCTCCGATATGACAAGCGAAGATTTTCTTCTGAGGTTTTGAAAATTGCAGTTTTGATTAATTTATTTTATTTATATTTTCGAACTATATTTCTGCAATACTTATTAGGTACTTGGAGAGTCAAGATAGCAAAGAATTGTGCTTTCGAGATTAAAAAAATGACATGGCTATTAAATAAAGTGCCGCAATCACTGCGGGTCGTTATTTAGATGGTGAAATAGTGAGAAAATGAACTTTTATGCACTTCAGAGTGTGTTTTTAATATAAAAGAATTAATTAAATTTCGTGTGTCTCAGCATTCGGCAAGAGTTCAAGTAACATTGAAAAAATTATATCGCAGTATAACTTTAATATCACGATCCGTGATTGACGCATTTATTAGTCGAAATATATTTTGTTGAAAAGGCTTTAAAAATGTTCCTTATTTTACTAAGGGAAACTGACAGAAGAGGGGTTAACAAAACTATCACATCAGAGAGAGATGATTGCAGTAAAGAAATTCAATGAAGGTCCTTACGATACCCGTTGTCCATTGTAGTTTCAAGGAAATACTGATGAAGAAACCTATTTCAGTAGGACACAGGTAGTAGGGATAAATGGAGTATATTGTACGATGAAGTCAGAAATCAAATCGAAATGGCTTTAGAATAATTGCTTGCTTAGGTTTTAACATGTTCTTGAGAACTGCAGATGTTCATCATGTGTTCATCATGTTCTTGTGGCCTATCACACTATAGTCAAACGGGAAAATCGGCATCCATTCATCTGGAAGAATACCAGAAATCTACTAGCATGAATCTGACCAATTGGGTTTGGCTCCACCCGGTCTTAACAGGAACAATGGACGTCGTTTAACTTTGAGAAATGGCTTTATTAAACTTGCAAATTATTGCTAACAGTAGATTGCTGTGCAAACCTTACAATATTTTTAGTTTATACTTTTTTATTAAGAAATGTATACTGAATACAATCACGAAATGATGACTGAAATTTTTGTTTAACAATCCGTTTTTGTTGCATTTATTAGTTTCGCTCTCTCTCTCTCTCTCTCACACACACACACACGCACACGCACACGCACTTCTATCGAAAGATAAAGTCATTTCAAAAATAAAGGTAATAGCGCCTCGTACATGAAAACGCATACAAATCATTTGTGCATTGAATAAGTAAACAGACGTTGGCATTTACTTCCTCATACAGCAAAATGGCGTCACCGTACTGCTTCACCGCAAGTTTCAAGATAGCAGAAAGACCAGAACATGGTCGTATGTAAGGTATGCAGCAAAATCCAATTTATGCATATTAAGGATACCGCACGGCCGAATTTCATCACGAGTTGGCAGGTATACGAAGAAAAATGATGTTCGCGCTCTACAGCTGCCAAATGTTACCAACTGCAAAAGAGACTTGGTTTTGGTGTGATCGTTTGCTAGCAAGAAAAGATATCCAAGGCGAGTAAAGATCGGAGCACTCGAGGACGACAATATTCATCGGGCAGATGTTTTAATGAGAAAAGACACAAATTAAATTGCGCGACATTTCCAAAGAGATTAATATTTCCCCGGATAGTGTGCATACCATCTTGACTGTAGAAATCTTTATGAGCTGTGGATGCGAAAAACTCATAAGCCAGTTTGAAATTATCCCCAACACAGTTCTGATCTTACACGCAATGATTTCCATTGCTTTAGGCTACTGAAGGAGCACCCAGGCTGAGATCACTTTGCAACCGACAGCGATGTGCACAACGCTGTCATTCCCTGAATAGACACAGGTAGATCAAATGAATAAACATTACTGACAACTATGTTGAAAAGTGATGCGTACTAAATTCAACTTGTGTGTCATACTTGCAGTTCTTTAGACAAAGTTCGATAAGCAGTAAGACTGTCTGATAATTTTCTTGCGTTGTCATTTTTCATTTTTTTTTTTTTTTTTTTGTGAATTCCCCTTTCCACGAAAGGCCTGTAGTGCATTAATAATTTAGATGACTAAAGGTCGAACAATCCAGAAAAGAAAACTACACGCACTGTGGTATTTCATATTGCAAGATATACCTTAAGTTCCAGCAAATGTGTAGGCGGACAAGTTCCATTAAACGGATTCTTATGTGGGTTAGCTAATGTTTAAATTCTGTTTTGTTTTATTTATTTCCATTATTCATTTATTTATTTGGCTATTTACTTTATGGCCTGTTGTTCTAGTGGAATAACATTGAACTTTTCAACGAACGAGCCGAGGATTCAAATCCCACTGGATAATTTTATTTCGCATTGTGAGTCCACTATCTTGCTCAATGGACGACTGAAGTAGCTTGAAAAAGTTTCCATCTTTGATTTCTATGACAGATTTTTCGAAATAAAAGATGGAAAGTTTTTCAAGCTACTTCAGTTTCACATAAAACTTAGGAATTATTTTGTAAATTTTAATATTATCGTCTTCCATTTTTGTGGAGAAATTCATATATAGAATGCTTTCACATCCGCAGTCGAATCTAAGGATAAAAAAATGGTGTTTACATACAGCATAGCAGTTGCTGACTTTTTTTTGTCTTGACTTCTACAGTACATTAGAACTGAGGCCAAAAAGAATATATTTTTTATATGAGACATCTGTACAAACGACTTGTATTTTAAAATATAAAATGACGTACAGTTGTTTTCAATGTTACACAGTGCTTTAAACCATTCAAAGCGTTATATAAATTTCGAGGAATTTTGATTACAAAGTTAGAAAAGTTTTGATAGCAGAAATGCTTTTCTCTCAAATAGTTTGAATACCTTCACTAGCCAAAAAAGATTTTTTTAGCATACCTTCTCAAGTTAACAATTGCCCTTTAGAATTTCTTGATCAGTCCTACATAGAACATTGCTGCTGCATTTATGATGATTCCTTCCAGATTTTCTTAGTAATCCTAGATTGTTCAGCAGAGAGCAATCAGGTTAATCAGATTATTTCTTAGCTTAGCTTAGTTGGCATCTACAAGTTTCCAACTTAGGCAAATCTTATTAAAGCATAAGCAACATCCAGTGATTATCCATTCTCAATCGAAATTCGAAGTTGAGAATCTAATTACTCCATTTATGCCTGATAACCTGCATCTTTAAAATTTTCTCCTGTCTCTCCCATGGTCCCACTATTGATGTGTCGTGTTTTTCCCTCAACCTAATGGTTGGTGGGACAGCAATGCTACTTTACTAGGCGATTATTTTAGAACAAGGTTTCCCTTTCCCTTCCTTGTTCAACAGTATCTTATGTTTTCACTACGTGAAAACATAAGATACTGTTGAACAAGGAAGGCAAGGAATACTGTTGAACAAGGAAGATATGTGTTCACATAGCTGATTTGCCTGTTTTGAGGGGTGATAAACCTTAGTTTTCAAAAGCTAAATCCTTCACCTTTGGTTGAAACGTTCTGATAAAGGTGTCTTCTGTCACAGACGGGATTCGAACCAAGGTCTTTCCCACCAAAGGGTTCCATCGAAATCAACTAGACCACGGAAGCTCTAATATTTATGTATTACACATTTTATTTTATTCATTTGAGGATACATTTACTATTAACCCTACCGTAAAAATCTATCACTCATGATATATACTGTATCGGGTACTTGTCGTACTTATCGTTCTTCAGATACACTATGTGGACAAAAGTATTTGTACACTTAGTTGTGATAAAAAAATGCATTTTAATTATATTTCTAATATAATGCTTTCTAATATAGTGGGACCACCTTTGGCCTGAATGACAGCAATTAAGCATTCGGAGTATACTTTCAACCAATTTCGGATACGTCGCAACAGGAATATTCTTCCATTGCTGATGCTGATGATGGCCGTTGTGGTCTGGAATGAATTCTGCGTTCTAATTCGTCCCAAAGATGTTCGATGGGGTTGACTCTGAGCCGGCCAGTCTAAAGTTGTTTTGTGGAAACCAGTCTCGTACACCCTGTACAGTATAGCATGGAGCATTGCCGTGCTGAAACATGCAAGGGTCACTGCCAAAATGCTTCCACAACATCGGAAGCATGAAATTGTCCAGGTAGCCATCAGACGTCATAGTTTTGGGCACGTCCATCAATGGACATGCCTCCACCAAACTTGGCAGTTGGAATGACGCAGCCCTGCCGAAACTGTTCCCTGGGTAATCTTCAGATCCAAACACGAACATCAGAATGAAATATTTGGAAGCGTGATTCGTCGCTCCACAGAAACGTTTTCCAATTATCTATGATCCAGTAATGGTATGAAAGACACCAGTACAAACGTCGTTTGGTTTTGAGGGGAGTTCTGGTGCTGACGAATGTCCCTGCAGTATTTTCCAACTTGACTGCGAGGTCCGCAGCTGATGACGTGCGGGATGCTCGAACATTTCGAGAAAGAGCTCGTTGATCTCGGTCAGTGAGTGTCGGTGGCCTCCCAGGGCATTTTCCATGAACTTTCCATCTAAGAATGACATAAGCAACGGTGGATTTCGGTATGTTGAGGGAGGTAGCAATGTCACAGACAGAAAGACCACCGTGATACCCAACTACCATCCCACGTAGGAAGTTTATCAGTTCAGCCAAACGTGGCATTTTAACATAGAGTAGAGTGCAAAACATGCAACACATCCCACCTTTTATTACCAGACATATGAAGACACTCCCTGAGTATTTGAATGTAGTAGGATCCGAAATTTGCATGGCATCTAAGGTGTCCAAATACTTTTGTCAATATAGTGTTGAAGTTCTAACTAATAACGAAACTATTAGCTTAAAATTCGAAATAAGAAGAAAGAAGCAAATCACCTGAAATTTCTAAAAAGAAATAAAGAAAACTATAGTATGCTATGTCTGTGTTACAGTCACTGCAATCGTTTACTGCTTATAAGTAAAATTTATTATAAGAAATGGCGTTACCTTAAATAAGAATTACAGAATAGCATTTGATTATATTTACTTCCTAAGCACAGAAAGATAAAGTAAGCATTTTTATAGCTGTAAATACTATAGTTTTAGTATTAAGTATTCCTAATAATTAGGAAACTGTTTTGACCCGAAAGTTAACTAAGTTAATTTCAATAATAATTTTTTAAAAATAAACTGAATGGTCATTATACTAGTACTGCATTTCGTGGTGTTCATTCTCTGTTTTGCTTTACATAGTTTTGATATCGAAAGGTCTGATTCTTACGAACAAGCGAAGGGTAGCCCATAAAAGAAACACCCTCTTCTTTTCTTGGGTACTTTACATTATATAAGGAACTACTCTAGTGATTGCACGGTTCTTACAGATCAGTAGGGCTGAATCTTTTTCAGCTACGTCTTTATTCTCATCACTTGGTAAAGACAGTCGAAAATTCTGCCCCATCCTCTACCTTCTATAAGAGAAGAAGAAGAAAGAAAGAAACCCTCCCTCTTTTTTATCCTCTGACCGTCTTTCGGAACCATAGAAAAGAAAGAAAGAAAGAAAAAGAAAGAGAGAAAGAAACTTGCACTTAGCCAGGAGATTGTTTGGAACAAGAGCCCTAAGAACAGCACTTTTAGCCCTCTTGCTTTAGCAAGCCAATCATGACGAACGGAAACTTCTTCAGTCACTCTTTCATCATTTCAGATGATCCTGAACTGAAGGCTTTGTGAATAGTTTAAACCGATTTTCTCTCTTTTTACTGTTTATTATTATTATTGTTATAATTCACGAAGGTCAGCAAAACTTAATTTCTAACAGGCACATGCATCAAATGAAACGAAAAAAAAAATTTGAAAAAAACATTTTTTTTTTTTGACGAAACATTTTTGTTCGATAAGTTAGCAGAATCATCCATATTTAAAGTGTTTGCTAAAATGCTGGAACCACGATATATATTTTTATATACACAAGACATTTTCAGTACAGTTTCAATAACATGCTAGGCTTAAAAGAATGCTTTGATTGAACCTATTTTCATAAATTGGACTAATTGATTTTTATCGCTGTATTTTTTTTTTTTTTATTTATGAAGCAACTTTTATTACTGAAGATGAAATCACTGAATTAATGTATGTAAAAATGACAAGAAATTATATTAAACTGTATTATAATATTATACTATTCGCCGTAGTTGAAAGCATGCTTCTTTTTGTTTTTTCTACGATAACAAGTTACATCATGACATAACAATAAAAATTACCGCTACTAATCATATAAGATTGCCTAACTCATCCGGTTGATAAAAGGACTAATAAAGATCAGTAATTGCAAATACATCTCTGTTGATTCTCGGATCATTTTAATATACTTAAAAAAATAAGTATTTAGATTATTATTTTTTATACAAAATTAGCCAAGTTAGTTTGCGGAGTGGTTAGCATATCCACTCTCTAACAAACAGGCTGCTGGTTCGAAGCCCGCTGAAGCCATGGATGTTTATGATTGTCGTTAGGTGAGAGATAAATTTCATCTTTCTGTGTTAGAAATGACTCCTTAATTATTGTAGGCCTGCAGTCCATGAAATGATGTTTTAATATTTTTATCATCGTTAAGAAGTTATGCACTTCAGTACAGAAAATATGAAAAATGTTTCTTGAATATACAGCTATAAAGGATCAAAAGAGAAATTAAATGCCATTGGTCACAATACACAATACTTCGTTTAAATCACTAAATTAAAAGTAGAATTCTGGATTAAAAGAAATTAGAAACGGCAGTTCAAATTAAATAGAAACATTGACAAACACCGTCACGTCTGGAAAGAAATTAATTGGAAGGATCTGAGTTCAAATCCCGTCTAGGACGCTAAAAATCTTTTTTAAGGACTTTTCAAATGAAGGTGAGTTAGCCGGTCTTGGAAGGATGCTTGCTTCTGGACACTGAGATTTTCATTCCATTAAACAGAAAAATTAGCCTGGCAAGTTTAAATAATACATTGGCATCTTAGCGTGGTTTCGGTGTAATTTCAAAAGAGCAACAAGTTGAGGAAACAGTGAAAGAAAACGTGTGAATATTTTCAAATAAATGTAGATGTTTATTGAATTCAGCGATGTCGAATTCTTTGACTTTCCTATCCATTTAGTAACCAAAATACTCCTCAACATGCGATGAACTTCATTGCTATCAGGAAATCTCCATTCTTTTAGGAGATTTTTTTTTCGATTTAGGGAATAGGGAAAAAAGTTACTCGAGGATAAACCCTGCAAAGAGGGAGAGTGAGACTAATTCGAATTCTACATGGATCGTTTAACTGCTGTTGCAACAGCTGTGGTGTATTAGTCAAGCATTATCTTGATGGTAGAACACACCAAGACTCGAATGTTGTCTTTCGTTCTTGCTTTTTTTTTTTTTTTTGTTCGATTTGGAAAACAGTTTTGTGTAATATTTTCCTATTAACGTTTTAAGATTTTAATATTAATGAATTATCATAATTATCAAGAACTTCAAAAATTATTACATCAAAAATGCTTATAATTATTAAAATATTAAAGAAATGGTAATATATAAACGATTTTCTGTATGAAATCAAGACTTTTTTTTTTTTTCATTTTATATCGCTGTATCGGTAACGTAGTTTTTTTATGTAAAAAATTTGGAACCTATCACACGAATGAACTACGCATGACAGAAACAGAATAATTGCTACGAAGCAGAAAAAAAAAAAAAAAAACGTTCGTTCACCCATATTAATTAAAAACCTCTGTTAGTAATATCTTATCATCTGAAATTCTTCTTCATAGATTATAAGAAAATGCTTTTATTCGGAGATTAGACGAATTTGATTAAGAACAAAGAAAAGAAACGGTGTGCCTCGGGATATATAAAAATTAAACCAACTGAATCTATTTCCCTAACGGAGATTGTCAACCGTAAAAATTGCAAAATGGGAAATGATGTTGTGTGTGCGTGCTTCCCAGCTGGATTCTGATAATTTGGTTACAGAAATTCTTGACGACGTTTTATTTCGATTATTGGAATTCTTGCAGCAATATTCAGGAGAGCGTGTACAGGGTAAAATAAATGAAAAACCTCATATCCATAATTGTAAATGCAATTGCATTTGGAAGGAAAAATAAACAGATAAAATTGCGGACTGCTTGCTTTTTGAAGTATACTTGCAGCTATATAAGTAGAAAAATGTCCAGTGGTTTTAGGATAAGTTCGGTTTTCCCCCCCCCCTTTTTTTTTTTTAGAAAATAAAATGATCAGCTATGGTACAGTAGACAATCACGTCCTTTGAATCACAAGTCAAGTCGTTAATCTTTGACTTGAATGCAATAATTGAATATAATCCTCGAAGATCTTGGTAACTTTTAACAAGATTCTTCAAAAGCAGCGAACAAAATCTCAAATGTGGAAAAATGCGAATTGAATTATGATAAACAGAAGTAAAAGATTCGTGATTTAAAGTCTGTTGTCTTTTAAAAAAGTTCTCAGAGTTAATGGAACTCTTTGCTGCCAGCTATCGAAAGGAAATCAAACAAAACCCTTAATTAAAGAAAAATAATTAGTATGGTGGGAATCAACCGAAAGGAGGATGTATTATAAAGATTACTATAGTTCTTAATTAGAGCAATAATTAACAAAACGATCAATACAAGTGCACAAAGTCGATCTTAAAGTAAACAAGATAAAAGGTGGTTTCCTTAATTAAATAAGAGAATAAATATAGTTCTTAACTCAGCGATTCTTACTTCCTTATTAGTTAAACATGCCATCAAGTTTGTCTACGATAACAAAGAAAAAAAAAGCATTGAAATCAGTGTTAAAAACAAAGTATGCGTAGATTCCTTAACAGTTCAACATTATAACTAAGTGGTGACTTCACGGTAATCAAAATGACTTCATTTATATTTTCGCAGTTTTTATAGTTTTCGCCTAAGCTTAGCCGCTGTACAATTAACAATTCTAACTAGAGTTGATTTTTATATTGATGAAGTAAAATTTACATCCAATTTATACTTTTACCACGTAAGGTTTACCTCGTATGCAAGTTTAAATAATTTTTGTGTTCTCTTGCCTTTAATAATCCACTTAGTTCATGGCGACATAATTCTCAGTAATCAATTCTGTTCTGTTTTACTTAGGCGTAGATCTATACCACCATCTATACTATCATGCAGGCTTTCAAAACCACATCCCTTACTACGCAGTATGTGTATATACTGCGTGTGTGTGTGTGTGTGTGTGTGTGTGTGTGTGTGTGTGTGTGTGTGTGTGTGTGTGTGTGTGTGTGTGTGTGTGTGTGTGTGTGTGTGTGTGTGTGTGTGTGTGTTCTGACTGGTTTGCCTGTTTTGCAGGATGAAAAAATCCGAGTTTCCCGAGGAACAGCCCCTGTCCCCACCGTATGAGACCGACTAACTCACCTTCAGATGAAAATCCCCGATCTTTGAGTCCTAGACGAGATTCCAACCAAAGGCTACGTCAATCTATACCGACTGAGCTACGGAGACTCTAGTATTATCGGTTCCACTGATAATATGCGCACAGATGGAATAGCAAGATATTGAATACTGTTACTGGCAGTTTTCCCGTATAGTTAATATCAAATCTGAGGTATCATGACGCTAAATTTGAGTTAACTTTCACACACTGGGAGCCATCATAGTAAAATCACTAGCCGTGTTTTTGTATGCTTTATGAGAGGAAAAATCCGAGTTTCTGGGAGAGAAACCCTGCTACCCGCGTATGAGACCTCCCTCGCCCTTCAACTGCAAATTCCTATTTGTAACTGAAAAGTCCTTGGTTCGAATCCCGTTGTGACAAGAGGAATTAAGATTCACGTCAACACAGGACAGGATTTGAACTCTGTCTTTCCAACTGAAGGGCAAACCTAACGACTTCCTAGCGACTAAGTTACGGTGACTTTACTGATTATTTTACTTTTTTTTTGTTTATTGAACATTGGCGGAAATTATCCAATGGAGATTTTATCATTCTTTTCTGAAAATGAAAAACAGACAGTTTTTTGTGTTCTGTCGATAGCCCTTACTCCTCTTCACCACTAAAATAAGTTTTAGAAAAATAGGGTTCATATGTATGACCGAATTCAGTTCGATAGTGATATAGACAATATCAAGTCGTCGGTTGAATCTTTGGTTGAACTTTGAACATGAACTTCAACCACTACAATGAGTACGAAAGATTCTGAAGAAAGTTTGCTCTCCTTTCCTATAAACTTATCGATTTATAAATACGGAGGGCAAAATTTAGTGGATTCATTCGCCAAATGACAAAGTAGTACGTTATGAATTACGCTATGACCTATGACCTAGTGGTTGAGATGAAAGTCATCTCCAAAATTTGTTTTAGTGGCAAGTAAATTAGCAAGAATAGCTGACCAAAAAGGAAAATAATCATACTACAACAAAACATCATTTCTTCGCACTCTTCTAAACATACAGACGATGGGCAATGTTAGTCGCTGGCTAGAAAAAAAAAAAGATAAGCAAATGGAAATAAGCAATAAATTCATTAAATTCCATTGGGTACTAGACTTTAGGTTCTCTTCCAGTGGTTCGGTTACATTTCTAAATGGCGCTTATGTTATTGATTTACAACTGCTTAGCTCAAATGTGTTTACCTGGATTAATTACAAACAATGTAAATATTATTTGCAACCAATACAAGTAACATAATTTAAACATAATTCAAGACCTGTATTTTTTTTTTTTTCCAGGACTGCTTTGCCGAGTGGATAAACATCTCTACTCTCCGAACAACAGACTGTAAGTTTGAATCTTACTATAGCACGATGTTCGTGTAAGTCGTTTGGTGATAGGTGAGTGTGAAATCATCCCCTTGTTTATTAGAGGCCTGAAGCAGCTCAGAAATAGTGCCATTTTTTCCCTAGAGCAAAGTTTCCGGATTACCAAACCCTTAGCTCACTCACTGTATTAATACACTTTAGATGCGCAATGTTTCGGGGTAAAATTCACATTAATAATTAATGTACTATATGGTATTAGGATTCATGTATTAGTTACAATGAAATCTAAATAAACTTAAGCGGTAGGATATTTGAAAGTATTGAGCTACTGACAGGGAGTCAATCCTGTTTATCCTGTCATTTCTATTAAACTAATATTCTGAATTAATGATGGGCTCCGAAAGCTTTACAAAGGTAGTGTCGAGAATCATAAATGTATAGTTAAATATCGGTATTAAATATCAAGTAAAATGAACTTCTTATGACTGACAGGATCTATGATACTCTTCGGCATGCGTTCTGCTAAATGAGCTTTTTTCTGAGTTTAATCCGAAGAGATTACTGTTTTTAGAATTCGTTGTTATTATTGGAACTAGTCTTAGCTGCTTCGATGACAGCGTATTATGTCTGCTAAATTGCTTGTGTTCTCTTGTCTTGCGGGACGCAAAAACCTTGTTTTTGTTTGGAAAATCCCCGCTATCTGTGTATGAGGATAAGACTAATCACCTTATATACTATTATTATGGTTATGAAAGCTAAGGTTACTTGGCAGATTGTGAGTCTTAAGGGTCTGTGAGCACCATGTATTATTATTATCTTCGTGATGATACCCTACTAACTCGCCTTCACTTGCAAAGCACTTATGAAAAATCTTCACGTCCCATATGGGAATCAGCGCTTCCAAAGGACATCGTCTCTTATAACTACTGCAAAGGTTCTGATAAGTCCCTTGTAAGTAATAACATCGAACGTGCATAATTCTTGCTTGTAAGAACACTGCCTCTGTAGCTCAGTTGATATAGACGATGCCTTTGGTTGGAAAGACCTTGGTTTTCGATGAACCGTTATAGATCTTTTTTTTTTTTTTTTCATTTCATTTGAAAGTGACTTAGCTGGTCTCATACGGAGCTAGAGGAATTTCCTCCCGGAAACTCCAGTTTTACATTTCAAAAAATAACAAACCAACTAGAAGAAAACATGCGCAATTTACAGACATAATACCCTTAGCTGATTATCTATAATTCCAAGCAATTGACCAACCAGCCAACTCGGAAAAGTATTGATTCGCAGAATATTAAATGAAGATAACAAAATGGACAAATATGCTTACAGAAAAGAACTTTATCGTGTCAAGCGTTCTATAGACAACAAAAATTGTAAATGTATTTATCTTGAATAAAGCGTTATTAGAGGAAGTTCGTTTGGTAGGTAGGACACACAGAGAGAGAGATAGAGAGAGAGAGAGAGAGAGAGAGAGAGAGAAGAAATGAAAAAGAGTATTTAGAACTATTTACATTAATTCTCATTCTATCAACATGGGTCATCAATTAATTGATGATCCATGTTGATAGATTGAGAAGAGATTGACGAAATTCTATGAAGCCAAGATTCAATTTTTGGTTGGAAAGACATAGGTTTGAATCCCATATAGAACACGAAGAAAAGATTCTTTAAATTCGTTTTCAATTGAAGATGAATTTATATTGTCTCATACGGTGGTTGTAGGGTCTTTTCTTCCCTGAAACTCAGGTTTTTCGTTGTAAGTGTATAGCACAATAGTACCATGGGAAGATTACGAGGGGTTAGATAATCCCGAAATTTTGTCCCACAGACCAAACATTGAACTTTTCAGGTCAATCTGAAGTGACCTATGCACGATCCGCCCTTGCTTCAGATCTCTAATAAGTGAGGTGGTGGTTTTACACTATATTTATGAAATTAATCTGCCTAAAATCATTCATAAACATCCATGGCATCGCAGTGGGATTCAAACGAACAGTGTATTGTCTGGAAAGCGGAAGAGATCTCCAATTGCCTGATCATACAGATAGAAGTGATCCCAAAGAAAGAAAGCCACTTTTTTGTGACTCTCTCAGTGATCTTAAGCTATTCTCCTGTTATATATCTTTCACTGAATGAACATAATGAAACATTTGTTATGTCCATTCAGTACATTTAATAGAAAATGAAACCATTCACTAATCGTTATATGTACTGTAATAATAATTATTATTATGATTATACAGGACTCTTTTTGTCTTCGCAAAGTCAGAGATTCTCATCCTCAGACGTCAGTCATAAAAAGCATCTTTCTTGCCAATCCGAAATTGTTCTCTGCTCTGAGTTTTATTGTTATTATTAATTAAAGATACAAAAAAATTATATTCTCGGTTTAATCCTTGATTCAAGTGTAAGCAAATAAGTTTGCGCCTAAACTATTTTCTGGACTGGTATATAGAGGCTTATGACTTCACATCACTTAGTATCCCATAATGCAAAGCACATCTCCTTACGGGTAGGTATGTATAATGCTATGCATTATGGGAAGGGTCACTACCCAGACCGGTTTCGACTTTTAGTGAGGTCTTATCAGTGGGAGCCAGACCCAGAGGTGATACCAAGGTTGAAGTAATGCAGAAGTCATATTTTCGTATACGAGTTGCCAAACGGTGTCACACCTTATTATTAAAATACTCTGGATTAGAAATAGTTGTTGGAAGCTTTTCCACTTGGTTATACTGTAAATTAAAGATACCAAGAAATTATATACAATACTTGGTTTAACCCTTTATCCAAGTGTAAGTAAACAAGTTTGCGCCTGAACTAATTTCAGGACTGGGAGAAGTGATGTGAAGTCATAAGCTTCTATATACGAGTTGCTCCAGTCCTGAAAATAGTGCAGACACAAACTTCTTTGCTTACACTTGGATAAAGGGTTAAACCAAGTATTGTATATAATTTCTTGGTATCTTTAATTTACAGTATAACCAAGTGAAAAAACTTCCAACAATTATTGTTATTATTATCTGAATCCCCCACCTGCTAAAAGCTTCAAACCTGTGGTACATTAGTATTAATACTACCGTGTGGGAGAAGGCAAGTATGTGATAATCTGGAAACTCTACTCTAGAGATTAAACATGAAACATATTTTTCCCAAGCCACTTTAAGCCTCTAGTAAAGAGAATAGCGATCTCATCACTGGAAGACGAAATCGTCCTTTTCCTAAAGACTTTCGCAAACATCCATACCTAGAAAGGGAATCGAATCCCCAACCTTTTGGTTGAGATCATACGCGCTATCTAAGGGTGTCCTAAATTTGCACTTATTTTATGGTTATGAGCTGTTCGTACAAATGGATTGAACATTTTTGTTCTACAGAGGTTAAAGAAAGTTAAGCTGTCATTAGCACAAGACAAAACTGTTCAATCCCACCGCTAATTAAACAGAATTCAATCAGTAACTTACCGTTGCTTGATGCCAGATACCCATTGGCTTTCTCCGGAGAATCCATCTGGTCGAGCTTCACTAGGCCCCCCACGGTGACTGGTACAAAGTATAAAACGGGAGAGAAGAATGAAAGGGGTACTGAAACCCTCGAAATGTGTTCCCACAAGGATCTCGGAAGATAACTGAAATTCAGCGTTGCCACCTGAATTGACTTCTTCCGCACGAAATAAGTTTTCTGAAACAAAACAAATGAATATGTGAAGGACGGACATTAATTACTCATATATGGCGATGTGGCATACGAGAATAAAGTTTTATATCAAATATTCATAGGTTACATATGTTAATATGTCAAAAAAAAGCTAGTGAGGGTTTTACTCATCGAGAGTTTTATGCAAGCAAGGCTTTAGCAGTAAAAAAAAGCTATTTCAGAACAAGTATCATATATCGTTCGCAGTGGTTGTTTTGAATTATGACTGAAGCGGCTAAGGCTATTAAGTCAGCAGTGTATTAAGTCTGTAAAGGGTGTGTGTGTGTGTGTGTGCGAGCGCGCACTCTTCTGAACGGTTTGCGGAATGACAGACCACTTATAAAGGCTATCGGCCCTAGATGGGATGTAAAACCCATGTCTTTCCAACCAAATTGCATTTTCGATACCGACTACGGAAACCCAACATGCACAGATAGCTACAGTTGCCGTATAAAATTTGCATTTTCACAAATCGTACACGGCAATTAATTTTCACAAATCATGTATATTTACATTCGAAAGATGTCCAAGTACGTGGGTGGTCTGATAAGTTCTCGACCTCGACCATAGATGGTAACACTATCGGCACGATGTCATAAGCATCCATGAGAAATTGCAAGTCATTCTATCAAGTAGTTTTTTTATACAGCTGTCGGAAGCCAAAGTGTTGTTTTTATCACCTTGAAATGGATAAAATTGAGTATCGTGCGGTTATAATATTCTTTGTAAAAGAAGGTTTAACGCCAAAAGAAATTCATTCGAAGTTTATAAACGTTTATGGGCATTCTTCTGTTCGTTTGTGACAATTAAGAAATGGCTGCTGAGTTTAAACGTGGATGTAACATGCCTTGAAGATGATTCACATCCAAAAAATTCAAAATTCACATTCAGGACATCCAAAAAGTGTAAGAACACCTGAAATCGTTGATCAAGTGCACAATATGTTATTGGATGAAGGACAAATCAAAGTGCTTGATATTGCTGAGACTATAGGCATTTCGAAAGAACGTGTAGGATATATTTTGTATGAAGAATTACAAATGAAAAAGCTTTGCGCAAGATGGGCTTGCTCACACCAGTTCAAAAACACACTCGCATGAAAATCTCTGAACAGTGCTTGAAGCGTTTTAACAAGAATAAAACTGATTTTGTGAGTCGATTTATTACTATAAATGAGACTTGGATTCACCATTACATGCCAGAATCCAAGCAGCAGTCAAAACAGTGAACAGAAGCTGGTTGCTGAGCGCTAAAGAAGACAAAGTCGGTTCCATCAGCAGGAAAGGTCATGACATCGGTGTTTCGGGATGCTAAAGGCATTTTGTTTATTAATTATCTTGAAAAGGGTAAAACAATAACTGGGGAATATTATTCGGTTCTTTTAACCAGACTAGATGAAAAAATTCGTGAGAAAAGACCCGATTTTCAGAAGAAAAAAGTCATCTTTCATCAGGACAATGTACCTGCCCACGAAGGTGTTTTAGCAATGGGAAAATTAAGGGATCTGCACTATGAATTGTTGGAACATCCACCGTATTCCCCAGATTTGGCTCCCTCTTACTTCTGTCTCTCAAAACTAAAACTCTTCCTCGCTGGTCAGCGTTTTTCTTCGGATTAAGAGGTGATTGCAACTGTAGAGGGGTATTTTGCAGATCTTACTGAGAACCACTACAGGGACGGGATAATGGTGCTGGAGCATCGTTGGAATAAATGTATTAGTCTTAATGGAGGTTATTTTGAAAAATAAAAATAATTTTGAAATTATAAATTAGTTTTTTCATTGTTAGGCCAAGAACTTTTCAGACCACCCACGTATATCTCCAGATAAACTGGCTAGGAACGATGATAAGTTCATAGAACGGTCCTTGGACCTAGCGCTATTCGAATCCTAAACATTCTTTTGCCATATGGAAAAAAAAAGTGACTGAATTCGAAGCATTACTTCAACAGTGATCTTCAAATAAATTATGGCATTCATCCATCAACATGTAATAATTCACAACAGCCTGTTTGCACAAAAGGACTTTCCAAACCATTACATCAGAGCTATCGATCTTTTGAGATTATCCATGACTTTATAGTGAAGTTGCATATTCTTACTTTTTTTTTTTTTTTTGGCTTAAAAGATTAATTGATTATTTCTAGTTCTGTATATACACATATTCTGTTTATTCATGTGCTTAATTCTTTATTTCATGCACTACATGCGGATTCCGTTTTTTTTTTTTTTCATTTTTATAATGTGTCTGCCTTGATACCTCAGATAGTGACGTCATACTCAACCGTTTGGAACTGCTATAGCTGTTTGTTTATTTTTACAATTCGTAATCTAGCATTTAAGTAATTTTTGAACCAATTTTAGCTAGTATCTCGTATTCCTATGACTTTTAATGTGTTCTTTTTTTTTTTAATGTTGACACCGTATCACATGAAATTTTGTTAGCTACAAAAACTGTGAATTCGCATGAGTTTTTTTGCTCAGTTTTGCTAAATCTTCAAATTTAGAAAAACTGAGCATCTCAGATTTTACTATATTTTATTTGGTAACATGAAATATTTGAATTTCATAAACTCTAAATTCTACGAGAAAAAAAAAAAAACAATTTATATAGATTACATTGGCTGGACTCGTTTGCTTTTAAATTCAAAGACCATCGGTGTCCAAGTAAGAGCATCTTCAATAAGAGAGTCTCCTCCCCATATCCTCCTGGGGAGATATCAGACTAACTGGCACATAATTGACTGGTCTGATGACTTACTTTAGGGTTGCAGCAAAGTTTATCATCAGTAATTAGTATGTAAGTAGCCAAATAGGCCTTTGTAATTAAGGCAAGCTGTGTGGTATGCAACTTAATGTAATGAAGCCGATTAGACTCAGTTTACTTAGGCAATGGCTAAATGAGTTGCGGCTTTCGTACTAGTAAATTATTTGTTTCATGAGAGTAGGATCAATCCGCTTGTGTCGTCAATAATTTTGATTCCTCCACAGGTTCAGCATAAAAGACTATAAGCGATGTTAAGTAGTATGCATAATCTGGATCGGTCTGATTCGGCAGAGGAATAGTAATTGAAAGCTCGATCGATATAAATTTTATTGGGTTGCTTACATCGTTATTATTATTATTGTTGTTGTTGTTGAAATTCGTATTACTAGTGATATTTTAACTAGCAAGGAAACTAGACTCAAGAGATTTATTATTAGCTTTCGAATCCTTTGAATTTTTCAGTTGTTTTTTTTTAATGTTTTTTATAATCATTGAAATATACCCAAAACGTACTTCTATATTCTTCATTCTCCTCTTAACGTGTTAGCCTCAACGTTGGTCCTGTCCTGCCGAATCACTTGTCTTCAAATCTGGTTTCTGTTTTTCTCAAATTTACTGAATGAAAAAAAAAAAAAAAAAAACTGCTGTTTTTTTTTTTTTTTTTTTTTCAAATCAAGGTCTCTCCAACTTAAGCGCATCGTCCTCAAACGACTGAAATACGGATACTCTTGTACTTATATGAAATTTGGATAAATGAATTGGATATCTCCTTCAGCTATTGTAATGCGCAAGTAAAATTTATTTTATCGGAATATTCTTCAAATACTTCAAAAATATTGCACAGATTATTCTCAATGGAAATGAGATGGGAAAGCCAGGGAAGGTAACTAATTTTGCCATCGTGTTACTTAAACAACAAACAGATAGATCTGGCGCCACAGATGCGTTACCATCTTGAAAGTAGGGACAGACTAAAGGATATTCCATCTGAGAGACTTGAAATACGTGCTAACATCTTCTTGCCTCTTCGGAGATATCAGTAGGCTAAGGCAGTACTTTGTGAAGATCCGTCCTTTCACACACTGTCTCACCTTCGTTGCACAGTCTTGTGCAATGTAGGTGAGTCTTGTAGACGAGCGGTGAGGGTTTCATCGCCTAGCGAGTTTCCGCGCGCACTAGTTCTGCCGCAAAATTCATTTGATTACAGTACAGATCTTCTAGGTGTCGACAGTCTGCTACTTTGTTGTTTGACGGAATCAGTTTTATTCCGATTTCCATTTGAACTTGGTTCGACCTAAATTGACGGTAACGAAGATATTATTCAATTTCTGGACAGAAGAACGCCGAGTGAAACTTAAATTTCTTCTTAACGGTCTTTGATCCTTTTTTAACGATATCTTCTTTCTTCCATACCCATAACAAAAGCTAAGATCCCGTCTTCTAACTTATATTTTTGCAATGATGATTTGTAAAGAACTGTTATTGTCAAACCTTTGACAAGATTACCATAGTGCTTGACTGGTTATTTCAGCGAATAGAAAATTCCATCAAAGATGTACTTAAAGCCTTTTCCCACAGAAGTTGTTATCAAGTCTCCAATGAGTGTGGCAGATTTTTTTTTCTCGGAAGTTCCGTTTTTTTTTTCACTTCCTTCAAAAAAACCAAACTAGTTTAAAAATATATGCGGTTGAGAGATGCAATACTACACTGCTTATTGATTGCAGCGTTAATTCTAAATAACTCACTCACTTATTTGAAACACTAACAACAGAGTCTTGTGGAAGAGTATAATCATTAGATTATATTTGATTTCTAAGTCATTTTTTCTTATTTAGATGCTTTTAAACATGTCAAGAAAAGCATCTAACGCTCTCAAGAGATCCTTCTCAGTTTGCGCAAATCTCCCCTGATAAACGCGATGCAAAAAAAAGATTTCTAATTTTTCAGTCAGATAAGTATATTAACTACACTACATTATGCAATGTACTATGAAGAAGTTCTTAACAAGTCGACATTTAACTTCTTATGTAGTTACTTTAACTGCGACAATTTGAACAACTAAGTTATACCCTGTATAAATTAACTTTTATATATAAAAACATTTTTATATATTTTAGGGGAAATACATTATATAATTTAATATCGTGTGTTCTCTGGCCACTTTGTCTGTTTAAAACAAATAAATAAAAATAAAAAAAGTGCAATGCCGTAATTGCCACCGTTTATATCTATTGAAATGTTGATAAAGAAATTATTATTATTATTTTATATATATATTTGTAGAAGCAGGATCATTGTTTTAATCAGTTTAATCTACCGTAACGCCAACGTTAACACATTTGAGCAAACATCTTGCTAAGAATAAAAGTTTAAAAATAACTGACAAATGCCAATACACTCAATTAGCGTGCATCGAATATTAATATTCGATGGCCCTGAAAAGAATTATAATGTATCGTCGATAATAGAACATTAACCACTGATCATTATATAAACAGAAATGATCATGCACACAAAGCTGTCGACAAAATTTGTTCAATGGATGATGTTGACGCAACCATTTTAATTTTGTAATGGTGATATATCGACAACCAACATAGACCATTCCATATTATTTTTGGAAATATGTTCTACTGTTTGTCGATATTATGTACTTAATTAATACTAACATATTTTTGAATTTTATGATTTATTCATGTTTTTAGCTTTCCTTGTAAGTTGGCTTCTTCGTGAAACTGTGAGAAGCCGGATTAGAGATTAGCCACAAGTGCGTGTACACGTTTAGTATCCATAGTCCGTGTGAGCGTTGACAGCATCGAATGAACTGTATTCGTTCAAACTGTGAAACAGATTGTATTAACAAAGTAACAAGCACTCAAGATTACACAAACGAGTGAGCAAGATTCAACTGTCAAATCTCATCTGCCCACATTTGACATCACGAGATTGTTCCTGATAAAAAATAAGAATAAGAATAAAATAAAAATGTAGTAAAGGTTTAGCCAAATAGAATTGAATCTTAAAAAGCTACAAAAATTACCAGGGAACTTATGAGAATATAACTTTCGGATCGGTTTTCGCTACTTAAAAAACTCGGACTCTGCTCAGGAGCCATATGTTCTAATGGAATCATTTTTTATGCGACTCCAAGACATGAAAGGTTGTGAATATGTACTGTAATATACCTGCACCATGGGCTCAGCATTTTTCCTCTTTTTTTTATTTATTTTTGTTCGGTGTTTTACCTGATCTGAAAACTACTCAAGTGACAACATATGAAACTTTTTCAAACCATTTCAGGTAAAGCGTAAGGGGTCTGTGACGCTTCAACTATAAGTAACTTTACCATTAAAAATAAATTGAATCCTCCCCGGTGGGGAATCGACCCCTGGTCTCCCGCGTGACAGGCGGGGATGCTAAATATTATACTACAGAGGAACTGGTTGCCTAAGAAGTGGGATAGAGTCTGAAGTGTATTTTGACGAACTGCTTGTATCAATTCTTTTTTTTTTTTTTTTTTTTTTTTTAATGCAGAGCGCACCCCATGAGAAGTTGATAGCCTATAACGCATTACTATAATACTGTGGATAGGCTAAGGATTGGATAATTAAGAAACCCCTTTAGAGAATAAAACATAGGACCTTTTCAAACAACTTCCGGCTGGGTGAAAGTTACACTTAGCACTGACTCTACCAATCACGGAAGGTGACCTAAAGTATTTCTTGATCAACTAAACAACATAACGCCCACGAAATGACCAAGCAAGGTCGCTGACTTCCCAGCGATCGGCGAATGGTGCGTTCCACATGATTCTACAAATGTTCTATGAGATTCAAATCAGGAGAATTAGACTGCCGGAGTAGCACACCGAATGCTTAGATATGGAATCGGATTTGCACAATGTGAGCCTTGTGACACGGGTAATTGTCTTGTTGGAAGAATTTGGATCCATCGAGTGACATTGTTACCATATTGGGCAATGCCTGGTCCGAAACAATTCCCAGATATGAATTAGCAGTCGAGTTATGTCCGGGGAGGGGGGGGGGCAGACAAAAACCTAGCGATGTCCATGGAAACAATTACCATACACCAGCCTTTTTTCCTGCCAACCTTGTAATTTAGTTGACTAGAAACAGGCTGGCGGGCATAATGTTTTGTCGCATGAGTGTGTATAAGAGTCCATAGCTCAGTCGGTTTTGATTGAGCTATTTTGATGGAAATATCTTGTTCAAAGCCCGTCTAACACGCTAATAACCTTTATCAGGGCTTTTCGGCTGAAGATCTCATACGGGGGTGGGGAGAGGATTTCCCCTCTCTCGGTTTTTCATCGCGCAGAACACGCAAACGGAAAGAACACACTAAATTAGCATGATGCACTATACAGATATGATTCATTGCGCTTTCAGAGCATTAATCAGCTTTTAAAGAAGCCAAGTTAATTGGCCGTGATAGGCCATCCAGCCTAATACGCATTGGAAATGAGTGATTTTATTAATAATGATAGTTATCGCATCAAGATTTATGAAACTTAGTGTTAGCTGTTTCGGCAAAAATTATTCAGAAAATTTATGAAGCCAATTGTCTTCATAAATTTTGATTTTTGATTTTTAATTGTGTTTTAGTAGGTATGCAAATATGCCCACTAAGAGTATATCTACTATACCGCTAAAGAGTACGTAAACGGTATACAAAATAAATAGTATCCCCAAAGTTAGAAGAGGATGTTTTTCTGAGAAATTTCATCTGTTTGAATCGATTTTCATTCTTCTTTTTAATATAGTCCATGTTTCCACTTCCATATAATAAATCTGGTTTAGACAGAATGTTATGTAGTTTGATTCTGGTGTGTTTTTGTACCAGGGATGGCTTAGATATATTAATAATCATGCTAACAAATTCGATATTTTAATATCTATATATTTTTTATCTTTATATGATAAGTCACATCCCAGGTATTGAAAGTATTTACTTGTTCTAATCTTTTATTAGAATAACAATAACTACTCTCCATCCGACTGGTAATTATAGGATTTAAGTAGAAATGTGCTACTTAAAACTATGCTAGTAGAGTATACTACATAAAATCTATTGGAGTAGGCGTCATTTTACTATTCATTGAGAGTTTAAATTCGCAACGGATCCCTCCCTCTCAAAGCTTTCCAGATGTAAGTAGAGAAAAGCTGTTCCATCAGGATGCAAGATAGTGATTGGAAAAAAAAAAAAAAAGTTTCGGTACTGACTGCCGGATAGCAATGATGCAGTTAACACAAATCATATGCAGAAACAGGATCTGCTGGATCATTGGCCGTATATTTCAGAGTTGTACTTTGCTTTTTTAGAGAAGTAACACTTCATGAATTAGACTATGCTTTGTATCCTTTGTGATTTTCGCTAATCAAAAAATAGCAGATTAAGGTTTGTTTCAGACTGGGAAAAACTAACAGAAACCTTCGGGATGTTAAAAGAAGCTTCATATTATTAATAACTGGATATCTCCAATTTTGGACTCCATATCCAATTGGATATGGAGTCCAAGACGCATCGTGAGCCCCCCCCCCCCCACTAACCATTATTCCCAATATGCCTATCATACCTCACATATCGCCCGTATTGCGTTAGAAGACTCACTGCGAGAGTTGAAACAACGAATTTTAAATAAATCCAAAATAAATTTAATAAAATCCAAATTTTATTAATTTTCATCCAGCTAGGGCGAAATTATTGCAACATATAATTTCGATTTTTTTCCCTTCAAATTATTCGATAGAAACAAAAATTAAAATGTCTCAATATATTTTGTAAGGATTCGGAATATTTCAATAAAATCTGTCCAAAGTCCCAAATTAATTTTCATATGAACGGAGGTACAAAACGAATCTAATACGTACTTACTGATACAAGGTGAAAATTGAGTAAAATATTTTTAAAGAAAAATTATGCTTGTAAACGTTCCTTTCCGCCTGTTAGATCCAATGGTCTGTCGCTGTAGAGTAACTTGGTTCATAGAAAACTAATTAAAGCTTTGACAAGGCAATTAACTCTATCTACCTCATCTGCCATGTCTATCAATGCGTGTATTTCTCAGAACGGCTTGTCTGTTATTTGCCTGTTATTAAAAATAAAATATATTATTTTTTTTTGTAGATTCTGAAGCGATAAAATTTCAGAGATCATGTTCTTACTTAGCAATGGAAAAGATTCGAATTTTTTTATCTAGTTTTATTTGTTATTGATTTTTTATATGATTAGGGGAAAAATTATCCAGAGGTCGCAAAGTCAACTATTGAACAATATTAAGAATAACCGTTAAATGATTCACCAACCCTTTTATTCATGCTGCTTATATGTGTAAACGGATATCCCCCGGTCCTTATCGTTGATGTTCAGCAATGGGTGCATTTGTTCATTGGAAAAGTGATGCAAAAAAAAAACAAATATAGACATCGAAGTATATAAATCACAATGGCCATAATCTATGACTGTTAACTGCTTTGATGATAGCTGAGAACAACGCTAAAGCAATACATTTCGATGGATTTTCTCTTACACAGATGTTAGAAAGCCTTAGGTTTATATCAAAAATACAAGAGAAATATTCTAGCGATGTATTGATCATCGACAAGGGATGGTGATGCAATTCATTGATAACGGCGAAACAAAGCTAAAAAGAATTAAACAAAAAAAAACTGTGTTTCTTTTTGTTTCTACAAAAAGAAACAAAGTACAGGAAATTGCCCAAATGACGTCTTATCGAACATGAACTCCGTATGTACTATCATAAGATGTCTTTTTTACCATCATACATTCAAATATTAACACAGGATGTTATTTGGTTATTTTTCATTCTGATATTCAAATGCCAATATAAAAAAGAATAGCATAAATATAAATAGCTATATTTGATAATGAATTAGGGTTTTTTAAATAAAAAAATTGTTAGTTTCAAAAAATTTCAGATCTACTAAGCCTAATCATAAGAGCCTCTCAGCTCAGTCGGTTTCGAAAATGCCTTTCGTTTGAAAAGACCTTGGTTCGAATTCGGTCTAGAACGAAGAACGTTTATAAGGGCTTCTCAACTGAAGGTGAGTTGGTCAGTTTGGTAAGGAAATGGCAGCGTTTTCCTTTCAGATAATCACGTTTTTCATCCCTCAAACCAGCCACACACGCACAGTATATATTTTAGGCATAAGACTGGCAATCACCTTGTCCGATAATTATGGTTACAAAAGCTAGTCTGGGCAGGTGGTGGGCCTTAAGGGTCTGTAAGTACCCCTGATTATTATTAAGCCTAATTATCTCTGTCATTTCTAGAACGCACATTACAGTTTAATAACCAGTACTGTAGATTTTCCACTGTAGGTTGATATAATTTATAATTTTCTGAGCACAGTCTTCAGTACAAATACAGTTATTTATTTAGAAACAAATTTTATAAACTTATTTTTAAATAAGATGCAGAATTAGATAACTAAGATTTCATGATTTTACTGCAGTAGTTATCGCGCAATTTTGTATATTTAAATATGGGGGAGGGGAGGTCATGAACTCCGATACTGATGCTTTGAGACAGTGGCGCACTCAGGATTTAATCTTGGGGGGGGGGAAGAGTTGAGGAGACGATTTGAGAATACACACTACGCATTGCATACGATCTATAACAGCATCTGCACTGATCGCCAATACATGATACCCGTGATCTCCTCTGGCTCGGCTCGGGCAAACGAAGTAGCGCTCGGTCCGCCCGAGCACTACTTCGTTCACCTTGAGTTCACAGCGGCCGTGATTCCCGAGAGCTATAGGGTATTCCCACATTACGTGACCGCTAATTCATAAGTAGTATAGAAATAAAAGACAAAATTTTGGAAAATTTTGTAGTGTTTTTTTCCTTTTTCTTTTTTTTTTTGAGGGGGGGGGGGCTTGGTCCTCCCCTCCTGGGTGCGCCACTGCTTTGGAATATCACAAAATTACCGAATTTGTGATATTGCTTACTACTGCATACTTGTAGGTAAAGAGAGAATATATCTTAATATACTTTAGCAATCAGTGGGGTTTCTGTATTAGCTAGGGCAAATAAAATAAAATAAATAAAGGATAAGTAATGTATATTTTATCTGCATGCTGTTTTAAGGTCAAAATACGCTACACATTTAAGGTTGAAAATTACTTGAGTAATACAAATAGGGTGGAAGGAGTATAGCTGTTGGATTTCATTATCTGTAGGAATTAATTTTGGAAACACATATAAGGAAACGTTGTTCCTCATATGTTTCAACTCGTCATTCAACTTCATTCTCTTCATTCAGCTTCTCCCAAAGGTGGGAGAAGTTGAATGAAGAGAAATGAGGTTCGCTGGTTTGGAAGTTGAACAGTGCATAAACAGGTGTTGTTGCTTTTCCTGGTATTTCAGGTTTTGGTGAGAGTGGAGGAATTAGAGATTTAAATTATAACGAATACTGATGAATGGTAATACCGATAGTGGGAAGGGGGAAAAAAAAACGGAAATGGAACTGAATGCATTTGTGTAATAAGAAGTGGAGTAAATTAGTGCGAAGTGAAAAGTAGGGAAAATATATTCATAAGTGCTTTCATACAAAAGAACAGAAAGAGAGGGGGGGGGGGTTTAAAATTGGAGAAATGCAACGAACGTTTAAGAACTAATAACATTTCTAAAAAGCGTACAGGAGTTCAGAACAAAAGTATTTTATCACAGTAAACATCGTTGATAATTATAATTTGGAATTAATCACTGTATGAGTTAGATAAAAGCATGGGAATAAAGTACAACAACTTATATGTCGTCAAAAAACTTGCAATATCTCCTTTTAGGGAGCGATTTTCTCCGGTTTATATGTCTTATATTTCGGATTAGTTTAAGGACACCTGAATTTTGAATATGATTAACATTTACATACAATATCGAATTGTTCGTTGTGTAGTTGGTATTTTATTACCGCTTCTAAGAGTCTCTTTATCGACATTGTACAGCGCGTGGCATATTTTTTGCACTCCACAATCCCGAACTTCAGATATGCCCAGTCCGAATAAGTGAGGCGCATATTCAGATTCAAACTTTCCTGATTGAGGGGGGAATGCTGAAGCACTCATCTGCAATTCAAAACTAACTTAAGAACCAAACTGAACTCATAAAATACCAATATTTCGAAAAAAAATTAATCGAATATCCCTCCCTACAAAAAGGTTGAATTCGCTAGTGCTACTTCTATTTATTTTACAGTTAGCAACTTTAAAACTATGAAATGCATAACGCAATGCATGCCTTCACTGCAATGAGGTTTATATAAATTAAACATCTCACAGATTACCGACGAAAATCTTAAGATTCTACCTATTTAAACTATCTGTATCACGAGGACGTTGATTTTTATTTTATTTTAGTTTAGTTTTATGGAAACCTGTAGTACATTAATGCTATGTTTTGCCAAAGCATCAGATGATCCCGAAATCCCACTCTGCGGTACAGAACATTGGGAGGGAAGGGTCTGACACCGACTAATGATTCTCACAAGCATTTATTACAGATTCAAACGGAGCGCATGCAACAAAGTGGTTACGATATTCCTTCCGCCATCCTTGCATACAAAGTTTCAATTCATGTATTAGTTTTAATACATCTAAAAGATTTTATCATCAGCTGAAGTTATCTGCTAGTTAGTTACCCATGCAGAAATGAAGACATTTCTCCTTGCTTCATGATGGGGCAACAAAGACCAGCTTACACTCCAAATCGAAGTATTTACTGCTCGCTATTATTATGATTTAACTCACCGTTGTGTCTCTTATAGCAAGAATATAAAGTTTAAAATTTTAAGAAGCTAGAAACCTGTGAGAGCCCATAAGAAGCGCTGAGTATTTCAAAAAATCTATAGAGTATTGAATGATTCACACGTGAGTTTTGGTAACACTGAAAAACATCAAGAACTTCTATATTCACTGAACATGTATTCAAGAAAAGGTAAAACTTATTTTGTGGGTTCAAATTAATGATTTTGTGGAGTCCAATTAGTGATTTTATATATCCACATTAATCGACAACTCTTCAATGAAGAATGAGTTCGATAATAAGGTCAACAGAGATGCACTAAGTGATAACATCACAAAAGAATGCTGCACGTGATTTGGCGGAAATTAGATAACAGATTTGCATGTGTCTGGTTTTCAGAACGAAATCATTCACACACACATGTGAAATTAATAGGATATATTCGTTTCCTGAAATGTTTGAATGGAAGCATTCGCATAATGCGTTGAAAAAAACTCAATATTTGTTCTGGTATAGCTTGGCTGATTCACATAAGTTTCAAACAGTAGAAAGTTATCTTCTTACAGTTGAATTTGCGGAGAATTAAATTATAAAATTATAGATTACAATTTTATAGTTTGTTTACCCGATTAATGAACTTTCAAATATAACAAACAGTAAATATATATATATATATATATATATATATATATATATATATTCAGCTCCTAGCTTGTACTTAGTTCACCTCTTATGTGAATGGAGTATTTGCAGGACGATATACAAATCGCACACAATAACCCATGCGTTAAATTCTAGCTTTGTGAATTTAACACGTTTTTAAGGAGGAAAAAATCTTGCCGCATTTCTAAATTACGACAATCTAGACACTTAGACATCTCTTTGTAGTTTCACGAAGATGCGTCTAGTAGTAATAAGCTCAGCCTTCTGAGCTTGCAAAGTTATTTTATAATCATTTTGTGTATCTGCATAATGTGTGGACATTGCCAGATTGAACCAATGGCATGACCGAAAGAACCGTTGCTTACTCGTTGAGAATTAGATTCGCTGATTTACTGAAGAGAAGATTCATCATCATCAGTGGCTTTAACAGGTACTTAAGCGTCAATGGCTTTCCAAGTATCCTTGAATTTCCTAACCGTAATAGAAGGATCAGGCGGTTAACCCTATGCCTCTAAGTATTCTTGTCTGTAAATTGCATGTGGTCTACTGGCCGGCTTGTCTGTTTTGAGGAACGAAAAAACCCGAGTTTCCGGGTGAAAAAACCCTCTACCGGTTAACTCACCTTTAGTCGAAACCAAATAAAGGTTCCTCACGTCATGGACGAGAATCGAACCCAGGTCTTTCCGACCAAAGGACTTCGTCTATACCGACTATAGACGAAGTCCTTTGGTCGAAATATTGAAAAGAAGATTAGAGTATTTAATTTTTCTTTTTTTTAAACATTCTATTCCATAAAGACAGTTTATGAAATATGATAGTATTTAAGCTTTTAGAAGACTTGAAAACATGATAATATAAACAGGATAATAGAATAGCTGTAACTTTCATCAATTATCTTGAACGCGCAAGTTTCCAAAATCAGCATCTTTTTAAAGCACTCATATCATAAAATCAGTTCAGAAAAACTGTATCATTATTCGATACACAAAGTTTATCTCTCATAAATTAAAGACTTAATTCGGTGTGTTAGTCAAATAAATAATTGTTTAATATCCAACAAGTAATCACTGTGCGTGATACAATGATATAATACGCGTGTCGTAAGTACAACGTTTTATTTGTTGAGATATTTATTGTAATTTTCAAGAAAGTTCATTTCTTTTTGGTTAAATGATCTGATTGGAGTTTTCCATATATCTGGTAGGATTAGGCCTTGATTCTTATTTAAGTTACCTGTTGAACGGGTGACTGTAGCAGCTTCTTTGAATGTTCTGGGATGGTAGTGCTCTTCTATGTAGGGCATATGACTCATATCTCATTCAATATTATGGTTGGTAGAGGCGAAGTGGGAAGAAAGGCCTGATATATCTTGTCTGTTATTCCTTACATAGCCTATATATATCTCTCATAGTTAAAGCTGCAATTATAGTGCAAAGGCCTATTTAAATTTAAGCAGGCCCTGTGCACTTTTCATATTAATGAAAGGAAAAAAAGGAATTAATATTCAGTTTAAAAGTGAATATTGTTGCTTTGGGATAAAAACTGTCATATGGGAGCAACACTAATTGTTAATCCTACTTCATACTGCGGAATACGCAAGTTCGAATCACGTTTAGAACGCGAAGAACCTTTTATCGGGGCTTTTCAACTGAAGGTGAGTTAGTCGATGTCGTACGCTGGTGGAAGGGTTTTTATTTCCGGAAACTCGGGTTTTTCATCCCACAAAGTAGCAAACCGGTCATTAACACATACGTCATTAAGAGACATAAATGCACGGGCCTCACAGCCAATTTTTTGCTATGAGGCCTGTGTATATTTTTTATAACGAAAGGTATCAATAATTATACACAATTCAGTAGAGTGCAATGTCTGTGTAGAATTCTACAGGCAGCGAGGAAAGTTCAGTGAGGCTGCGTTAATTAACACGAGTCTCACGAAACGTGGTATGATTTTTCTCTGAAAAAAAAAAAAGAAAAAGCGCCTGTTTTTTTTTTTCGTATGTCATATAAAGTACGAGTATGAAATACACAGACGTCTGATGTGGTCCAAATAAATGTTCACTTAATAAAAAACAACAAAAGCATTAATTTTAATTATTACAATACGTTTTGTTACAATCTCTAAAACTGTGTGAATGCAGGAGAGTGACTTTTTGCAATTTAAAAATGACCTCGAAAGTTTAGATTATTATTATATATTAATATGCTATTAACAGCGATTCACTACAACGAAAAAATTAATCATGCTTTGTATATTATTTTGTCCTACTCATCTTTCAATAGAGAGAGAGAGAGAGAGAGAGAGAGAGAGAGAGAGAGAGAGAGAGACACACACAGAAATGGGGGAGAGATTCATATTCACAGCTGCATACGAAATTGAAGAAGCCATTTTTATCCGATCACTGTGTTTCTTTTTTTCGAGATTTACAAGGTCACATTTCTACCTCCCACCTGTTTTCCTACAGCTCGAATCGGCTTACTCTATTTGCATGGCAAAGCTGGCTTAGGCAAGCAGGTGCAACTAGATTTATTTCCAACACTTCCCCATCTCCCATTGGTCAGAAGGAGCTACCATATGGAGGGCGTATTTTAAAGTTCAATGATCTAGCTCACATCTTTCACTGATACCAATCATTGTTAAGAAATATTTTATTTTCACACTACTCTTTGAGTGAAAAATAAGCAAAGAGTGTCAAGGTTTTATTTTCTTTGTACAATAATAGTAAGATAGATTTATTAAAGTTCGCGGTGGTTCCTGTAATCATTAGTTTATATGTAATGCAACTGAGGTCTCTATTGCTTCGTCTTGGCCGGGGAGGACTCCATATCTTAGTCAGAATTGACGATTCCCTTTGGTTAGAAAAATTGAGTTTGAATCCTTCTATGTCATAGATGTTTGTGAATGTTTTTTGATGGGAGATGAATTTCATTGCCCAATGTGAGACAACCATCCCCTTATTGGAGGCTTGAAATGATTTGAAAACGTTCCGTGTCTCTAGGGTAGAGTTTAAGGATTATTTAAAAATACAATAATAATAATAATAATCAATAAAATTTTAATAATTTCTTAGTCTGCTCACCGTAGTGATTTACTATAGGTTTACAGACGTTCGTGGATGAGAGTAACATTAAAAAAAAAATAATAATAAATAAAATGTATGGCAGCACAAGTTCCAGTGCTGGGATGAATCACAAAATTACTTAACTGCTGAGACATACCGCATCAGACTCTGTTTCACTGTTGTAAACTTAAATCTAATTTCATTTTAAATATTCTTGAATAAAAACAACAGATAACAACTTTTATATTTTTGAAAGAGTTTACGTAAGAGGAAATAACCATCCCAGTTTTCATATTAATGTATTAAATATTCCACAGATAAATTACGAAACAGTGCATATATTCATTTCATTGAATTTAAATTTAAAATTAGCAGTGTATAACCATCAAGAATATACTCGATCAATAAAAACCACTTGATCAATATACCTCAGTAATCTTTTTAACCCACTTATATTAAACTATCGATGTATATACACCGTACATACTTTCCATTGTAATATGATGATCAGAAATACAAATTACAAAATATTCATTTTAGTTCATGTCATAAACCTATTTCTGAAGTGCTAATTTTGTTTCTCTTTTCGGAAAAAACTACTTTGTAATGGTAAAATGTTTCTTCTGTCACTATAAGATCACCAGCGGTCTCCCTAATTGCTAAGCAGCAGTTCGTTGCCTGTCCACATCCTCTGATATAGCAGGAAGCACTGGCACTTGACATCAGCTTTCAGGTTAATTCCTAACATGGTATCCAAGGATACATCTAGTCATAGCGATTAACTGGTGAATGTGGTCTCTTGGACTATCGAACGTTGCTAACAGTCTAGGAGGGTATACCACTTATGTGTAGTCATCCATATACAACCTTTACCTTGGTAAATCGAATTATTAACGTAGATTGATTATCGCTGAGATAAAATATCTACATTATTCTACAGTATTCAGCTTTCGATATTCTTGTTTTTGTTTTGATGATATCCACAGATGACTTATATGATTTGAAGAAATATATATCAGTACGTACATACACAAGATAAATATTTTTATGATACATCCCTTGAGAAATCTGTAGATTGCCTGCATTATTATTTCTGATGGGATGTATAATTCGTTTCTTTGCTTTTTATTCAAAGTTTCATGTGCGCAAATAAATTCATATGTTGTGAGTTAACTTCCGTAATTCTAAGCAGAAGACGTTTATAGGTTCGATTCTGGTCACGGGATAGAACTTTTACCACAGCTGTTTCCAGAGTTAGTCGATCTTTAGGGAGATATTTATTGTTGTTATTATTAACACCTAGAAACTATGTTTTGTATTCGGGAAATTCAGAAAATTCTACCGAGAATCCATGCTGTTTCATGCAAAAATACCATTTAGGATTTAGAATGATACTATAGCAATTGTACAGGACATTGGATGCCAAATTCCCAAACCGTTAGGACTAAAAAGTTCTTCTTACTCCCTTATTCTGAGGGAATGTCAGTAGTTCAGGCGGTATTGACGATGCCTCTTGATTGGAAAGCCCTTTCGAATCTCATCTAGGAAAGAATCTCTATAAGAATTTTTAAAACGAAAATATCAAATCTCATACAGCAGTGGAGGGTTTTCAATCCCGAAAACTCCTGTTCTTTTTTTTTTTTTAATTATTATTTTATCCCGCACAACATGCAAATCTGCCATAAGAACATGCATTTCACAGACACAATACACTGGCCTCATAGCCTTGGGATAGACGATTAATATAAACAAAAAGGCATAACGATTAATTATTAATTTTATGATAAATATGCGAAATCCTGCACGGTTTTTCTGGGTTCCTGTTTTATTCTGTAAAATTTAATGATTTTAAGCGCAGAATAAGTTTTGTAACGAAGTTGGCTGACAACCTTTAATTCTAATGCAGTAAAGCATATTAACGATAGTTCATAGATAGTTCAAAAGGGTAAAGATCGACGAACTCGTGTTATACCTAAAGAGTAACAGATTCTAAACTAACCGTATTATTAAGCATATTTAAATCTACCGTTTCCGTTGTTATTGCTAAAAGCATTAACAATATAGCCGATATTTCTTAAAACAATGATTCGAAATTGAATCGTTGATTACAGAATTAAAAAAAAAAAAAACTTTTTACTATATACGGAAGGGTAAAAGAAATATTTTGTAGAACTTTTCAACAGAAGCTGATTTAGAAAGACTTTGGCAATGTCTTTATTTTATGGTTTATCTTAAACAAAACAGCCAATTAACTTACACTTTTGGCCGAAATAAAGGCCGGCCTGGTTGGACGAGTGGTTAGCGTATCCGCTGCGTATCGGCTGCGCGTTCGAATCCCGCCGTGGGCATGGATGTTTGTGATTGTCTGTGAAAATACTAGTGGTGGGTGGTAGATGGCGTTGCTGTACATAATGATTGTTGGTGATGCTTGTAGTTAGAGAATTGGGTGGAGACAAAGTTGTAGAGTAGGTGCCATCCCTCGATGAGTCTTTAGACTCCCTGAAGGAGTCAGGTAATAATAATTAATTAGCCTCATGATATTAATTGTTTTTAAATTACTATAACTCTAATTTCGATAGTATAGTATCATGCAAGATGCGTTAATTAGAGCTGACAGAAAACGGCTCCATGACTGCATTAGTATTCGGAAGATATTGTACCATTCCCTAAGGAATAAGCGAAAAAAGCATTATTTAAAAAAAAAATAGTAGATGAAGAAGAAAAACGATAGTTACAGAAGTATTAAAACAAAGTACTTCTCCAAAACATCCAGAATACACATACATGATATTGAATTTACTGTCCTAGTAGTTTTGGTCGTTGTCTAGCATTAACTTAAAATTTCCTGAACTACAATAGTAATAATATAAATTGAGTTGAGGTCGCTTTTTTTTTTTTTTTTTTTTTTGCTTTTTTATTCGCAGTTATTGTATTGACAATTACAATAGAATTTCCCGGCCCGTGAACATACGCATCTACAGACATAGGACACACCGGGAGGCATAGAGCTAACCACCTTATCCTCGATACGGTAGCGGTTAAATGGAGAAAAATCCTCGATACCGCAAGATAAAAGAGAAGGGAAGGAATGAGAAGAAGATTCCTATCCTATTTCCTCAGCCATACGGATGGTGGGGATAGCTATATGCTACCATACTAGGGAGATGATTATGAAACAAGGTGGTTTCCCGTTGCCTTTCTCTATTCTAAGACTGTATCCTGTGTGTTCACGGGACCAACTTACCTATTTCGAGGGATGAAAAACCCGAGTTACCAGGGATCCTCCATCTCCGTATGAGACCGGTTAACTCACCTTTAGTCGAAAGAGACCAAATATATATATATATATATATATATATTTTTTTTTTTTTTTTTTTTTTTCTAATCAACTATTTTTCAAAAAAAATATTTCGTATTTTTATTTAGACGCAGTAAGGCATTTAATGAGTTAATGAATATAGTTAGGTACAAGTGAGTATATACATGACATAAAATATAAAATATTATTTATATCAATTTCGCAAGGATGCGTATTTGGCTTGCACTTGCACTTTTTTTTTTTTGCTGCTATCCTTGCTTAATATTCGAAATGCTTTTCAAGCTTATTTTTATGCAAATTATTATTATGTCGCATCTCTGGGATAATCCCAGATCTATTCACTGGAGACTATTCACACTACAATTAACATATATAATTAACATAATATATAATTCACAGAGCAATTAACAGACAATAATAGCTCTTCCTCAACCATGTGTAATCATAAGCCTACTTTACGAAGAGTAAATTTTCCCATAAGGCAAAGTAGGCAACGGTTTTCGACTTATGGGCTAAGAGTTAAAGTTACATTTTTTTAATAAAGTACGATTAAATATCACAGAGTGATGTTCAATTTATTAAGCTGTACGATCGACTTATTTTCTTTCTTTCTTTTTTTTTTTTTAAATACAATGCCCCTTTGTTGAAAGACAGTGAAGATTAAGGACAGAAGTAAAATATAAAACAATATAAGCAGATAAAGATTAAATTACATTAATATGACAAAATAAATAAAAAATATTCAAAGGATTTTTTGCTATTTAAATGAAAATTCGCAATATTATTTTACTTTGATGTTTTAAAGATGTTTTTAAGATTGTCTCAGACAATTTCCGTCAGCATATTCGTGCTATGAATTGGTTGTATTATGCTTGTATTGCAACAAACATCAGTATGGCTGATGTTTGTAGTTGTAGCAAAAGAGGGGAAAAGATTCTTTTTTTTTTGTTACTTTTCTTTTCCTATCTATAATCTGAGCCTCCGTAACTCTGTGAAAATGATGTCATTTGATTGAAAAGATCTGGTTTTGAATCCTGCTTAAAAACCGAAAAACAATTATAGAAGCTATTCAGATGATGGTGAGGTACATGGTCTCATACGATGGCTAAAGAGTTTTCCCTCCTTCCAAAAACACTGGTTTTACTTAGAGAGTAGACGCAGTTAACAAATATAGCAGATTATGACAACGGAGCTAACCATTTTATTCTGACGGATTAGGTTTCGAAAGCTCACGCGATACGGTATCGGTTTACGTGAAAACATAAACGGATGATGACATTGAATCTATGTTTTTAGAGAATCATGATAACCAACCATAGGCAATGCTAGTTAGAAGCGACTGGAAATGCGTAATTCAACCCTCAGATATGGAAATGCTGTTTAAATAGTACAATTTTTAAAACAGTATGATCTTAGTACTTTATTAGTAATTAGCCTGATTTTGCATATCAATTTATAATATATTTATTTTTTTACTAAATAAGACCAACAGTTTGACATATCTGAATTTTCATTTTGATGCTCATATCCACGAAAGATCAAATTTATAATACATTAGCACTGTGGACGGCTAACTGTTAACCCAGAATCATCCTACTCTAAAGATTGCACATGGATCTTTTTCAAGCCACTTCAGTTCTTCAATAAGTAGGCGGTGGTCTGATATATATAGCAACGAAATTCATCTCTCGCCTAAAGACATTTACAAACATCCATGCCAAGGTGGAATCGGAACCTACAGTCAATTGGATGGAGAGCGAATATGCTCTTCCAACCAGGCCAACAGTTACTAAAATGCTTATTAGCTGGTTCCAAGAAATTCACACAAAACCTTTCCGGATAGTTTTGTTTTTATTATTGTTTAAGAATAACTCCTTGCAGATTCGTGCTTGTGATTTACATAAGCCTCCTCGTTTCCACGAATTTATTTATTTTTTCTTTTCTTAATAATGCATTGCCATATAGGAACAATTGTTCGAAGAGTCTCCTCATAATGACTTCAACTATTTCTTAGAATATCGTGATTAGAAAGGAAGACATGGTGCTGAAAGGACTCACTTTCTGTAGTTGTGATGGGTTTTACCGCAAAGCATGACTTGCAGTTAAAATTACCAATTCATTTAATACTGTGAGCTGGAGATCGCTCGATTAACAACATATTTATTTTGTCTTTGAAGGAAAATCCTCACGTCGAAGTTGTGATAAGACTCCGTTTAGCAACCAGCAGGCGGTACGTTCGAATCCTACTGTAACTTGGATGCCTTTAAATAGTAGACATTTGAGACCAGACCACTGCTATGTTTTTGGAGGTCTGAAGAGGATGAAAGACCATTTTGTCTATAGAGCAGGGTTTCCGAATTAGCTCACTTGCAGTATTAATGTGCCGTAAGTTTACAACCATTCGTGGGTGAGGTTACCATAGAAATATAGCGGATAGCACCTTTATGAAAGTGTAGGAAAAAAAAAAGTTCATAATTTTTTTTTTTTGTATAAAATACTAATTAATTCTCAGCCACAGCGACATGATAATCAACAAAACACTTCTCAATGTTTCGCACGCATCTTTTCCGAAGCGCATAAAAGGATCTCAAAACCAATCTAGAGACCACTTTTGCAACTTTTCAAATGGCCACAACCGCCTCGATCTTTTCTATTAATGAAAATCGCCGACCCTTCAAGTGGCAATTCCTTTTTACCAAAAAGCGGAAGTAGCAGGGTGGAGGGACATTATGCTTGCGTCTTTCCTCCGTCCGATACGGAGGATGTTACAAGCGTGTAATACTGTGTTTTCGCCAGGTGCAACGCCGCGACGTTTTCGGTACAACCGTGCACATAGACGCGAAGCATTCTTATATCACCGATGATCGGGATAGCACCTTTCACATAAAATCATCAACAATATGATAGTGCTTCCCGATGTCTTCAAGATTTTCTCGAGACTTGAAAATTATCGCGTGGTTTGAAAATAGTTATTGGACCGACATCTTTTGTGCCTTTTTTTTTTTTATCATTTCGTAACACTCCTGTTTTCCGAAGTGTAACACAAAAGTTTACAACATACCATTTAATATCATTAAATATTAAATATACCATTATTTGATATCATTAAATATACCATTATATATAGCATTTAATATCTTGGTAGACCTTACTAGATAACGCACTGTGAGCTGAATACTGTTCAAGGAACATCGAACAAGGTAGACTAGTATGGATGTAGAGGAGAAAAAGAAAAAATTCTCTTGGCTCACAGTAACAAGTATAATTATTCCCCATCTATCGGAACCCTAGTTGACATGTTTGGAATGTCAGTCCCACAAAATAGACAAATCAGTAAGCGTATACACGCCGTTAACAAATATACTTATAGCAAAGGCTTAGTTGCTATGGCGTAATACTAATCTGAAAGCCGCATTAATATTTCAGAAAATAATACGCTAATCTCGATTTAAGATTTATTTTAGGAACTTTGTAGTCGTATTTGGGAATACCTCAATAAGAAGTGCAGCATAGCATATAGCTTGCGCGCACGCACACACACACACATCCTGTCTTAATAGTTGAACGGGAAAGAGACAACTGAAACCTATCAGGTAGAGTCCTCATTATTAATTTAATTCAGCAAAACCGGAACTATTTTTAATCCGTTACGATCTTTACCAAATAATATTGCATCGCTTTTCATTTTTAATGGACAATAACTTAGTAACATCGCTGTATGCCATTCGTCACAAACTAACCCTTTCCGTTCCATGTTGAATGTGCTAGCGTGCAAAATTAATCAGTTTATATATTGTCTTTGACACAAATTTTGATATTTTTTAAACCTTTATTTTGTATCTGAAAGCTGTTTTTGCAGCAGTCAATTTCGAATTTTAGTTGTCGTTGTTTTTTAATATTAAAAAACAACGTTGAAAAAGGTCAGCCTACACTTAATAAAAACCACAATCTCCCGGAAAAAAATCCTGCAGTTGTGGTTTGCATTACTTATGCTCGTCGTAGTTTGGTTTCAAATCAGACATCTGGAATCCAGGAAATTGGAACTGAAAGCAATGTTTTGTCTCCGCATTTTTAGATGAATCCCGAGTAGAAAGGATAATTATGATTAACGATATAAATTTGAATAGATTTTTTTTTTCTTTTTTCAAGGACTGGTACCAGACAGACCCCCACTTGGAGAAACGTTAGCTAGCCTACAACAAGAACCCATTTGTTAGAATACGGACATTCACATTACGCAGTTAATATACTAATAGGATTACAGTGACGTATGTTTAACTATCCCTTAAAAATTAATAGACAAATGAAATCCATTAATTCTTAAGCTGCCTATTATTTCAGAAATTAAATGTTAAATGCAGAGATCAACTCAATAAGGCTTATCAACTGTACTCGAAATTTCAAAAACGCGTGGCTTAAAATGTTCCATTATTCGTTTTTTTCGTTCTGAATGTCATCAAGAGATGCTTACAAAGTCTTTCTCTGTTATCTATAGAGTCTTGCTTCATTAATATAACTCGATGATATAATCATACTTAACCATATAACGCTGTTAATGGCTTTTTTTATTATTAACTAAGAGATCAATGAGATTTTCTAAGTCAGTCTTGAATATCATAGTTAAGCCAACAATCTAGTAATGGAGATTACGGGTATAGACAATCTTAATCTCGTATAAGAAATTCGGTCTCTTATCAAGACTAAAAGTATTAAACAAAGGAAAATATCCATACACAGCTTAATTATAAATAGCCGCGGGATGGTCAAAACTAATTCGGATTAGATTGACTTGACAAGTCTCTTAAATTGGGATTACTCGGATGGCTGATTTTCAATTAACCGGTGGAGCATACACCGGTTAATTGAAACAAATACTTTTAAGGATAAAACACTTCTATAGAATGTAATCCTTCATTCAGCAACAGAAGATCTTTCCTCAAGTGTTTTTTCTCAACTAAGTGATTTTTTAAATATTTTTAGGTGTTTTTAACGCGTTTGCCTCGCGAACCAAAAACCCTAGTTGAATCAAGGTTTTAACATTGACTTTCAGAGAATCAAAGCTTAGAGCTAGTTAATAGCAAACTGTTAAAAACATAATGATAGCGAAGCAGGCTCCTAACTAGCGTGGATTCCCAAGGGGGCCATTTGGATTCGTTTCTCAAGTATTCTTCCCATTTCTTCAGTTCCATTTCTTGACTTTTTGAAATTTTCCCAAGGATGAAGACTTTAATAGATATAACGAAAGGGTTGTTTTTAATTTCTTTGTCACAATGTTATTTATTTTTTTTTTTTTTAATATTTACGGTGTACTTTGCAAGCGACTGACTAGTTTTCATCTTCTTAAACTCTACCGTTGATTACAAGCGAAAATGTTTGGAGTTAGTTTGTCTCTGATGTTTCAATTTCCTGTTTCACATACGTTGGAGACAAATGAAAAATGTGTACTACTAATGATCTTAGCGAAAACTATCTCACAGAATTAGAGAAAAAGAAAGACGAAATGGGCCTTAAAGTTGAGCGTTTTTAAACGAAAAATGTTATCATAGTAAATGCCACCATGATACGATATCATCGAGAGCCGTTCTTTCAGACTGTGCCACGCCTTATACGGTTTCCGCAACGAATAACCCAAGACACCGGCATTCTGCGATATCTCGCGTCGCTTCTAAATGGCTTTCGGAGAAACTATTTGAAAGAAACATCTAAAGAATTTGGACATTTATCTTAAACCCTATTACACAGTGTTTAAGGTACCCTATTTACGTATTACATAGTTGGTCGAGAACATATAAAATCAGAAAAATGCGAAAAAAACTGTGAAAATCTTCTCTCTCTCTCTCTCTCTCTCTCTCTCTCTCTCTCTCTCTCTCTCTTTGCTATTTAGTATATCAAAAAAATAGAATGAACAAATAATCAAATTAAACTATAAGACAGCTTAACATGCTTGAATTCAAGTATTGTTGGCTTCCTATATCCATTCTCCCCCCCCACACACACACACATTATATATATAAAGTCGATTGGAACAATGATTAAAATTGACTAGTAATACGAATCAAGGGAAAGAGAAAAAAAAAAAAAAAAAAAAAAGAACGGTGTGTGTGTGTGTGAAATGAAGAAAAAAAATTGTTATCAAGTGAGGGATAAAATTGTAAAGGTGAGAAAATATCTCCATGAACGCAATATGAAGCTAAAGACACAAATTTGCCTACTTGCTGAGAGAAATATAAAAGTGACAGAACGTAGTAGAATAACATCGTTTCCTTTACATTCATTATTAACATTCACTGCATATTAAGGGCGCTTTGGAAGAATACGCCGTAAAAACATTCCTTTTATTGACAACATTAAATCGCTTAGCTACATGAAACCCGACAACAAGAACTAACGGGCAGTTTGAGTGGAGGCCAAATCGGGAACTAATACAGGGTCGGACGTTAAGTAGGTTTAGAATACGAAATGGCACAAGTGCCCCGGTACAGTACTTCACTCGAGAGGAACCCGCGCGGAAAAGAGAGGGAAGAATCTCTTCTACTGTAGTACCACTCAGCTCCCTAACCCCCCATCCCCAATATTCTCTCTGTAGCATAGACCGCTACCATATGGTGGGTAAATTTCCTTTCAAATGACCTGATAGACTCGAACTATGGAAAAATATCGACTGTATACCAGAATATAAATCATTACTCAGTACATTACATTATTTGGTTTTTGCATTACAACTGGAGAAACCGGTTCTTCGAGTTCGAATAGGATGGCTTGACCAAGTTTTGTTTGTCTATAAAAGAAGGAATATTTTGTTTGGAAAACCATTACCAGGATCGAATGGGTAAAAGCCAGTTCTTTTATCTTTACCTACGAATTTTGAATATATATTTATTGTGATATTGTCATCGCCATCAGCAAAGAGGAATTAATAACATTATGGAATTATTGCTGTTATGTCTGGAAGTTATTTTATAATTAATCTTTACTATGTTGCCGACTACTTATGTTTTGGTTTCTGCTTTCTTTCTAAGTATTTTGTCATGCTAGTTTCTCAAGATCTTTACTAGAACAGAGCATTTTGTAATGTTCAGATCTATTCCTTTTAATTTCTACCAGAAATCAACAGGAGGAATACGATAGAATGCTTTAAAAGAAAACAGGAAGCCAAATATATAAATAACCAAAAAAGAAGTGAAGTTATATCTTCACGTGCTTGCTAATTATTTATATTTTTGGTTTTTGTAAATGGAAATACAAAATTTCACTGAAAATGCGAAAAAAAACTTGACTGCAACGGATAGAATAACTAGAGAAAAGAGGAAAAGCTACACATATGAGAAGAGGAGGAATGAGGAAGTAACACGAGATAATACATCTCAAGATAATATAATGAGGTAATACGCTGGATATGCAAGAACTGGGAAGATGACCCAAGGTGGAAAGGAAAAAGCATGATCGTAGATAGACTTGGAGTCTGGGCTTTAATTGCCATAATGAAGGGCTACGTAGTGATATCGCTCGCTTTGCATTATTTCTAGAACTACAGTTCTAATTATTATGCAGTTAGAATAATTTTGGAATTCTAATTCTAATAATTTCACATAGTGATCAAGCAGGTGGATATTTTGTAAGATTCAACCATTGCTCCCCTCGTATGTTAACCAACTCCATCACATGATTCAGAATATGGAAATGAATATTTAACTATTTATGAATTAGCATTACAGTGAATCATATTCTGAGAAAAGTGTTTCACTGTGCCGAGCTCATTTCTTAAAACTGCATCCAAACCTACCGAAGTTATTTATACAAAAACAAAAAACAAAAAAAAAAACTTAAAATTGTGACACATATCAAAACTCCCTACCTGTATAGTTTCCAAACGGATCGAACCCGGGACAGGTGGCACACAGTACACTAAACCACTGCGCACAACACAACACCACAAGTCGCTATCGCCTTCCGAACTATCTCCTCATCAGAACTGCCTCCACCCTCTGGCTCAGCAGCTGACAGCTTGTTGGAGGTTTGTGTATCGTACATGAACGCGGACCTGACGTGCAACCCAGCGTTTACCCCACTCCTCGGGCCTACAGCCATTTCCCGAACCTCGGAGAGTGGCGGGACAGTGCTTCCGGTAAGAGGGAAGGCGTTATTTAAGATCCAATGACAAGGTGACTGTATCCGCACGTGATGCAATAGGCGGTCCTTCACAGTTCTCGCTTGGCCGAAAGGAGGGTTGAAGTGTCATAGTAATGGGAGAATCGGGCTACGTGGAGGCGGACATTTTTCTAACGATCCTCTGACGTCAACAAAACAAAAACAGGGACTCTCGGAAACCGGCGGAACTTACGGTAAAGAAGCCAAGGATTTTAACCTTGAGATCTATAGTAGTTGGTTAGATTGATGCCAATTAGACATATCGCTAAATCGTAGAAAGATGCCGACCATTTTACCCTACCTTTAGACTAAGAGTTTATATTTTAGAAAGGCGTAAACAAAAGATGACTGCAATACTTTAAATTCTTGTGTGAATCTGCAATTTTGTTGATGGAAACATTTCACCCATTTCGTCCACTAAAATATATCCCCATCTAAGCGGTCTGTTTGAGTTTTCTGTCTTTCTCAATAGCATTATTACACAATCGTTTTAGTTTGACTTTTCAAATGATATATTTTATATTTTTATTTTTTAGCTTTGCGGAATAGTTAACATTTACACAAATGCTGAATTATAAAGATGATTTCACAAATATATATACCCATGCATCCAGATAATAAAACACTTATTGTTCTTATCACTCGTATTATAAAACACTCATCTTCTTAAACATTATCAACCTGATTCTGATGAAAGGCATGGAAGTGATCATTTGTTAAGAATTGTCCTTTTTACCTCTTTCTCTGAATAAGGGAGAAACCTATAAAGAGAAAAAGAGCTGTGTAATAGAGGAGTAAATGGAAAACGGACAAAAGATAAGAACACCGATATATATATATACAGGGGCAGAAAGAGGAGAAAGATCAAATCTTACTTGATGAAAATCGGCTTGATTTATACATCGAGCAAATGATAGGAACTTTACAACATTATTACTATAAGATATTATGTTATATAAAAGAGACCGGAACAAAGATTTTTTCTTATTAAGTTACCTTCTCCTCCTCCCTTATCTGCTTATGGATTTGATTGACTTTGTGAAGGATTTCTCTTGCGGTGAAACTGTTTGGCGAGTCTCTTACTCTCTTTTAGTGATGTTTATTCATTAACTTAGAAGTCAGCACTATAACATATGAAAGATTAAAGGAATTTTACTCATTTCTCTAAGGAATTTGATATCCGAGCGTGCTAATACGGTGGTGCACAGTTTGCTAAGCTCAAAGCGTGCCTCGATAGCACTTAGAGGAAAGATTTTAAGAACTTGTGTGGAAGTCACCACGAAAGTTGATGCTAACCCAGATGACTAACGGGAAAATCGTTCAATGTTTTTAATATTTTTTCAAGTTTGTGTATTATTTATTTATTTATTCACTGAATTTCTGCCTAAGCAGTTGGCTATGAGTCTAGTGTATTACGTCTGTAAGTTATGTGAATCCTTCTGGTTGGTTTGTCCGTCTTGAAGTATAAAAAACCTCTTCCCCCTCCCCCGAGTTTCCGGAAGGGAGAGAACTCTGCTATCTTCTTATGATATACTTTTCAAGATGATTTTACTATCATTCCCTGACTCATACTTAAGATTCATATTTTAATGCGGCACTTATCTCATTATAAGTTATATCCTAATTTTTTTTTTTTTTTTTTTTTTTTTTTTGCAATATGGTTCACATTGTGGTTTCTTTCCTTTTCAAAATAGAACATGCTTTTCAAATAATTCGAAAAGTAAAAAAAGACCTTGAAGCTACGTGTATTCCATTTATGGAGTACACTTTTCCATCCTGTCATTGATTTTACACGTAATAAAATAACTATCATATATACAAATATATAACGGTGTTTATATGGCTTAGCGGTAACTTTCAATTTACTATGCAGTGTATCGAATAAGCAGACAGTAGATAGTTCTCTTCTTATAGGGTTGTGTCCATATTTCAATAATATTTTTATGTTTCTATCTTAAACATAATGACGAAGACGCAGTGATAAGGTCTACTTTAAAAACAGAAGTTTAGTTAGATTAGGTTACCAACTCCGTGTAAGCTCCTAACAAATCGCTTAAAATCAATAAATAACAACCATTCGCTTTGCTAAACAGACTTCCCATAACTCCCGTTGAACGCCATGCAGCGTTCACATTACTGAAAACTGGGAGGCCAGTGGCAAGTAGCACATTAAAGCCTTTTTTTCAATTAATCTTGGGGGTTTTTTAGCAATGCCGCGCGTATTATATCGGTGACATTCCATAATGCGAAATAAATAGCATGTTAGCAGTATACAAAATGCTTCAATAAGAATATCTTGAAAGTATAAGAGGCATGGCAGCAAAGTATTTTACTGATGATGTGAATCTATAGAGAAAAAGAAAAAAAGCCCAAGAAAGCGATATCTAAAATATTACTTTCATGTAGATGGTTTAGTGGACCTACTACTTCGATGTAACATTAAAAAATGCTGTCAGTATGGAGAATGATTAAGGATAGCAATCTCGGGATTCTGAGACTCATATATATCCAATCCCGGAATCCTGAAGTGTGATCTCGTTTTAGTGAACTGATTTTTATTGCTCGGTGTGTTTCAATTGTACCATCTACTCTACTTACTGCAGATCCGAAGTGACTTGCAGGATTCGGATTATGAGAGTCTTAGCTCGTCCACACAACCAGTTTGCTGTTCTTTTACAACATTACGTAGTTGGGTTGTCACAATAAAAGAAGCAAACACCGTGACTTAAGACCATACTCATTTAGCTTTTCTCTGTCGCAGTTCTGTAATATCCTAATAATTCTTAAAGATAAATATTTACATAATTTATATTTGGATTATTATTTACATAGTTTTTAAACGCAGTGGTCTCTTGAGAACTAGATACTTACTATGATACATGTAGAATTAAAACAAACATCGATCGATAATCTGTAAACAAAATTACACATGCAAAATATTATTCCTAGCAGCATCGTCTTCGTCTTGCTAATAATGCCGCATAGCTTGGGGCATCTCAGAGCTCGACAAGTCTGTGTGGGAAGGAGGATTTGTAAAGAATTAGAATTAAACTTTTTTTAAAAAAAATATATATAGATTTTCTAAAACATTTATCCGGGTATATTATATCTAACCGATTATGAGAGTCTTAATTACGTAAAAAGTGTATAGTTTGAGAAAATTGTATAAGTTAATTTTTTTTTCTAAACTTTTCTTACTATAAAATTAACTAATATACAAAATCGATGACCCTCCAGCAAATATCGATATTAAATATTTGAAATCCCAATAAAAATTCTGGGATCATGGGAAATTCCAATATTAAGCGAGATTCTGGGATTCAGAATTTCATTTTCTAGGAATGTTTCTCCCTAACGCTAATCCAAGCGCTACAATATGCTCATACTCGGCACACGCATGCCCACCAAGTGAATATACCTCGTTTTCATCCATACAGGGTGTCCGAAAAAGAACTCCGTGGTTTTCATCGAAATGTATTTTATGACATGATAATATATATAGCATATATTATCCAAGTGCAAGGTCACAAGTTTGATTACCGGTTAGTGTAACATAATGCGTGCGCCATTTACAGCCCTACAGACATCAAAACGGAATTCCACCTCAGACCACACTCGGGTAAGCATATTGGTAGGAATTGCGTCTATGATTGCTACGATTCTACGGCGCGGGCGGGCAAGGGACTGACTAGATCTGGATTTTTTCTTGATACACAATGTGTTTTACGTAGCCCCAAAAGAAGCGATGCATTGGAGTCAAATCGGGACCTTGCTGTGGCCAAGCAATGAGACCTCCTCGGCCTATCCATTTTCCTCGAAATTGGTTGTTGAACACAATCCACACAATCGCTGCGTTATGTGGCGGGGATTGAACGAAGTTAGTGACAACTGTTCAAAGGAATTTCAAGTGGGGATTTAGTAGGAATGCTCCGAGTGACAAACGCATCTGTAAATGGCATCAGCAGGAAATGTTTTAAAAGGACACTCACCAAGTAGGTCTACAACAAGTGGGAAAACGTGGAACGAATTCGACTGTCTTTCCAACGTAGCTCGAAATGTTCGTTTCGTAGTGTGAGTCGTCAATTAAACATTCCTAAAAGCACAGTGCATGACGTTGTTCACAAGAGATTGAAACTTCATTCTTATAAATTGCAGTTTGTTCATCACATCCAGCCTACTGATAGTCATGAAGAGGTCAGTTTGTAACCACCATGCTAGACCTTATCGCTGAACATTAGAACTACCTCCAGACCGTTTTATTATCTCTGATGAGGCAAGGTTCATGTGCGTGAGTTGTGAATCGCCATAATTGCCGGGCGTGTGTGTGTTGCGTGTGTGTGTGGGGGGGGGGGGGAAGAAAATCTGCATGAACTGGTGGATTTCGTCCGTAACAATCCGAAAATGAATGTCTGGTTTGGCATCATGCATGATCGCATCGTTGAGCCTTTTTTTTTGTTTTCCATGAGAAGACGATGATGAGTGTGGCATACCAGGATATGCTGGAGAACTTTGTGTTTCCGTAGACTGAGAATGTGGAGGGTCTCATTTTCCAACAGGATGGAACCTCGCCACATTATGCAGCGATTGTGTGGACTGTGCTCAACAGCTGGTTCCCAGGAAAATGGATAGGTTACTGCGCAGTCCCGATTTGACCCCGATGCATTTCTTCTTTTGGGGCTACGTAAAACACATTGTGTATCAAGAAAAAATTATGCAAATTTGCTGCCTTTGTTGAACAGAAATAATGTGGAAGATCTAATATTTAATTATATCAGATATAAAAAACTCAGCCCTAATATTCAATTTCGTTGAAAACTGCTTCGAAGGTTTCATTACAACCATTTGTAATGAAATTACAAATTTCATTTTAATGCAACTAATAAAATACTTACCAAAACATAACGAAGCATTTTGACAAGTAATTTCAGCATTCAAAAAAATTATCTGTCAGAGTGTTTGGCTAACTGACGTAGAATAAAGAAGATTTGACAAGTGGGTTCTAGAGATACGAATCTCACATATAAAGATGAATGAAGGTTGTTTTTCCATTGGATACAAATTTTCATCTCCGTCGAATATCATAGTTTAACTCAATTCTGCGCACTGCTCTAAATTCGCAAACTCCATGGCAACTACTTCCCTATAATCAGCCTACGTTTCACCTATCACTAAATTTTGTTTGGATCTCCATTTATCAATGGACAGTCTGCAGGATATATTGAAATTCAAAAATTTTATTTCTACAAAAATGTTTGTGTAGTTTTTAGCTTATAACACGAAGAGGACTATTGTCTTAAAGGTATGTTTTTCCTTACTATCTTTCTTTCTTTTTTTTCTTTTTCTTTTTTGCCATCTTCAAGATCTTAAAAAAATCTTCTTATATCTTTTTTTTTTGTAAAATTTGAAACTTGAACAGAAATGGGATAATAATAATAATAATAATAATAATAATAATAATAATAATAATAATAATAATAATAATAATAATAATAATAATAATAATATATGTCATCGGAAATTTGAGAGATAAAATGGGTAAATTCATATTCATCATGGACTGTCAGACTGGAAAACTCTGTAGTTTATTATTATTTAAAAAAAAAAAAAAAACTCCATTAGAGAGAAGAGGAAAGCCCTGTAATTTTGCTAGTAATCCCATAAGATGCTGTTTGCGATAAACGTAAATGTTGCATTAAGGATCGATCTGAATTCTTCAGTATAAACAAGTCATTAGTTAGAGAACAATTCTAAAACCAAGAGGGACCACTTTAAAAACAAAGGTGATTTAAGGCAGAGAACATCGCAGAAAAGAATAATAATATCTGCGGTTTCGAGTCATAAAAAAAAAGAGCAAGAAATCCCAACGTTACTCATAGTTTAATCCCAAGAGTCGTCCAGAATCGTCACCTAAACATATATTTCCTCATCGAATGGGGTTAGATGGCTCCGATAATACCACAGACGAATGTCCCGCAGTTTATTAAATCCGTTAACAGGGGAAAGAGATGTCCGTTCCCATCCCAGGTCACCACCATCCCTGACACTTGGAATTGGAAAGATTTGCCCTCATACGTTCACGTGCCGGTGGCTTACGCCGTCATGCGGCCCCCTGTCAACTTGTTCTTAGGTGCGGATTACTGTCAACGAGGGAAGTAACAGAGCACGTGCCCTCCGTCTTCGCACCACTCTTCCGCGAATCGAAGCCCGGTGTTAGGCCTAATGAGCCGGCTGTGCACGTGCGAACTAAATGTCCCGAAGGGTCTTCCTTGTGTTTTGACGGAAGAAGCTACAAAGAGAGAGTTCCGTATTTCCGTCTCTATAGGAGTCCTGTAGGTCTCCTGTTTACTCCCAGCTTTCGTTCCTCGCCCTCTCTGACCAAAGTTGTAAACTTCACCGGGGAACTCGATGTTTGGGATGTGACTCAGTATTGCCTTCTCTGAATAGTTTCGTCAGGGGTTACGAGTGCGTGTGTGTGTGTGTGTGTGTGTGTGTGTGTGTGTGTGTGTGTGTGTGTGTGTGTGTGTGTGAGAGAGAGAGAGAGAGAGAGAGGAGGGCAATGAAATCACGCCCTCGGCAATGAGGACAAATATCAGTCCAAGCATCTGCCTCCACTCTGATCTATTTCTTTCAACACTTTTTTTTTTTGTTCGTCTTTCCCTGAAGACCACTGAACTCACAATATACTTTCCCTGCATAAAAATCACAAGCACCACTCATGAATACTGGTAAAGCACCCACAAAAATAGCTCTTGGTCGCTTGATACGAAAACTTGTTTATATATTCTGATTACCTGCTAATTATTGACTGAACAGATTTCATTTTGAATATCGCGTTAGATTTTTTTTATATCAAAACTTTCACTAGTCTATTCCATGTCATTTTATTTTATTCTTATATCTATTACATCATTCTACTTGTATACCACTGTCATTTTATTCTATATCATTGCAGAAAACGTATAGATAGTGCTTGGAATATGAAGTCTAACTATTGAATTTTCATTCATTTCTACATCACAGTGGTCACGCATAAGCTAAAAATTCAGAGGAACATCGAAGTTAATAATCAGAGATGCAGTTTGAGTAATTTGCTATACAATGTAACTGCCGTTTCACATGGCGTAATTCAAAAAAAAATGGCAATGGATAACTTGATGCTAAGAAAATTGTCAAAATACTATTGAAAAAAAATGCGAAAATTAACTACCAAATAAAAGCATTCATTTTGTTTTGAGACTCGTTCAATATGGATATGATCCGACAAATCATAAAAGGTGCATTTAGAATAATATTTATTCTTTTACAGTAATCTAATTCAGCATCACAACTCTTTTTTATCTATTAGCATTTTGGCTTCGGTGCCATAGAACAGTTTATTTGTTGTCATCTGTAATATGCACAAAGAATGAGAGAACTAGAATCATAATTTGAAACTTTGCATATTGCGTTGTTTATTTTTAATACCTGTTCCGATGTATTTTTTTTATTTCAGATCGTGTCCCCCTGTATAGAACAGATGACTTTGTGTGTGTGTGGGGGGGGTGTCATATATTCTTAAAATTTTCTAGTTCTATACGTCACACACATCTGCAATCAACTAAGTGATAAATTTGGGTTGTCTAGGTGGGCTAACGCATCTTACTACAACTGCATCATACTACTTATAAAGATTTTTCGCATCCTAGACGATTCAAACCGAGGAGGTCTTTTCAAACAAAAGACTAAGGTAAGAGTAAAAAAGTGTTAATTGGTAAAGTATTTAACTCCCTCATACAGTTAGATGCATGAACAGCAGCATGACACAGATTCAACAATGATTCGAAACTGTTCTTTGCACCATTCTTATTGGTTTGTTGAAGGTGAAAACCACTGCTGATGTCTTGTAAGACAGTTATTACCAAACTGTTATGGTCTTTGAGCACCGGCGATTAGGAGGACAACGAAAGATGGTAAGATTGCATTTTTCTGACCACTATGGTTTGTACGGCCTTACGCAGACTTTTCCCCTTAGCACTTTTCGAGTAAAACATTAATTTTATCTGTTCAATATTATGTGCCTAATTCTAGGAACATAAAAGTACTTTCGACACATCTGGAACTGAATATACTGAAATAATTGAGATGACCTCACAAAACACAGGATGTTCTGAGTACCGTTTTGTGTTTTGGAAATACAGTAATCGTGTTTTTTTATTTATTATTTTTTTATGGCATTTGCATAAAGGATATAAAGAACCTATAATGCCATGAACCAAAATATTATGACCACTCATCCTGTTTCCAGCCAACCAGACTGCGCGGTCACCGGTGGTGGCGTATATATGGAAAATGTTCTCATGAACATTAATTGGTCCTCTAATCCCTATTGAACACACCTTGACCGCTAATTCTTATCTGAAGATTGCTTCAGACCAGGTAAGTATTGACCTACATGGAGTCAATGCAGCGCAATGGATTTGCACTCCTCTTTCAGCAAGACAACGTCCCGTGTCACAAGGCTTGTATTGTGTAAGCACGGATCGAAGAGAATATCCAAGCATTAGGTGTTCTCTCTGGTCTCCAAATTTTCCTAATTTGAATCACATTTTAGAGTGCGTGTGGCACGCAGCATCCACTGGTCAACGCCAGTGCCTCGCTCCGTTGTGAACCTCTGGGACGTTATTCTGTCTAAGTTGGTCCAGAATACCTCAGGACATCTTCCGTGGTCTAGTGGAGTCAATGTGAATACGGAAGCGGTTATCTCCACCAAAGGAGACCTAACGAGTTACCAGTCCAGTTAGGTGGTCATAATGTTTTGACTTATGAGTGTGTGTGCATTAATAATTCTGTTGAACCAAAGTCTCCTTGCAGATAAAACATGGTTTCCTAAGGTCACAAGTCTCTAGTAAGTAAGTGGTGGTAAAAAAAAAAAAAACCAGCTAACGCCTTTTTATTCCCGTATATAGGGAGTAGGCGAGGCCGTTTAGCCCTATCTAACTTTGGAGACTAAGTGGGCAGTTCAATCTCCACTGGTAGCCAATCAGAGAAAGCTGGCCCAAGGCTATCACTAATTAAGTGGCACGCAGTGAAGAGAGCGGCTCAACAAGTGCCGCCATCTTGTGGTCCCTGACCCTAACACACGTATTTAATGTCTGAAATAATGTGGGTTCTACTGTCGATTTTCTTGAGTTTACAGGAGAAAAAACCCGCTTGCCTGTGCCAGAGATCGACTAACTCGGGAACCGGTCGAAAAAAGGCTTAGAAAAATTTCCTCTAGTCGCCGACTAGATTTGAAACCAAGAAGTCTTCCTTCGTGCGGTCAAGCGACGTGGTATGCAAACACCACATCCACTGAAAGAAATAACAATAATAAAAAAAAAGTCTATAACCAGAAAATTATATCTCAGCTTATTGAAAGTGCAGGTCTATAGCAACCCCTGTTTATTCTATTACAGTTCATTTTCTAGAATGTGACTTCGCTAGAATTAATATTGTATATGAACAATATCGTCATCATACTATCATAGTAATGGCTACAATAATCGCCAGTAGTGCATTGAATTTATACGGCATTGTCATCGTAGAGTAGTAGGGAGCGGTATTCACACACCGGGCAATGAAATTCATCTCCCAACGGTAAAAAGAATGACCGAGAAAGAAATCGAACTGTATTTCTTGTTGATTTCTGCCTTGCTCGCAAGACGACGTCAAGTTAAAAAATATAATTTCTATTTATCATAATGAAAATACTATTTTTGAATTTAATGAATTTTTTTTTCATGTTTTATTGTTGTTAACTATTTGGGAATCTTACTTTAGAAACCAAACATGAACTTTTTTCAGGTCTATAACCAGAGTTATAGACTTTAAGTTTGGCAGTGAAATTCGTCTCCCACCTAACGGCATTCTCAAAACATCCATGTCCACGGAAAGGATTGGAACCCACAGTGTGATCATTGGAGAGCGAATACGCTAACCATTCCACTAACACGTCAGTAACAGATTCAAATCTGTTGTGGATATGGCTGTTTGTGAATGTCTCTAGGGGGGGGGGAGGAAATGAGAGACGTAGTTGCCAAATAGTCCATGTTTGATCACTAGAGCAGTTTTCGAATTATAATGATATTAATACTAATGTGCTATAGACCAACAGCGTTTTGTGGGTGGGATTCACATTAAAAGTACGTTTTAGTTCAGTCATATTTCATGGTGTTGCCATCTTCCAGTGAAGTTACAATTTCGATTAGTAGTCTGTTAATTTCAATGTCACAACGTTTCATTTGAGTCATTTAAGATACAAATAATCAACAACAAAAGTGATTAGCAGTATAAGCAGAAGACGAAATTAGATTGGAGTGTATATTCCTGATACAACAAAATATTTCAACTTAATCATCATGATAAAAAAATCACTTTCATTGTGTAATTGCTCCTGTTTAAACGATGCACACAACTGTACCCCCAGGGCCAACTCCCAAAGTTATCCCCGGGAAATAATTGATTAACTACTCACCCAGTATGAATTGCATCACGCTACATTTCAGTTGGTTGGCTCTGATCTTTTGCCTCTTACTTTTGCTCTTCCGATTTAGGTAGTCGAATCGGCATCCTTGGATCAGAAAACGGTTAACTCGCCTGAATAGCCTCAAATCAATCATGCGTGAGTGACCGAAAGAATGAGTAAGCCAAGTAGATGATGCTTTATATTTGAATTCTCTATTTCTTGTTCGTCATTTCTAATGTATTTTTATTTTAAGTGTTTGCATTTATTTTTAATTCTAAATATTATTCTCATGTTTTTCTTCGAATAATACTTGATAGGGTGGAACAGCTGATGCCAAATCATGTTACACACGTGATTTTTTGCTATCATGAGTGTAACGCATGATTTGATCGGCTATCGAGTCTTCCCAAATAGTCTCTGATGATCATAAAACCTTAGAAGAAGATGTTTTCATTAACAAAACGACCTATTGCATAAATAGTTCAATCGAGAAAAAAAAAAAACTCAAAATATTCACAATTAAAGAAATAAGTCAAAGAAATCAAAGCAAGTTCAAAATCATGTTTTAAAAGTTCTCTTTTGGGTGCATGTATAGAGTGGTTATCGTCTCTTCCCTTTTATTAAATTAAAGATTCAAAGAATGACATTTGGCTGTCACATTTACTGAGTGATGTATTAAAGCAAAGTTCTTATGGCAACAAATTACATCGACTGTAATGTTAATTCCAGAAAGGTAGTTAGCATACCGAAAATGCTAACTTAAGATGCTTATTTCCCTATTCGCGAAATAAGCATCTTAAGTCTTTAGCATCCAAGTATACTTAATTTCTCATTTTCAACATTTCTGATATATCTGTATTCATAGCCTGATAGATTCTCCTTAATTTTCAGTAGATGCGAATTGACAGACTCAAATCGTTTGCACTCTTGTATGTTCACACCTACTGATGAAAATGGGATGGTCACACATGTGCATACTACTGAGTAAACCTTGCACTAACTTAGATTAAGTAACTTATAAACAATTTACTCTGGTGGTTTTTGAAATATTATTATTTTCTTGTTCTATTTCTCGAAATTGATATCTAAACAGGCTTAATATCTTCTCATAGTCAAATAGAACACCACACAAACATTTAGGATTGCAGATACAATGGTGCAATTCTTATAATAAAAAAAAATCTAAGAAACAGATATTTCTCTCTGTTTCTGTGTGTGAGAAGTAGTTCGGATGTTATCTTAGTGACTACGAACAGAGGGACGATAGTAAACCCAGATGGGTTAGTACAAATATCGCGGAAACTGTTTCCCCTGTTACGACGAACACATACAACAGGTATACTAATTATAACGTAATAAACAGCAAACCTCCATGTTTGTCGAATGTCAGAAATATCTACAGTCACTTAAAAAAAACTAACAATTGAAAATTGACATTGCGAGAAAAAGAGAGATTAAAGTTAACAGTATTATCTGTTTTGTCTACTAGAAAATGATATGAGTAGTGTAAATGAACGTGTAAATTTGATATTTGACACGTGCTTTTGTAAATTTTCTGAAGACATTGGTCCCTACATGGTAAGGCCTGTGGACTGAGAAGTGCACAATACTATCACCAGCAAACCATGAGGCGGATTAGTAATAAGGATAGACTCAATGATCTGATTGATTTTTTTTTTTTCCATGGGAATTATTGAATTACCATGAGGCCAAAATATTTTATAAGTATCCAGGCTGTTTAAAATTGTAATTTTTCACTGTGTGCTGATTTCATCCGAGTGGGTGAGGATCAGAAGATAATTTCGGAACTAAGCAAGTTTTTCCCATGAATTTCTTTTTCAGAATCTAATTTAGATTCGTTTATGGTATTTTTTTTCTCATGCATTTATTGTATGCTTAATTTTTATTGCAGATTTCCTTAGTGTACTCGTTGAAGAAATAAGGCTTAGATAAAAGATGAGAATTCAACTTAAATGCAGCGAGGATAATACTGATATTATCCTTCAGTTTAATATCAGTAAAAATCAATCAATAAATAAATTTATAATTATTATTAAGAGAGTCAGGGACACATCGAGGGAGGTCACAATACTAGAGATGGGAGCTAGAGAAAAATCTAGCTCCCATCCACTAAAGGTTTTTCCTAGCTTACATTTTAGCACAGTGGATGCGCTAAATATTAAAGAATGCGAAAACCTGGCGCTAGATAACAAGCATAGTACTTTTTTAAGTCACTTTAAGGCTCCAATACGTAGGGAGAGGTCTCGCCTACAATGCAGTTCATCTCCCACCCGTAAAGAGAAATATCTAAGCTCTGCGTGTCATTCGAACCTACGACCTGTAACCTCATATACACGAAAATGCGATATTATGTAATGTTGGAACCTTTTCCACATTTAACTGTGAAAAACGGTGCTATATTGAAAGTTATCTGAATCCATGATGCACCTAGTTACTAAATTTAAAAGCAAAGCTATTTTGGCAATGGAGCAGTCCCTTTATCACAACTAGGCTAAATATTTTATCTTAATTTTCTCCTCTAAGTGCAAATAATTTACCATTTCAATTCCATATTTAAAATTGCAAGGATAATCATGCAGATAATAATTTACTATGCGGTATGAAGTTGTTGAAATATGTCACTAGATGGCAACACTTGTTAATCAATAACTACGAATGCAAGAACGAGGATACAACCTTAGCACATAGAAGTGACGTTCATTTTCGGTCTCCTTTCGCGTATTAGTTTCGTTTTTTTTTACTGGTAACGGATATTACTGTTGATTTATTTAGCTGTATTTAAAACTGCAAGTTTATATATATATATATATAATATAAACCCTACACACCGAGTTCACAAAAACCTATAAAACAAGAGTGCTATGTTCGTCAATGGTTAAAGAAGGAACGTATTAGTATACAGTATTTCGTTTTCGTATATTGGTAAAGTTCATTAAATAATTTTATAGCTGAACTATGTATGAGTGTTGGCCAGCAAGCAAATGTTTATTTTATACATATTTAGAGAAAAAGTAGAAGAATAATAGTGGCTATTTTAGTGAAACAGCTCTTATGAAAATCCCTAAAGAAAAGGAATAATGCGAAAATTAAATAAATAAAATAATGATTGCTGGTAAAATAATTTTTACAATTTTTAGTGAAGATGACAAATTAAATATGAAAATGACAACAGAATTAGTAAAGCTGTGGTAGGAAGCAGGGGCGAATTCTCCATGCTTGCTGCGCAAGCTCATTAATTGAGAAAGAAGTAATATTTATTTGTTAATAAATCCATGCATTTATAAGCATTCCATTCAGGCTTTTATTTTTGTAGATGGAAAACGTCTTAAGCTTGCGCGGCAATAATTGAGCTTTGCGTTGTGTATGAAGGCCGATGCTTGCTCGTTTAGTCAAAACTACCTTGGCTTGCTCGGTTGTAGGAGCTTCCAGGTCCTCGCTGCAGCACTGTGATTTCATGCGCGCACATAGCCATTTCCGCTTCCTTCACGTCGTCTTTAACACAGGCCATACGCAGTCAAAGTAGTTCTAGCCAGTGAGCTTCAGCCAGCCTTTACAAGTGTGCGTGTTGCTTGAGAAAATTAAGTTACAACCAACTTTTTTTGACGGTGTTATTGACCAGTTCATGAAGAAGAACTGTAGGGTAGAATTTGTAGCTAAATTGAAAAAGATTGAATATCATTTGTAAAATAAATGTTGTATTTGTATGATTAAATGTACATACATTTCTAAATATATAGTTTTAAATGGTCAGTAATTCATTATTCTGCTAATCAGACTTCAATCACACATCTCACTCCCTGAATGATAACAAGAGCAAGCGTGAATTTCAAGACCAGCATTCGCACCTACTAGGAAGTCAGTTGAATAAATTTATATGGAATAAGAAAGAAATTAGTCAAAACACTAAATTAGCTGTATACAAGACCATGTTGTTCAAACCAATTGTAACTTAGGGATCTGAGAGCTGAGTTAAAAATAAAACACTTGACCAAAGACTGGAGACCACGAAAGTTCTGAGAAAGTTAGTGGAGTGACCAGTTGGCATCAATGGCAATATCATATTATTAAAAACGTGGATGTTAGGAAAGAACTTGCCATCCTGAACTTGGCATTCAGGAACGTGTTAGCAGAGCACATAACAAATAGTAGGGTCACTCAAACAGGATGGGAGAGGAAAGATTTGCAAAACAAGTGTTCTTTTCCAGGGAAAAGAACACTTGTTTTGCTAATCTTTCAGGCAGGAAAATGATCCAGAAGAAGACCAAGATGTAGATGGATTGATACAGAAAAAAGTGCCTTAGAAGACAGAAATATAAGATCTGATAATGTTGGAGTCTAGTAGTAGGGGTGGCTCTTCTGACAAAATGCTTCCGGTGGGCGTGGCTTCATGAGTTAGGAATTTCCCTGAGGACATATGGGTCAATGGCTTCAGTTCTTGTGTTAATTTTGCTCAGTTATTCTGTTAGAATATGACCTTTAAAAGTAAAATACAGAAAATAACCAATCAATTTGAAAAAAAAAATAATAATAATTTCACTTTTCAGAATTCTATACTCTAACAGCAATCGGAATTCGAAACCGGAAATAACACTTACCCTAAACAAAACGGCGCAAAGACTTTCCCACCAAGCTTGGGAAATCATAGCATGAGCAACAGTGGGAAAGAATTAATACAGAGAACCAATCGGATAGTAATCTAAATTAAGTAGTCCACTAGCTTTTCTGGTTATTTACAGAAATATCTTTCAACTCCTATGTTTTGTGTGTTTGTGGTGTGAATATATGTTAGTCACACTAACCTATAATGAAAAAGTGAACTGCATTTTCAGACTTGTGTTTGTGTTCTGTGAATATATGTTAATCAACAATTTGGAATATTCAGAAAACCTAGATAGTACCAAGATGTTCCCATTCTGGAAAGAAATGTAAGTTTTTTTTTTTTAACTTGAACATAACAATTGATAATTGTAATACAATAATCATTGCTCGTATGTTTTTGGTAAGCATAATTCTAATACTGAGTAGTTTTTTTTTTTTTCATAAGAATAATCATAGAGTACATATTATAGTATCAACATGGATACATTAGCGACTTTTCATGTCTAATGTGTATGTATGTGTGTGTGTGTGTGAGATTAAGGACACCATTATAATTAAATTATTCAGAAAACCTAATCACACCCGCCATCACGACATACTCTAAGAATTCCCACTCATTAACAGTAAAGAAATACCCCAAAATGTATTGGAAAATTAGTACAACCATCTATAGAAGAAAAAAAAAACTATGTTTGAGTGACATAGCATATAATTAAATTATTCAGAAAACCTCAAAAGACTGTCGCCATCATAAGTTAAAAAAAAAACTGTATATTTGAGTGACATAGCATATAATTAAATTAAATTATCATTCCAAACTCAATAACAACAAACATTCACGTCACGATTCCTAATCTTATCTTGATCTTGATCTTGCCAGAAGTGTCCCACCAATCACGACACGATTCCTTATCTCTAATATATCTCCCTTTTCCATTCAAAACAATAACGTCACTTATCTACATCTCATAACAACAAACATTCACGTCACAATTCCTTATCTTATCTTGATCTTGTCAGAAGTGCACCACCAATCACAACACGAATCCTTATCTCTACCATGATCCATTATAACATATGCGAACCAAAACACAACTGAAGCCATTGACACATATACCCCCAGAGAAATTCCTAACATTCCATTCTCTATAACAACAAACATTCATGTCACGATCGTGCAAAGTGTCCCACCAATCACAACACGAATCCTTATCTCTATCATCACCCATAATGCCATACGCGAACCAAAACACAACAACTGAAGCCATTTTATCTTGATCTGAATCTTGTCAGAAGTGCACCACCAATCACAACACGAATCCTTATCTCAAACATCACCCATAATTCCATATGGGAAAAAAAATCCCCCACAATTCCATACGCGAACCAAAACACAAGAACTGAAGCCATGGACACATATGCCCTCGGGGAAATTCTAACTCATGAAGCCACGCCCACCGGAAGCATTTTGTCAGAAGAGCCACCCCTACTACTGAGTCTTGACAGGAAACAAATTAATTTGGAGGAAAATTATTCATCTGAAGTTAGTAATGGCGTAACTTTTTTTATGTAATACTACTCTAATTATACCCACCCTGAGGGTACACAGCGGAAATTTGATGATGATGATGATGATGATGATAAAATAATAATAATAATAATAATAATAATAATAATAATAATAATAATAATAATAATAATAATAATAATAATAATAATAATAATAATAATAATAATACGAGATAAATAAAAATAATAATACATAAATAATTAGTGTCTGTGAGAAATCCATTAGACTTAGTCTGTGAGAGAGGGATCATCTATTAAGCTGATAACCCTCTTCTGGATATAATGAAGAATTTTGTAGGAAGTTTGGGGTACACCACCACCACTCCAAATGTGAGAACAGAATTCTAGCATTAGACAGAATGAGATTTTAAAGTTTTGTAGGCAAGAAAATTAAGTATCTTAAACAGAAGAGGACATCGAGTTTTCTGAAGGCAAGGATTCGGTGTAGATTAGGATTTTTTGTTATTGTTGTTCAGAATTTCAAAATAAAAAATAGCCACATAGACTTTTCTATATGAATCCCATCCACCAGAGGTTTTAAATATTTCATACATGAACACTGTGGACAGACTGAGAGTTAGATAATCCGGAAACTATTCCATAGGGACAAACATGAAACTTTTTCAAGCTACTTTAGACCTCCAATAAGTAGACTGGTGGTCTCCAGCTGAGTGATGGAATTCATCTACCACCTAAAGAAACCCACAAACATCTATGAATATATTAGGATTAGAACATGCGGACTATTCGTTGGAAAGTGGAGGTGTTGTCCATTCTGCCAACTAACTTGATTTCAAGATCTATTCAAATTTCATCTTCGAACTAATTTATCCTCTCCTCTTCTTTTTCTGTTACGCATATTTCTGTCATGTTGAATAGTCCTCAGTGTGAAATGTTTCCCAAGAAGTCCACACATAATATAATCCTGTGGAAGTAGCAGTTACTTTAATATCGTTAGGCCATCTGGAGAAAGCTGTTTTCAGTTTGAATCTACCCACTGACTAGAACTTTTTCTAACCATTTTTTCAACAGGCTCCATAGTTAGTCGATCTCTGGCACGGGCAAGCGGTTTTTTCCTCCCGAAACTCGGTTTTTTCTTTCCACAAACTCAAGAAAACTCAACTGTTGAGTCACACTATTTGAGACAATAAATACATTGGGGCGGGGACCACGCAGTACTTGTCTCTTCACCAGAAGCCATTTATAATTATAATTATAATTATAATAATTATTATTACGTGACACCTCCAATTTAGTGATAGTCTTGGACAAGCTATCTCTGATTGGCCACAGGTGGAGATTGAAATATCAGACTTCAAAAGGATAGTACTAAATCCGCCTTTGCCTACCTGTATTGAGGAATGAAAGGCGTTAAAGGATTTTTAAATTTTTTTTTATAAATGATAATAATTGTTCATCTTTTTCCTTCACACTTTGCAGTCGGTTCTACAGGTATTTAAATCTCTCTCATGTGAAGGATTAACATTAAACAAATATCCACAAGTGGAAGGCCTGTGCAGCCCTGTTAAATAGCATTTGCACCAGCACTAGGCCATCCGAAGAGAATGTTTGATTCTTGTTACCTACTAGAAGAAAATTTTATAAGCTTTTTTCGCAGTGTATGGTCTGCAATGATCTGAGAACTATATTATTTACTTAGTGAGTGTTGATGGCTAGATGTCTATGAAAATCATTAATAGCCTTGGTCCAGGTGTCACTGACAGCGTGACTGCCAACCTGACTTCAAAAGTTAATTACAGTTAAACTGGGATATATACAGGGTGTTCGGGATAAATTTGACATATTTATAATTAATTATATTTTTCCGTAAGTTACATGTATTAACACACACTTCTCTTCATTTAAAAGTTTGGACCCTTCTTCATTCATATACAAGATGTCAGAAAGGATGGATAGCTGGAACGCACCTGAATCATGGAAGAGAATAACTTGTATCATGATGATTCGTGCCCGCCATCAAAATAAGGATATTACGACTGCTGCCCAATGCTCCCTGAATACAGTAAAAACAATCAGGCATGAACTAGAGACTTGCAATGGTGACTACGAGGATGTAGCAAGAAGAAAGATCCCTAGCAGACGGTCTGATTGCGTTCGTACAGCAGAATTCCTCGCAAATCTGCAGGAACAGGTGTTGAAGAACCCTGGCATTGGAATTCGGGCTTTGTTCGTGGAGTTGCTAACTGTAGTCAAGCCCTGGATAACAAGGGTAGCCAATGGTAGGCCGTATGTATGGCAGCAGGATTCGACCCCTTGCCACACCTCTGGGAAAAGTCAAAAATGGTTGTCTGAAAATTTCTATGACTTCACCAGTCCAAATGTTTGGCCTCCAAACTCCCCAGACCTTAACCCCATGGATTATTTTGTATGGGGCGCAGTTGAAAAAGACACCAATCGCACTTCCAGTAATACAAAAGCCCAGTTAATGGATAAAATTAAAACAGTTTTTGCGGCCCTTCCCAGGGAGACTGTAGCATCAGCTTGTTCGAGGTTCCGAAGCAGAATTGAAGCTGTGATCGATGCTAATGGTGGTTATTTTGAGTAAATCTTGTTGATAGTATTGTAATTAACTCTGCCTGTAATGTTTTTTTGTCAATTCATTAAATTTAATAGATACAAAGAAGATTTTCTTTTTCCTTACGAAACTGTCAAATTTATCCCGAACACCCTGTATAGTCATCATTCCTTTTGTGGTTTATAAATATTTAAATCAGAAGAATGCAGGAAGATGGGAACAATTTAGAAAAAGTAAATCACATTATATTTCAATAGTATCATTGTAGCTGTAAATTTGCAAAGGGAATTTACATTTCCTACTTAAAAAGCCTATGCAAATGATATTTACATCCATAGCACTAGGTTACCCGAAGAAAGATCGTTCAAAGTTCGATTCCAGTCGCCGACTAGAGGAACTTTTTCTAAGTCTTTCTCTGACCGGTTCTCGCGTTAGTCGATCTTTGGCACGTTCAAATAAGGGTTTTTCTTCCCAGGAACTCAGATTTGTAATCCTGAACTCAAGAAAATCGACTGTAGAACTCACACTGTTTCAGTCAATGATATATAGCTTTAGGGGTTCCCAGATGGCAGTAATTTCTGCTGCACTCTCCAGATGCCAATAAAACAATTGAGTCTTTGGCCACCTGTTCATGATTGGCTAAGGATGGAGTTTGTTTTACCCAGTTTTAAGAAGGATTAGTTAGAACTAAACACTCTTGCCTAGTCCCTTTGGAGAGGAAGTAAAGACATTAGTGGACTTCTTCATTCTCTTTTAAAGACAATTTATTTTCTCAACAATTAAAACAATATCGATGTCCAATCTCCAGCCAAAATCAAAACTAGTCGAAATCACTAAGTGATGTGACCTGCAGTCGTGTCTGCAATATTTTATTTTTTCTGTCTGGCTTTAACAATTCTTCCCATCATGGGGACATGTGAGTTGTGCACAAAGTGTCAGGTGACTTAAACACTATAACTATGTCCCAAATTTTTTCGAAGGCAGTTCAACAGCCAGTTATAGTTATCTGCAGACTCACATACCCCCTCCCCATTAAACTATCTACTTTGCTTTGATGAGATTGGCAGGATTTTCGAAGGATCTTACGCGTTAGTAAAGTAACAGCTGTATTGTTGAAATCGATATTCCACACTTTGGTGCGATTTCAATTCTCATGAGAATATAAGCGTAAGAATTATATTATAGAGCAGCACTCCTTACATACTAGTGACCCGTTTTCTTTATAAAATTAATATTAAACCGAATTAAACGAGTAGATTCGTGATGCCAGTAAAATATCCGATATTTTTACTGGTACCTGATAACGTTTAGCAACGGGGCTCCACAACATATTTTCTATTTGTGTGTATTCGCACGTAGACATAAACAAGTTATACCTTTCTGACGTTTCTCTTATTTCTAGCTTGATTTTCTTCATCGATTTCAATTTTTATTTCATATTTTCATTGCTCTGCTCTATATATATATATGCATATACCCTCTCCTCTACTTTCCTTAGTATATGATTAATATCTACCGTTGCTTTGTTAATTTTACCCCGTTATTAGAGATAAACCTTCATCACTGTAGTATATTCTTGGTGCCATGTTCACAACTGTTTTAGAAACATTTCTTTTTACTCCCTACTCATGTTGAAATTGATAGCACTGCTTTTCAATAAGTTTGCATTAATCCATTTCTGCTCACAATAGTGTGATATGCATAAAATCTAACTAGATGAATACAAAACATGTATTCATCTCTAGTTAGATGAATACATGAATATATACTGAGAGAGCAGACAGTAGAAGGGTAGCCACTAGTGACCAAATCAAGATCAAGATAAGATAAGGAATCGTGACGTGATTGGTTGTTCATTTGATAACGTCATTGTGTGTGACATCATGAGTTTGTAATGTTTGGAATTTCCCTGGGGGCATATGTGTCAGTGACCTCAGTTCTTGTGTTTTGGTTCGTGTATGGAATTATGGGTGATGGTAGAGATAAGGATTCATGTTGTGATTGGTGGGGCACTAGTGACCAGATCAAGATCAAGATAAGATAAGGAATCATGACGTGAATGTTTGTTGTTATCAGATGTAGATAAGTGATGTCGTTTGTTAGTTGTAAATAAATAACGTTATTGTTTTGAATGGAAAGGAAGATATATTAGTGGATAAGGAATCGTGTCGAGATTGGTGGGACACTTTTAACCAGATCAAGATCAAGATAAGATAAGGAATCGTGACATGGATGTGTGTTATTATAGAGTTTGGAATTTTGCTGGGGCTCCCTTCTCTCAGGGACATCATGTAGTGTATCAAGATCAAGATAAGATAAGAAATCGTGACGTGATTGGTTGTTCATTTAATGACGTCATTGTGTGTGACATCATGTGTTTGGAATGTTTGGAATTTCCCTGGGGGCATATATGTCATTGACGTCAGTTCTTGTGTTTTGGTTTGCATATGGAATTATGGGTGATGGTAGAGATAAAGATTCGTGTGGTGATTAGTGGGGCAGTTTTAACCAGATCAAGATAAAGATAAGATAAGGAATTGTGTCGTGGGTGTGTGTTGGTTTCAGATGTAGATAAGTGATGTAATTGTTAGTTGTAAATAAGTGATGTTATTGTTTTGAATGGAAAAGGGTTCATAATATATTAGTGGATAAAGAATTGTGTCGTGATTGGTGGGACACTTTTAACCAGATCAAGATCAAGATAAGATAATGAATTGTGACGTGAATGTTGGTTATTATCAGATGTAGATAAGTGACGTTATTTGTTAGTTGTAAATAAGTGACGTAATTGTTAGTTGTAAATAAGTGACGTTATTGTTTTGAATGGAAAAGGGAGATATATTAGTGGATAAGGAATTGTGCGATTGGTGGGACACTTCTGACCAGATCAAGATCAAGATAAGATAAGGAATCGCGACGTGAATGTTTGTTAGTTGCAAATAAGCAATGTAATTGTTAGTTGTAAATAAGTGACGTTATTGTTTTGAATGGAAAAGGTAGATATATTAGTGGATAAGCATTCGTGTCGTGATTGGTGGGATACTATGAACCAAATAGGGGTAGGGTGAAAGGGGAAGCAATGTCAGTGTCCTGGATGTGTGTTGTTATGAGTTGTAGATAAGTAAATGGTTTGCATATGGTATTATGGGTGATGGATAGTGATAAAATAAAGTTTGGAATTTCGCTGGGAGCCCTCGTCTGTCAGGGTCATCACGTGGTGTGTTTGGTTCGCTTAGAGAATTGTGTGTGATGTTTAGAGATAAGGAATCGTGACGTTTTGTGTTTGGAAATTTCTGGAGAACATATTTCTCTCTGTGATATCACATGGTGTTTTGGTTTGCCTATGGAATAATGGGCGATGTTTTTGAAATAAGATATCTCGGAATTTTCCCAGGGCGACATGCATCCTTCATTGTCATCATGTTTTGTCTTTGGTTGTCTATAGATGGCTGTACTAATTTTCCAATACATTTTGGGGTATTTCTTTCCTGTTAAAGGGTGGGAACTCTTAGAGTAGAGTCATGATGGCAGCAGTGATTAGGCTTCTCTGAATAATTTAATTATATGGTGGTGTCCCTCCAACACACTTTTTTTTACATACCTCATACATATTTTATTCTATATTCATATTCTAAAGACTATGGAAATTCTTAGACTATAGTAGTCTAGTGGTGCCAGCATTTAGGCTTTTCTGAATAATTTAATTATATGCTGGTGTCCCTCAAACACTTTTTTTTCCATAGCTCCTGCATACTATATTCTATATTCATATTCTAAAGACTAATGGAATTCTTTCTAGAAATTCTAATGATAATTTAAATTCCTTACAGTCTTTCCAGAATGGCTCTTCTAAATGCGAATATTCCAAAAAAGATATTCCAAAATAGTTGAATTTTATATCCACAGCACAACACAAATGCTCACCCAGAACAATTCCTTATCTTATCTTGATCTCGTTAAGTGTCTCACCAATCACGATACAAAGCCTTATATGCACTAATATTATCCACTAATATCTTCCTTTTGCATTCAAAAGAATAACGTCACTTATTTACAACTAACAAATGATGTCATTTATCTACATCTGAAAACAACACAAACCCACGACATGATTCCTTCTTATCTTGATCTGGTTAAAAGTGCCCCAACAATCATGACACGAATTCTTATCTCTACCATCACACATTGTTCCATACGCGAACCAAAACACAACTGACACATATGCCCATAGGGAAATTCCAAACACATGACATCACACACAATGATGTCATCAAATGAATAACCAATGACGTCATGATTTCTTATCTTGATCTGGTTCAGAGTGCCACCCCTTCTACTACAGACGTTTTCAGGACTCTATTGCACTTGAGACCTGAAAACTTCTGCTCTATATAAGTATGTCTCAGTATGCACTCATGTTTTGTATTCATTTGCTCTGCATACATTCATTTATATAATCTCAACAGCTTGTCGTAAAGAACAAATCTGATTTCCGTCTATATATATATAGATGGAAATTAAACTTGGTCTTCTCCAAGTTTAATTTCCATCTTATATATATATATATCCTACTCCTAATCCTGTGTCTTCCTTTCTTTGAGGGTTGCAGTTAATTACTAGGGAGATATTACGCAAGGTGGTTTCCCGTTACCTTGCTTGCCTACAGTATTTATGACTGTAGCTGTGTGCATTCATGGGGACGGTTTGCCTATTCTGTGGGACTAAAAACCCTGTTCTTCTGTATGAAACTGGCTAACTCACCTTTCGTCAAAAGAGACGATAAAGGTTCCTCACGTCACTGACGGGAATCGAACCCCATGTCTTTCTGACCAGAGGGCTTCATCTACATCGACTGAACTACGGAGCCCCCCCCCACCCCAGTAACAAACAAATTAATCCGAACAAGTAGAATTTTCAAATTTCTGGTTTTTGTTTTAGTTCACAATAGTTTTGGTTTTAGTCCACTATTTTGGTTGACTGCTGCGTGTTTTAACTATCTCTACGATGTTTATTAATAGTATTGTGCGTTTTTAATATTGTACAAAAATTGTCATTCGTAGTGTTTTATTCATTTATTGTAGCTATAAAATGGATACTCCAAGAAAGCATTCAATGTACCCTTTCTCAGCACAATATCCATCATTCAAAGACAAACTGCCAATGAGTGTGGTCAGGGCTGTATTTATGCACAGGCACACAAGGCTATAGCTCAGGACCCAGGAAAAAATAGAACTAATTTAAGGGCCCCTAAACAATGAGGGACGGGCATGGAGCACTCTAGCTCCTCGGTTCAAGTATAAGTACAACCCTGAGTGTGGTGTTTGTTTGGGTACTGTTAATGCGATTTTAAAGAGGTTTAGGGAGACAGGTATCTTTTCTCCTGACAGAAAAGGCAAATGTGGGGAAAAAAGGAAAACTACACTTCATCTACAGATCGTTTACTAGTCAGGAAAAGCAAAATGAATCCAAGATTGTTTGCTGTAGACATAGAGTTGGCAGCTAGTGGAATTAATGTTTCTGACATGACAGTCCGTCGAAGATTGCTGGAAGCAGGGAGGACTGCCCACCGACCAAAAACGGAACAACTGTTGAAGAAGGCTATGCAGAAAAAGAGGCTCCAGTGGCCAAAAGTGCACAAAGATTGGACGGTGGAAAAGTGGAAGGTCATATTCTCAGATAAGAGAATATCTGAGATCTTTGACCAAGGAGAGCGAGTACTCAATGTTCGCAAATCAGTGGCCGAGACTTTCCTGTCCATTTTCCACAAGCTCCTAAACACTCAGCTAAAAAGATATTCTGGATCACTTGAGCCTGTTGATGGTATGATGAAAAGTGACCAATACATAAAAATATTGGAAAAAAGTGGTCCTACAGATTCAGAAAGACAAAGAACTCATGTTCCAACAGAATCTCGGTCCATGCCACACTTCAAAAAAGTGGGAAATTAAATTGTGATATAAATAAAGGACAGCTTAATACAATCCATTATAAAAGTATGGTTTCAAGATGCAGAAATTATAAAAATGTGTTCGACCTTGGCAGAGTCCATGCCTAAGCGAATTAACTTATAAAGAAAAGAGGAGCATGTATAAACTATTAGGTAAGGAGTTTAATTTTTGTACTTATTTTCTTGTGAAATTAAAATTTTCCTGTAAAATATAAGTGCCCAGATTAATTTGTTCGCTATTGTTTATATAAACATAACAAACTGTCACTTTCTTCACAAAATATGCTCTATATGGTTGTAACCTTGTGGCAGCTTCCTGATCCAGCCATGAGAATGATTTTTATAGATTGTTCTTTAGACAAAGGCATTTAGAAAGGTACCTAAAAATGGAGGGGGGGGGGGATATTCCCTATGTATGGGGACTTCTGTCATACAGAAAAGTCACATGACCTATAAGCACATCAGTGCAATATTGACTAAGAGTCACTTCTCAAGTATGCTTGCATAAATTTTACCTGGAAAACGTAGTTGATAAATTCCTTTATACATCACACTAGTTTTATTTTCCTTATTACAAATCGATCTTTTTACTGGGCCTTCTGAATAATGTAGCATAGCCACTATAAACTTTAACCATCATATTTGAACATTTTTTGGTAGAATATCATCTACTGTGTCTTTCTTTCAAGTTTCTAATGGTTTTTTTCTGCCTTAAGTATTGATAATCCTGACTATTCCTATTGAATATTTTCTACCCCATTCTTGCATTGTTTGTTTCATTTAAGTCTAATTACTGCAGACATCTGGACCATCTGTACATTCAGCTTTTATGCTCCCTTTAACATTTCAAATTCTTATTACAGTACACACTTTCTTTCATTTCTATGCTTTTTAATAACTTACAGAACATTTTACCACTTTCCTTATATATTCTTATCAGTCCTCCTATGACTTTTGTTTAGCTACTTTTACACATAGCTTTCTTATGTATTCTCTATTTTCTCTCAAGGCACATGCCAATTTACTTGCTAGAACTTTTGATATACTTGATTCATTTGGGGGTTGCCTCTTTAATTTCTTCAGTCTTCCATGAAGTTCAGATTTTTCTATCCTTCCAAACAATTCCACCACATGCCATTCTCGGTAAATCTCATTGCTTTCTTCAGTCTTCTATTGAGTTTCTCAGGTTTGGTACTTGTTTTCAAACTTTCATTCTTTGTTCAATAATATTTGTATATTTAAGTCTATATTCATCTCTGAAAGCTGCTTGAGTTTGATTCTTTTTAGAATTTTCTTAAACATTCTTCTTTTCAATATGATATTCATTTTAATTTAGCTCAAAATCAAATGTTGATCACCTCCTATTTCAAATCTTCTTGTATTCTGAATCAGCATGCTGCCAAAAATAAGTCAATAAGACTTATTTCTTGTGTCTCCTAAATTTGTGCACATCTTTGTGTTGGATCATGGTGTTAGTAATGACTAGTCCATGTCCTGAACAGAAATCCAGCTGATACTTATCATTAGCTTTGCTTTTTTTATTTCTTGAAATATTCCTACCTATTTCTGGTTTTGCCTGATATTGAAGTTTATCTTCATTGCTGCTTATTCCTTGCATTGATCACTGTTGCCTAAATATGATATCTTAGCAGTGGCAGCCGGTGAAAATTTTAAGTGGGGGTGCCGCATATACAAAATAAAATAAAAAAAAAAATTTATTTTTTTCCTAATCAGTAACCAATTTATTAATAAATAAATTTACATATTTAAAAAATTGCTTTACTAAAAATATTTCACCCTCACCACAAACACCAATAAAAAAAGTTTTGCATCTCTCAGAAATAACGTGCGTAAGCATCCAATACACTGCCCAAACGAGCAGTGTCGGAATCACTTGTAATATGCAATGACAAGTGTAAACGAATATCGGCGAGTCTAGCTGCAATTGGCATGATAATTTTCACACTGTGTTAGATCGCAGTGCATTTGTTTCATGTAACGATAATTGAAAAAATATAATTCTGTTCATATTTTCAACAGTGACACTCGTCATAATTCAGCCTTGTATCTATAATAAATAAATAATTCTATGTTATTTTAACAAAATAAAATAAGATTTACAAAAAATAGTTCACCCTCACCACGAACACACACCAATAATAAAAGTTTCGTATCTCACAGAAATAACGCACGCAAGCATACGATACACCGTGAATGAGTTAAAGGCAAGGTATGATAGATACCGTGTCAATGTCGAATAGTTGTTCTTGACATGATGTTAGGGCCTCCCTCGATGAGTCTGTCGACTCCTTGGAGTTGCCCGGAACAATAATAATAATAATAACACTGCCCAAATGAGCAGTGTCGGAATCACTTGTAATGTGCAATGAGATGCGCAAACGAATATCAGCGAGTCTAGCTGCAATTCGTCGAATGTGATAATTCCGACACTGTGTTAGATCGCAGTGCATTTGTTTGGTAATTTAAAGCGTTAATCGAACAATTCCAATTACTAACTATAAATATTCAATCAATGTCAAAACATAAGCTGTAACCTTAAACATGTTGAATTGCATTTATATAATGTTGTAAGCATTGTTATTATTTATAAACACAAACAAAATTCAATTTTTTCATTTTTTCCTTGGGAGTGCTTATGTACGAGCTGCCACTGCATCTTAGAGTTATTATTTAGCAGAATCTAACCTGTTTTAGCCTTCTTTATCTCAGTAATGCCAATTATATTGACATGATACTTCTCAAATTATTCTGCCAGTTCCACTTCTTCATCCATTCATGCTTCTTAAGTTGACGGAAACCTATGTTTGATTCTACTGATGTTGAGCTTTTGTTTCAGTAGCTGATGGTACACTGTTTTTTCTGTTTCTTTGATGAAAACAGCTGTGGACTTGTTTGACAAAGCAATAATCTAGCCAGATAGCATTCCATCAACTAAAAAATTGCCAGCTCATCCTCATTTGTTCATTATCCAGGTGGATACCTATTTACAGGGTACATCATGAGAAGGTAAGAACTGGATGGCAGATCACACACCTCAGTCAAATTTCGACATTCCTTAAAAGCCATGTGGAAGTCTCTTCCAATTTACCCATCTTTGACATTAAGCAACCATCAGTTTCTATCAATTTTATCTCAAGTATTATTTTTTATATGGTGTACTGAGATTTCAACAAAAGTAATAAATGTTTACAGTTTTATAAGAATTTATTATACATCAGACGTCATTATAAATGTACATGAAATACTAAAATTTACATAATTTTACATATGTACAATGACTAATACAAATACATAAGAAATATATCTAGTAGAAATAAAACAATGTACAAGATTTTAAGACTTTTTTTCTCTAAAGATGTCACCCCCCCCACCACCAAAGCTTAAATTCTTTTCAATCATAGCAGCTATTTTGTTTACATTACAAATGAAACTATAATTTCAAATCATGTCACACATATGCAACAGTAGTGAGAATAAAGTGAAAGTAGAAAACAAAATGAGAGTACTTAATCGGTTAAATACTTTTTTTTAAAAAAAACAAGAACTGTTTATATGTAAAAAAATACCACCAAAGTACATCAAAATAAACTAGATTTTTTTTAGAAATTACTGTATTTTTAATGATCATAAAGAATGAAAAAAAGAAAAAGAAACTGACATACTTTGCATGCTATGCAATACAAATTTAAATAAAATAGGGCCACAAGAATTAAAAAAAAACAAAAAACAAATTTCACTTTAAAAGGGATATGTGATAATGCCAAGAATGGAAACTACTGGTCAACTTACAGCATGATATAACTGCAATATTAGTACATACTAATTTTGCATGGAGATTTCAAGAAAAACTTTCCTAAAAAAATTTCTTCCAGAATTTTTTTTATTGATAATTACCAGATTTTTAACCTGTACACAACTGTTTTATTTATACTAGATGTATATACTCTACATTTTTCACTGTCTATATATAAGCTAACAGAATCATTGGGAGGTTGCTTCACATAAGTAAAAAAAAACAACAAAAACTAAACGTTTTCCAATAGCAGTTAATATCTATAAGTTGAAAAGACTGGAATGATAGTTTAATCATGAGTATCATTAGGCATGTTATATGCAGTTTCTCCATTGTTGTGTAAACTCTATATGTCATTGCTAGCACAGCACAGGTCTTTAATGTCACACATATTAATGACTTCCAGATGTCATGAAGGATCATTCCTTGATTTCTATTTAGTGCACTTTTTAAGCAAATGACCTCAGAGGACTCCTTGAACAACCTGTTGAAGCAATTCTCTTCTAAGTAGGGCATGGAAGATGCTTGCCAATTTATTGTGTGATGTTCTTTGAAGATGTGCACTAAGATCCACTTTTTTCTTCCCATTTGTTTTCAATGTCATCTATATGTTCTTTGTTGCAGATTTTGAATACACTTGTATACACCAGTATATTTTTTCACAAGAGCACGGAATCTTGTATACACCTGGATGTTTATAAATTGGAACTTTGTCTTTAGGGCAGTGTAGAAAGCTTTGTAAGATGTTGAATGGTTTGAAAGCTGTTCTGATATAGATTGCCTTTAATATTTTGCCATTTTTTCTTGATGCATTGCCAATGTATGGAACAGATACCAGGCCTTTGTAATTAATTTCTGGGTTATCACAGAATGGTTCATCAGAAAATAAAAGTTTCTTTAGTACCTTTTTTGAGCATTTAAAGGTTTTGAAGTTCTTGTTTTCATTTGAAATCATCATTTTAGTATGTTTGAAGCTCTATTTTTCAAGGTTTTGATTATACCTAATTTTTGTTGAGGGTGATGGAATGAACTTGCATGTAGGTTTTTGCCCGTGTGCCTCCAGCAATGTTTTTGTTAACAAGGATATCTAGGAATGGTAATTTTCTGTTCTTTTCTACTTGTGATGAATTTTATTTTCAGATGTCGATCATTCAGAAAATATAGAAAATCTTCCAGGTCTCTGAGGGTGTGTTTCCAGATGATAAAGATGTCATCCACATATCTCCACCACACATATGATTTTAAGGTTGACTGTTCTATAGCTGATTCTTCAGCTTTTTATCATGTATAAAGTATGGGAAACTGGACAGAGACTTATTTGTGCCTATGGTCCCACAGAAGGTTCTACTAAGGTAGAAGTGGAGGAATTTTTTGAGGCTTTAGAAAAAGCAACTGACACAATGAAAAAGGAAAAGTTGGTCCTTGTTGGCAATCTAAATAGTAGAGTAGGAAATGATTGTCAGACATACAAAAATATTTCGGGAAAATTTGGAGAAAAGAGCAAAGCTAATAATAATGGCAAATATCTGTTGGATTTCTGCTCAGGACATGGACTAGTTATTACTAACACCATGTTTCAACATAAAAATGTGCATAAATTCACATGGAGAGAAGAGGCAGGGAATAAGAAAAGTCTCATTGACTATCTTATTGTTGATAGTGATGTTTTCTCCCTGGTGCAGGACACCAGAGTGTACAGAGGATTTGAAATTGGAAGTGATCACTATTTAGTCTTGAGCAGGATAAAACTGAATTTCATATTGAAAAGAATAACATGTAAGAAAGTTTTAAAGCGAATAAAAGTTGAGCAGCTCTCAGATGTGAACTGTAGACTAAAATACACAAAGATTATTGAAGAAAAATGAAAGAGATTGAGAACAGGAACCAAACCTTGGAGATTCAGTGGCAAGCCTTGAAGAAAACCCTGATTGATTCAGCTAGAGAGGCATGTGGTGAAGTTGTCTGCAAGGATAGAAAAATTAGAACTCCATGGTGGACACAGGAAGTTAAAGAGGCAGTGAAGGAAAAGAAGAAAGCATATCAAATGTTCCTGGCAAATAAGTCAGCTTGTGCTCTTAGAGAATACAGAGACAAATGTAAGAAAGCTGAACACTATGTAAAACTAGCTAAACAAAAGTTATGGGAGGACTTTGGCAAGAATATAGAAAATAAATATCAAGAAGGTGGCAAAATATTCTGGAGGTTGTTGAAGAAGTTTAGGAATGGAGGAAAGAGTGCTGTAAAAGGAGTTAGAGATGATAAAGATGACATGAAAATGGTAGAAAAATATATCCTTGAAGTATGGAGTAATTACTTTGAAAAACTGCTAAATGAAACAAGCAGTGATGACAGCATAGTGGTAAAAAACACTGACCAGGCATGTAGTCAGGAATACGTATCCATACTTGAAGTAGAAAAAGCCATCAAAGGCTTGAAATGTGGAAAGGCAGGAATAGATGATATTCGACCAGAAATGCTGAAGTACGGTGGTATAAAAGTCTTACAGTGGCTGCACTGCATAGTTCAGAATGCCTGGACAAAGAGACGAATTCCTGATGATTGGAGTAGAGCTTTCATAGTACCTATATATAAAAAGGGAAATAAAACTGAATGTGAGAATTACAGAGATATTTCCCTACTGAGTGTTCCTGGTAAGATATATGCAAGTATATTGAGAAACGGTTGAGAAGAATTGTGGAAGAAAAGCTCGGTGAAGAACAAGCTGGATTCAGGTCAAACAGAGGCTGTCAGGATCAGATCTTCACTTTACCACAAATAGTGGAGAAATCATGGGAATATAACAAAGATCTGTATTTAAGTTTTGTCGATTTGGAAAAGGCATATGACAAGGTGCCAAGAGAGAAGCTATTCAATACGCTACAGTTATATGGTGTCAATGGGGCATTATATCAAGCAATACTTAGTCTTTATTTGAGTTGTAAGTCAGCAGTTAGAATTGAAGGAAGTACAGGAAGATGGTTTAATGTTAAATCTGGTATGAGACAGGGATGTACAATATCTCCTCTGTTATTCATTATCTATATGGATCACATTATAAAGGAAAGTGGTATTAAACATGATATCAAAATTGGAGATGTTAATGTCAGCTCTTTGCTTTATGCGGATGATGTTATACTTCTAAATAAATCCGCTACAAGTCTGCAAGATTCTCTGACTAAATTGAATAGCTGTTGTAATAGATATGGTATGAAGGTCAGCAATAAAAAGACAAAGACAATGAAAATAGGCAGAATCATTGAAAATGTCAACTGTGTTGTGAATGGAGAACCTGTGGAACAAGTGAAACATTTCAGCTACTTAGGCACAATTTTTAGTGAAGATGGTAAATTAAATATAGAAATAGACAACAGAATCAACAAAGCTGGTATGGTAGGAAGTCAATTGAATAAATTCATATGGCATAAGAGAGAAATTAGTCAGAACACTAAATTAGCTGTATACAAGACAGTGTTCAAACCAGTTTTAACTTATGGATCTAAGAGCTGGGTCTGAAGTAAAACACTTGACCAAAGACCTAGAGACCAAAGATATGAGAGTCCTGAGAAAGATTATAGGCGTGAACAGATGGCATCAATGGCAATATCATATTAAAAACGAGGATATTAGGAAAGAACTTGATGTTGTCAGCATGCATTAGTAGAGATAATCTCAGGTGGTATGATCACTTAAACAGAATGGGCGAGGAAAGATTAGCAAAACAAGTGTTCTCTGCCAGGTTGGCAGAAAAACGACCCAGAGGAAGACCAAGATATAAGTGGATTGATACGGTATAAAGTGCCTTAGAGGATAGAAATATAAGATCTGATAATGTTGGAGTCTTGACAAGTAAACTGATTTGGAGGAAAATTGTAGATAGGAAGTTAGTAACGATGTAAATTTTTCATGTAGTACCATCATATCCTGTACACCTCTTGAGGGTACATGGCAGGAATTTGATGATGATGAAAGTCGGTGATTGGAAGTGACAGAGGTAAGCCCATTGCAAGACCATATATTTGATGGTAGACTTTTCCTTTCCAATGAAGAGTGCAGATTTTAGGCAATGTTGAAAGAGATGTAGGCAAATAACAAAACTACATCTAGAGACCAGCTAATATATTTGATGGGGAAATTTGAATGTTTGAAAGTTTATCTACAAAATCCATTGAGTTTTTTAAATACAAATAAGTCCTACGTGATTTTTGAGGAGATTAGATAAGTGTTTAGAGAGAAGATATGTTGGAGAGCCTCTGCCATCGCCTGCTGGACGTAAAGGGATGTCTGTCTTATGAAGTTCAGGCATGCCATGTATCTTGGAGTGATTGAGTGGCTGAACTTCATTTGTTTTTAAAGGTCTTCTATAAATTCAAAAGTACTGGAGATTAGATCATTCGTTTTTAAGTGTGACAATCAAGTGGGATCATGGTCCATTTCTGAAGTCTGTATGTCCATTCTAGTTTTGAGGGAAGCTTGTGCCATAGTTGTCAAATTATTTACATGTAACACAAGAAGTAATATTTATTAAATATACTGCTAAATATTTCAGTTTGAAACTAACAAACTATCATGAGTGGCCAGAACACTTTCTACAAGGTAGAATGCAAACAACTGAATAATTCCAAATAGTACGAGCAACATGTTAAATAGCTAAGAGCATTATGCTTCACTGAAGAAAAGGTATCATAACAGTGATTATAAAATAAGTATATAATTTATATTATCATCCCAAATAAATTTAATTTATAATATCATACTAAACAGATCATTAGATAGATGAAGTATCCAGTGGTTTTTTAGGATCTATCGTTGTAAATATCGCTATTGGCCTTAATTTAAAAAAAAAAAAAAAAGTGTTATTCGGATCAAACTTTCCCATATTTTTGAGTCATTCCGATTAAAGTTAGGGCAGTGAAGTAAGGCAAGGTTTAGACCAGAGCATGTTGTGGTCCGGCTCTATACAGTGTTGTGTCAATCCAGACTTATCAGATTTATTGTGAAGAATATACGATTGATGTTCCTGTATTCTTTTTTCTACTGAACGTCCAGTTTGTCCAAGGTAGGAAAGCTGGCAGTTTAATGAAACCTGATATACATCAGGAAGAGACAGAGTTGAGAGTTTATCTTTAGATGATGGGAAATATGTGGATAGTTTATTAATGGGAATATAAGTAGCTACAAAATCATATTTCCTCAGAATTCTTGAAATAGGCTCTGATATGCTGGAGATGTATGGGATTGGAACTCGACGTATTGATTCTTTGTTATTTTGGTTTGGTTTTGTAGGAGTCAAGAAGACATTGTGTGGTTCTTTCGGAGAAGTCATTTAGTTCTAGCTTGTTGAATTAAACATTTTATGATTCCTGTCGTTTGAGAAGGATGATATGCAGATTGTTGGAGAATGTATTGTCCAGTAAAAGTGGGTTTTCTATAAACTGATGTTGTTAAATTACCTGATGGTGAGCGGATGAGAATAATGTCTAAAAAGGATATTTTGTTGTCTTTTTCAATTTCCACAGTGAATTTGATAGGAGGATATAGCTATTGATTTTAGCTAAAAAAAGTAGGTAAGGAATCTAAATTGTGAGGCCACAGAGCAAAAATATCATCTATATATCTAACCCAAAATGAAGGTTGAGGGTTTATAGATGAAAAAAGGATGTCTTCTAAATGCTCTAAATAAAAGTTGGCTAAAGCAAGGAAGAGTGGACTTCCCATTGCAGTTCCTTCTATTTGGTTGTAGAATTTTTTCTGACACAGGAAATATCTGGAATGCATCACGAATTTGAATAGTCTTACTATTTGAATTCGTGATGCATTACTTACTATTCTTGTGGGAAAATATCAGTAGGCAGTTGTAAAGTCTCTTTAAGAGGTATGTTTGTGAATAGGGATTCTACATCAAAGCTCACCGTAAGATGTAGGTTGTATGGAGACATTTCTTAATTTGTCTAAGAAATCTGACGAGTGCTTTAAAAAAGAATGAGAATTGCCTATACGCGATTTCAATAGGTTTGCTAAAGAATTGGCAATGCAGTAAGTAGGTGAATCAATACAGTCCACAATCAGACAGAGAGGAATGTCTTTTTTATGGATCTTAGGTAGACCATAAAACCTAGGAATTCTTGCAAAATGTATTTTTAACTTTTCTATGATGTCTGCATCTAAACTTATAACTTTATCTAGAAGGGAATTTAATTTCTTAAGTTGCCTGTTAGTGGGGTTGTGATCCAGTTCTTGGTAGGTTCAGCAATCTTGTAGTAAAAGAAATTTTTCTTTTAGTTTGAGGAATCCATATAGGACACACACAGACTCTTGCTGTTGGAAAATTTTTATTTTTTCATTTTTTTTATTTATGTTAAGCAACTTCCCACTATCTATATGACTGTTAGCCATATAGACAGTAAAACATGTAGAGGATATACATTTAGTATGAATAAACAATTGTATGCAAGTTAAAATCCTGGTAATTACCAATCAAGCAAATCTATCACAAAAAAACTTTTTTTTTGATAGATGTTTATCAAATGGATAATTTTATTTTGTATTGTGGGTCACCAGCAATCATGACTGTACTTCATGGTAATACAATGAAGTACAGTCATGATTGTACTTCATGGTAATACAATTACTGATGCAATAAAAGTTTTCACATAGTTAATTTGAAACAACTAACATTTTAATACTTAAATTTACACTTGGTACAAAAAAAAATCACAGCAAAGGGAGAATTAAAAAAAAAAACTAAAAAATTATTTGTATCCTATTTGGATAAGTGATAAAAATCTGCTTATTAGTTATTTGGTCATTCTTGCTTGAAACTGTTGTATATTATTAGTTTACTTCCAGTTTTGTGAAAGAATGCTTATTTAAAAAGCTATGCATGTTCATTTGTATTATCAAATACATCAAAGTATAATTGTACATCTTGTAATGTTAATTAGTTTTTACAGTAACTCAACACAAGCTTATGCAAGTGACAACAAAGTTTACAGAAAAGAAGGCAAATATTTTTGGAACTGATACTTTCTTTTTAGGTTCTATTAATCTTACACAAGGACCTGAAGTTCAAGGGGGCCCATTGCAGTTGTGAGGTCATCACATAAGATTATGGCAATGATGCAGAGGATCTTGATATGCAGAAATAAAGAAGTCATGATTCTATTTTATAATCCATATGAGACTTTGATCAGGTCTCATATGGATTATTGTGCACAGATTTGATCACCTGATTGTGTACAGATAATGGTGCACATGGCAGTGATGAGGATACATTAGAAAGGGTCCAGAGAAGATTGTCTAAGGTGATTACTGGTCTTTGAAATGTGGGGTATGAAGACAAGATTGAGGGAATGCAATTTGCAAAACCTCGTAAATAGGAGGAGAGAGAGGATATAATTGAAAATATAACCTGGTAACTATAAGGAGGATGTGAGGAGTAGGTTCTTTGCATGAGAATGGTTGGTGAGTAAAAAGCATTGGCATTACAATTGCACATGGAATGAGTTTAAAGCACAGTCTGATGAGCTTTATGTGTGAATCTCCCACAATATGATGAATCTATTTTCATAGAGGACTGGCATTAATAATAATAAACTTCATAAAGTTAACAGAACTACATTGAAAGATTTAATAATGGTTTCCTGATTGTCAAAATACTAATATCCCTGAGTGGGAGATCATATGGGCAGAAATCAAAAAATATATATCAGTGAGAAAAAAAAAAGTATTGATTTTTTAATGATCCAATGTTTCACATAAAGTGACTGTAGTATAGATGGTAAGGTAATACCATTCATTCTGAATCCTGTTTAGAATGTGAGGAACATTTAAATTTTTTCTCCTGAATTCTTTCTCCTTTCCTAACAACACAGCCAGGTAATTACTACCTTATAGAGCAAATCAGGTTTGTGAAAGCAAAATTTATTTATTAGGCTGTAATAGGCATTGATTGCAATTATTACTGAAGCAAGATCAGTATATTATGTTTGTTATCGATTTATTAACTGCATTTGCGACACCAAAACTTTGTTATCTTCATATGGCCATTAACATGTTTCTGGGCCTAATACATAAAAGTAAGATGAGATGGAATGTTCCACTTAAGAGCTATTTTATGCCAGTTATTTCTACACATAACAACACTACATAACAAATGTTTTCCTATACAAACCATTTTTAAATATTTCATCTTATATGGAAGGGAGGGGGGGCTTATAATTTCAGTTCCTATTTAAAATTTGAGCAAGCATCCAATTAATGTTTATACCTTTATAACACTCAGGAAACTGTTTTCGGATAGAATTATTTTAAGTTTTTAATTGAATATACATAAACCTCTGTTCTGTGAAGAAAGTTTCAAAATATGTTTCTTATAATGCTTTGGTTAATAATTCTTACATATATCTTACATTAATTACATTAATCAAAGTCACTCAGAAATTTACAAATTTATAACACCTTTTAAGTGATATGGTAAATTACACAATAAAACAGTAGAAATTCTATTCCCTAGAACTTTCATAAATATATATGTATGTATATATATATACAATAAAATTATAACATAAATTATATGCCTAAATTATTTATACACACAAGGCAAATAATTACAAAAGGTGCATATCAATAATTAAAATATTTGCAGTTTGGCAAATTCATGTTATTCAATCAAATCATATCTCTTTATCACATTCTCAAAAACATGTTATTTTTTAATTTTAGAAATTTCTCCAAGTTACTGATATTATTAAATTACAAAATGAGCAACATAACAAATATTAAGAGAAGCTAAGCTGACTTTTGTATAATTTTCTTTGCAATTTTTGTTCTTTCTGACATTGGTATTCTTTGTAAATGGTACTGGAATGCATGTCCAAGATCAACTGCAGCTTATTAATAATTTCTTGTGCTGTACGTATGTCAGTTTCAAATATATGATTTTTATATCCCTGGCCAGTGTGGCACACCAGTTTTAACACAGCTTTTCCTACATCTAGGAAGAAAAAGATATATATATATATTACTCATCATCATAAATCTTTAACTTTTTAATCAATAAAACTAGATTAGGGAAGGCAACATGACAATTACTGCAACTGTAAAGTCTAGAAACTTTCCAATATTAGCTGAGCTTATATTTTGGTTTTCTAAGACACTACTAATTGTATCAATTCACTCAAACCTTAGTCTTCCTCGGGATGTTTTTCCTGCATCATTCTGTTTATTGTCATTTTATATTATTTATTATTTATTATTATTTTATATCATTCCGTTTTAAATGACCATACTATCTGACATTAGCTCTGTTCACAATATCATATTTTTCTAATATCTTCATTTTTATCATGATTCTAATATAGATGCCATCTATTCATTCTCCTAAGCTAAAAAATAGGTTCAAATTGAGAAACTAATTTGGTAGTCTTGGCAGTTGGGCTGAAGTTCTCATAATGAAAGTCTCCCAAATTTGGGGCAGTTTCATGCACCCAAATTTGTTGAGGTTAGGAACGTTTTTTAGAGCTGCTGAAGATTCTTTGAATAATCTTTCGTATTTAAACTTGCTGCGATGGATTATTTTTGTTTTCTATCAACGAATTTTATGGTGGGTATCTAAGGCATGGTCTGCCAACCCAGAGCGGCTGTACTGGTGAAACCGGATGTAGTCTTGGTGTTCTGAAATCCTGATATTTGTTGTTCTGCCTGTTTGGCCAAAGTAGGACAATTTGCAGCTGCAAGGGACCTGGTATACACCAGGTAGGTCTAGGGGAAGTGGTTGGTCTTTGGTAGAGCGGATAAGGGATGCCAACTTTTTATATGGTCTGTAACAGGAAGTAAGGTCATATTTTTTGAGGATATTAGTTATTTTTTCAGAGGTGCCCTGGATGTAGGGGATAGTGATAGACTTGGTGTAGTCTTTATTGTGGAGGGGGATTGTGGTTTACAGGTTTTAGTATTTTTTAGATTTTTTTGGGGTTATAGCCATTGGCTAAGAAAGTGTTGAGGATGTGGTTTAGTTCCATAGTCAGGGCCTTGTCATCTGAGCAGATTAATTTTGCCCTGTTATATAGTGTTTTTATCACCCCATATTGTTGTGAGGGGGGGGGGGAATTGCTGGTGAATGTATCTGCCAGTGTGGGTGGGTTTTCTGTAAACAGAGAAAACCAAAGATCCATCAAGCTGGCGGGTGATTAAAGTGTCTAGGAAGGGGAGGGTGTTGTTTTCCTCTTTTTCTAAGGTGAACTGGATTCTGGGATGTTGGTTGTTTAAGTGTGTTAGGAAGGAGTGGAGTGTGTCTGAGCCATGTGGCCAAATAGCAAACACATCATCCACATAACGAAGCCAAATAGTGGGTTTTTGTGGGGCGGAGTTTAAGGCTTCAAATGTCTCCATAAAGAAATTGGCCAAGGGTGGCGAAAGTGGTGAACCCGTGGCTGTCCCCTCTATCTGTTTGTAGAACTTTCCTTGCCAAACGAAATAGCCTGAGTTCATTGTGAACTGAAATAGGGCTGAGATATCGGGAGGAAACTTGGCTTGGATGAGCTCAAGGGTTTCTTTGAGTGGGACATTAGTGAATAGGGAGGAGACGTCAAAACTGACCATTATGTCAGTGTGTTGGAGTGTGAGGTTTTCTATACTGGCTTTAAAGTGGGCTGAGTTTTTTATGTGTGATGGTGTGTTGCCAGTGTAGTGTGTGAGCGTTTTGGCTAAATGTTTGGCTAATTTATATGTGGGGGAATCAATGCCATCCACTGTGGGATGCAATGGCACATTTTGTTTATGTATTTTTGGGAGTCCATATAATCGGGGGGGTCTCGAGTTATAAGGTTTAAGTTTGTTGGTGACTTCCACAGGCCAAGAAGTGACCTTCTTAAGGAGTCTGTGGATAGTTCTAATCTGAGAGTTGGTCGGATTATATTCAATGGGGAGGTAAGTAGTACGGTCTCATATTAAAGAATTTAGCTTACCTTTGTAGTCTTTTTGATTGAGTACCACAGTGGCGCTTCCCTTATCAGCTTTGGTGATTACTATTTTTTTGTTGTTTTTTAATTCTTGTAGGGCTGTATATTCGTTTTTGGATAAGTTGGATTTCGGAGGTTTGGCTTTAGTGAGAACACCGACTACATCCAGTCTCACGTTGTTGGCGATATGGTTAGGCAGGTTGCGAATTCCACGCTCTATTTGGATCATGATTTCTTCAGCAGGTATCCTTTTTGGAGCTAGGACGAAATTGTGACCACGTGAAAGTGCGGTGAGTGCTTCAGGCTTTAAAACTGCCGACGAGAGGTTGACTACTGTGTTAAGTGGTGGCTGGGGTACAGAAGTAGAAGTCTTTGTCAGGTTTTCGTATTTTTTCACTTGCCGACTACGTATTTTTTCGAATTCCTTTCTTGCTGATGTGCATGAGATGTCATGAAGTATAGACCATAGATCAAGGCCGAGTGTGTTAGAAAGCTCTTCCTCTAGCGCCCATAAGGTTTTGTTTTCGTCGGCAAGGAGAACGCGCGTCGCGGTAATTTGTTCTCTTAACAGGGCGAAGCTAGTGCGGTTATAAATGCGTAGAGCTTTCTCGGAAGTGAAACGGTGCTTCAATTTGACACAGTTGGGGATCACTTTGTTATCCTGGCAGCATTTTAGGAACGTCAGAACGTCAAACAAAACCTTACGGGCGCTAGAGGAAGAGCTTTCTAACATGGTCTATATTTCATGACATCTCATGCACATCGACAAGAAAGGAATTCGAAAAAATACGAAAACCTGACAAAGACTTCTACTTCTGTACCCCAGCCACCACTTAACACAGTAGTCAACCTCTCGTCGGCAGTTTTAAAGCCTGAAGCACTCACCACACTTTCACGTGGTCACAATTTCGTCCTAGCTCCAAAAAGGATACCTGCTGAAGAAATCATGATCCAAATAGAGCGTGGAATTCGCAACCTGCCTAACCATATCGCCAACAACGTGAGACTGGATGTAGTCGGTGTTCTCACTAAAGCCAAACCTCCGAAATCCAACTTATCCAAAAACGAATATACAGCCCTACAAGAATTAAAAAACAACAAAAAAATAGTAATCACCAAAGCTGATAAGGGAAGCGCCACTGTGGTACTCAATCAAAAAGACTACAAAGGTAAGCTAAATTCTTTAATACGAGACCGTACTACTTACCTCCCCATTGAATATAATCCGACCAACTCTCAGATTAGAACTATCCATAGACTCCTTAAGAAGGTCACTTCTTGGCCTGTGGAAGTCATCAACAAACTTAAACCTTATAACTCGAGACCCCCCCGATTATATGGACTCCCAAAAATACATAAACAAAATGTGCCATTGCATCCCACAGTGGATGGCATTGATTCCCCCACATATAAATTAGCCAAACATTTAGCCAAAACGCTCACACACTACACTGGCAACACACCATCACACATAAAAAACTCAGCCCACTTTAAAGCCAGTATAGAAAACCTCACACTCCAACACACTGACATAATGGTCAGTTTTGACGTCTCCTCCCTATTCACTAATGTCCCACTCAAAGAAACCCTTGAGCTCATCCAAGCCAAGTTTCCTCCCGATATCTCAGCCCTATTTCAGTTCACAATGAACTCAGGCTATTTCGTTTGGCAAGGAAAGTTCTACAAACAGATAGAGGGGACAGCCACGGGTTCACCACTTTCGCCACCCTTGGCCAATTTCTTTATGGAGACATTTGAAGCCTTAAACTCCGCCCCACAAAAACCCACTATTTGGCTTCGTTATGTGGATGATGTGTTTGCTATTTGGCCACATGGCTCAGACACACTCCACTCCTTCCTAACACACTTAAACAACCAACATCCCAGAATCCAGTTCACCTTAGAAAAAGAGGAAAACAACACCCTCCCCTTCCTAGACACTTTAATCACCCGCCAGCTTGATGGATCTTTGGTTTTCTCTGTTTACAGAAAACCCACCCACACTGGCAGATACATTCACCAGCAATTCCCCCCCCCCCTCACAACAATATGGGGTGATAAAAACACTATATAACAGGGCAAAATTAATCTGCTCAGATGACAAGGCCCTGACTATGGAACTAAACCACATCCTCAACACTTTCTTAGCCAATGGCTATAACCCCAAAAAAATCCAAAAAATACTAAAACCTGTAAACCACAATCCCCCTCCACAATAAAGACTACACCAAGTCTATCACTATCCCCTACATCCAGGGCACCTCTGAAAAAATAACTAATATCCTCAAAAAATATGACCTTACTTCCTGTTACAGACCATATAAAAAGTTGGCATCCCTTATCCGCTCTACCAAAGACCAACCACTTCCCCTAGACCTACCTGGTGTATACCAGGTCCCTTGCAGCTGCAAATTGTCCTACTTTGGCCAAACAGGCAGAACAACAAATATCAGGATTTCAGAACACCAAGACTACATCCGGTTTCACCAGTACAGCCGCTCTGGGCTGGCAGACCATGCCTTAGATACCCACCATAAAATTCGTTGGAAGAAAACAAAAATAATCCATCGCAGCAAGTTTAAATACGAAAGATTATTCAAAGAATCTTCAGCAGCTCTAAAAAAGTTCCTAACCTCAACAAATTTGGGTGCATGAAACTGCCCCAAATTTGGGAGACTTTCATTATGAGAACTTCAGCCCAACTGCCAAGACTACCAAATTTGCCCGCAAGAGGGCACCATTAGGACTTTAGGAACAAAATTAGTTTCTTACTTTCTTCCTCATTTGCTTTGTTAGTTCCTTAGTGCACATACCATATCTTTATGTTCCTGAAGATGGCAATGTGACATTGCCGAAATATAGAAGTGATTCATTAAAGTTATCTTTAATTAAATACTTCATATGCGTTATTAATTCCGTAAATTAATTACCAGTTATCTCTAACCAACGTATAAGTCTTACTACTAGAATTAGGTTCAAATTGGTTTGAAGAATATCTTATATATTGCTAGTTAAATGTTTCAGATAATTCTGCTCTAATTATTCCATATATGTTTTTTTTAAGTTGGCTCATCACTATATCAGCTTTGCTTATTCTATTATTTATTTATATATTTCTTTTCATTGCTGTCTTCAACATCATTCTCATTGAGAATGCAGTTGATGTTTTCCCATGTTCCTGGCTATTTTAAATAAAAATAAAAACAGCTTTTGTCACAGCAGATATTCAATTTAGTTAATGAGTTCTGAAGACTTGTACTGGATAGATTTAGGAGTATAACAACATATGCATATTCAATACTTTTAATTTTAACATCGGCTTAATGTTACTTTCAATAGACTGTGACGGCATGTACATCATAATGCACCCTATCTTACAACTGATTTTACATTAAACCATCTTTCTGTACATCCTTCTATAGTCAACTCTCAGCATAGCAACTGCGTATAACAACTCAATCACTATAATTCATTGGAAAGTCCAAACAAAGCATCATAGATAGATTACTATTCTGCTAAAAGAAATTCACAACAGCAAACCATCCATTCCCATGGCCTATGAGTTTGTTGTATTCTAACTGCTGATTTACAACTTAAGTATGAGATACTGTACAAATTACTCTATATAATGTAATGTATCATTGCATCATATAGTCGAGAGTTTAACGAAGTTGTACCAGCCGGGTGCGAACATAAAGGACGTCAGTGAATCTATTCGAGTGCAAAAACAGAGGGTGAAAGAGAGGATAATCGTGGCAGGAACAAATGATTTGAAAGAGGACAAAATGGAAATGATAGAGGATGTGAGGGAATTACTTGAGGTAGCAAAAGAGAAGAGTGAGAGAGTTAGGATGGCAAGTATCTTACCGCGGTATGACAGCAAAGTGTTTAGAAGGAGGGCCATAATTGCCAATGACTTTATGCATGGGTTATGCATGGAGAGTGGTGTGGAATTTGTGGATGTGTGGAATGAGTTTGATGGGCAAAAGGACCTATATAAGATGGATGGGTTACATTTGAATGGAGTTGGTGTACGGAGGCTTGAAAAAGTGTTGATGAATGATGTGGAAGTGGATGTACAGACTCAGGGAAACCAGATTTATTAAGAGGGGGGGTAGATATGCAGACTTTAGGGAGGCAGTTGAGTGTATGAATGAGTATATTATGCCCGAGCGAGTACGAAGGACAACAAATCAGAATGGGATAGTTAGTATAAGGCATCAAAGTAGGGATGGGACAAATGGGCTTCTGCAATTCATGTACACTGCCAGGAGTATTAGGAACAAGAAGGAAGAGTTTTTGGCCTTGGTTGGCACTTCCAGGCCACAGGTTGTTGGTATTAGTGAAACATGGCTGACAGAAGATGATAAAGCTAGTGGGATTGAATGCGACAGGTATAGCGTGTTCAGGAGTGACAGGGTGAATAAAAAGGAGGGAGGAGTGTTATTGATGATAGCTGATGAGCTGCAGCCAAGGAGTATAGAAGGTGAACTGCAGGATAGAGAAAAGAGCACATTTGAGGCTGTTTGGTGTGAGATAGAATCTAGCAGAACAAAATATACAATTGGGTGCTGCTATAGACCAGGTGATGGAATAGATGGTGGGGATAGTATGCATAGGCAAATAGAAGAAATGAGTGGAAGGAGGGTAATTATTATGGGTGATTTCAATTATGGTAACATTGACTGGAAAGAGGAGAGGGCACATGGGAGGAAGGAATTGGATTTTATGCGGTTATTAAGGGACAACTATCTTCGGCAACATGTAGTGGAAAATACCAGGGGGCAGAGGGTGCTGGACCTAGTAATTGCAACTGAGAATGTGGCTGTAATGAACATGACCATGTTGCCACCAATTGGTGAGAGTAACCATAAGCGGTCATGACTTGGGAGGTGGCTAAAGGAGTGGAATTTACAATTAAGACAGGGTACATGTGGAATTACCAGGCTGGTAAGTATGACAAGCTTAGGTGTGTGCTTGGCTCAGTGCCATGGCATGTAAAACTGCAAGGGCTGGATGTTGATAGTGCATGGGAGGTGGTTAAGAACTGTTTGCAGGAGGCAATGGTTGACTGTATGCCAAGAGTCCGAATAATAAATCAAGTAGGGGTTAAATGGATGAATAACACTATTAAGCTTGAGCTGCAAAAAAAGAAACAATTGTGGAGGGAATTTAAGGAGAAAGGTGACCATCAGGCATAGGAACAGTATAAAGCTCAGGCCAGGATGGTAACAAGGGTGGTAAGAAAAGCAAAAGCGGATTACGAAAGAAAATTGGCTATGCAGGCTAAAGAGAATCCCAAACAGTTTTTTCAATATGTTGCAAGTAAAAGGAAAAATGCTCATGGTAGAATGATCTTAAAAAATGCTGAGGGTAGGGAGGTAACCAAATCAGTCGATATTGTGGAATTACTGAGCGAGCACTTTGCAAGAGTATATCATCCAGGTGGTGACTTTGCAGGAATGGAAGAACCAACAGCTTATACTGGAATTGTGATGAATGAAGTAGAGGTAACTAGTCTATTACAGAACCTCAATGTCAATACATCTGTGGGATTGGATGCTATACCAGCTCATGTTGTACGTGAAGCGGTTAAAGAATTGTCAGTGCCCTTGACCATTTTGTTTAATTTGAGCCTCGGCTCTGGGTCAGTCCCAAGGGGGTGGAAAGAGGGGAAAATAGTTTCGCTGCACAAAGGTGGTTCCAAGGCTGCTGTTGAAAATTACCGGCCAATCAGCATAACAGGAATCATTATCAAGGTCTTAGAGAAAATAGTCAAGAGGAAAATACAAGATTGGATACAAGAAAATGGGATACTGTATCGGGGACAGCATGGTTTTGTGAAGGGTAGGTCATGCCTCAGTAACTTGCTCACGTAATATAACACAGTGACGGCTGAACTGGATAAGGGTAATGGGTTTACAGTGATTCTACTGGACCTTTCTAAGGCCTTTGACAGGATACCACATGGAATTCTAATCAGTAAATTGCAGCATATGGGGATGGACATAGGGTTGGTAAGATGGATAGGAGGGTGGTTGACGGAGAGATATCAGAGAGTGGTTTACTCAGGAGTAGAGTCCACAAGACAGCCTGTGACTAGTGGTGTGCCACAAGGATCTGTTCTTGGACCACTGCTGTTTAATTTGTTCATTAATGATATAGGAAAGGATCTGAGAGGAACAGTTCATTTGTTTGCAGATGATGCAAAGTTGGGTAGGGCAATAGTGAATGCAGATAACATCAAAATTTTGCAGGATGATTTGGATAGATTGGAGGTCTGGGCTAAGGAGAATTGATGTCAATTTAATGTGGCAAAATATAAGGTTATGCATTTTGGGGTGAAAAGATTGGCAGCAGTCTACTGCATTGGTGGAACTGTGCTCCAGGAAATTGATGAGGCACGAGATTTAGGAGTGTTGGTGGATAAGGAATTAAAATTTAGGGGACACATTGCAAAAGTGGAGAAATCAGCTAATCAAATCACTTGGTTGCTGAAGAATACGTTGACAAGCAGGTTATTGTTCCTCTGTATCGAGTCTTGATAAGACCCCATCTCGACTACTGTGCTCAGATTTGGTCACCTAGGTTTCTTCTTGATGGGGAGGAGGTGGAGAGGATCCAGAGGCGAGTGACCAAGATGATAGCAGGTCTGTGGAATGAACCTTATGAGAACAGGTTGAGGATTTGTGGGTTGCAAAAATTGGTTGATAGGCGGAGGAGGGGAGATATGATTGAGACATTCAAATTACTGAAGGGTTTCTATAAAATTAATTCAGAAGATATTTTTGAGAACAGGGCTGGTTGTGGGAGGACTAGGGGACATCCATGGAAACTGGGCAAAAGTGTGGTTAGTAAAGGTGTTAGAGCTGGGTTCTTTACTTTTAGAGCAGTGAATGAGTGGAATGCGCTGGATGCTGTGACAGTGAATGAGTTTAAGGCGAGGTATGATAGATACTGTATGAATGTCGAATAGTTGTGATGAATATGATTTGAGGCCTCCCTCGATGTCTAATGACTCCCTGGAGTTGCCCATAATAATAGTAATAATAATAACTGTAGTGTTTTGAACAACCTTTTTTTGGACATCTTACATCTTTTCTAAATATACAAAACTTGAAATAACATAGATCCCATGAGTTCTCAATTATGTGTCTTAAAGTAAATATCTGGTCCTGACAACCATTCTGTGGGCTGAATCTGGCTTGCTCTTCCTGAAATTCTTTTCCACCATTTTTCTTAGCCTCTTTTTCAAGTATGCTTGTATAAATCTTACCCAGAATACTCAACAGAGAGAGAGAGAGATTATTCTATAATTGTTATATTGTTTTATTTGCCTTTTTTACAGAATGGTACTATGTAAACTCTTCATGGAACTTAAAATGCTGATTTATCTTATACTTGCATATTTGTGGTTGAATAGCATCTATTCCAGCAGGCTTTCCATGTTTCATCACCTCATTTAAGAATTTTTTTCAAAATAATTACTCCAATGACCACACTGGATTTGAACTTTGAATATGATTCGTCAACATCTGTTTGACTCTTCTTTCCAAATTTCTAATTTTATTTCTACAGCCCCTCCCAAACATACTGTCATCTTTGTGATAGTTACGTTCATCCCAATGTTTTTCCATGACTTTTGATTAGTTACACTGAACTTTTTTTTTTTAAACACATAGCTTTATTACATGTTCTCTGTATTCTCTGAGTGCACTTGCTAAATTACTTGCCAAGAACTTTCAATATGATTTCTTCTTTTTCTGGGCTATATCATAAACTTTGTGTGTCCATCCACCATGAAGCATCGATTTTTTTCCCTTGCAGACTTCATAACATATCTACATACTCATGGGAATAAAATGTGATGGTTATAGCATTTTTCAAAAAGACAGAAAACATAAGAGGATGTGGGATATTAATGAAGATTTCAGAAGCGTTGTATTCTCTCAATGTAGAACTTGAAGAAAGAAGTAATGATAATGGCTTTGTGGCCATTTGGTTTGAGATTGAGGTAAACACAAATTTTAGATATTTAATGAGATGTTGCTACAAGCCAGGGAATGCAAAGCAGGATGATGATGAAATATTCAGACAGATGAGACTGGTGGGCAGCAGGTGGGTGATAATAATGGATGACTTTAACTGTGGCAGCATTGAATGAAAGCAATATTGCCATAGGAAATATCATGTGTGAGTAAGGAGATGGAATTCCTTGAGCTACTTAGGGACAACTATTTTATGCAGCATACAGTTGAAGCAACATGTGGGACTGGGATGTCAGACTTATCTTACAGAGTGATAACAGAGGATGTCACTATGATGCCACCAATTGGAGAGTGATCCTGTGGTTTTAACATGGGGAGTGGCTAGGGATGTACAAGCTTCACAGAGCAAGAGAGATGTGGAATTACACAGCATGAAACTATTATAAGGACCTCTGTTAGAAAAGGGTATATTGTGGAATTACAAGGCTGGTGATTACGAGGAGCTCAGGAGACAGCTTGCAGCTGTAGTATGAAATGAGGAGTGGAGTGGAAAGGAGATCAATGCAACTTGGGGGATAATCAAAAACTATCTAGTGGAAGCAGGGCTGGTCCGAGAGTATCTGATGCCCCCAAGCAAAGAAAATTTAGGTGCCCCTATACATTGTCTCTCTCTCTCTATATATATAGTCATACTCACACAAACGTAAGCCTTGAAGTCTTAGCGTCCCTAGGCTTGTGTAGAAAAAAGGCATTATGGAGGCAGCATAAGAGAAGTGGTAATAACCAATTCCATGGGGATTACAAAGACCATGCAAGGAGGATGACTTGCTTGGTAAGGGTAGCAAAAGTGAAGTATGAGCAGAAGTTGGCTAATGAAGCCAAAAAAGAATCCTTGAGAGTTCTTTCAATATGTAGCAAACAGAAAAAAGAATGATTATGGAAGGATGACATTGGTTGTAGAAAATGGTATAAGGACAACTGCTGCAGATGATATAATGGAGATACTTAATAAGCAGTTCATAACGGTATTTCATTCTTGTGAATGTGACATCATGGAGAGATTAATAGCAGTTGATGATAAGGTAAGTGAGCAAGAGGTGTATGGGGAATTGAGCAAACCTGATGTTAATAAGGTTCTGGGACTTGATAATATATCACGTATTCTGAAGGAACATGCGAAGGAGTTGACATCTGTCTTGACATTTTTTTTTAATATGAGTCTTGCATTGGGTCAAGTTCCAAAGGAGTGGAAGGAGGGCAAGACTGTGCTGCTTCATAAGGGAGATGATAGAACTCAAGCATCAAATTATAGGCCAAATTATATTAATCTGTGTGTCAAGTGTTGTGGTTAAGTTGTTGGAGAAGCTAGTGAGAACTAGGATACAGAATTGGATTGACAACATTAGTATTATCTTTAATGGGCAGCATGAATTTGCTAAAGGGAGGTCATGTTTTAATAATCTACTTACTTATTACAACGGCTCCTTGGATAGAGGAGAGGAATACACAGTGGGAGATCAGGGGTGAACGGAGGTCATTCCTGGAAGCTGTATAAAGGGTGTGAACAAGGGAGTGAGAAGCAGGTTTTTTGCAAGCAGACTTATGAATGATTGGCATGCCTTGTCTGAGAGTATGGTGTCTGCAGAGAATTTGAGTGTGTTTAAGGCATAGTATGATGAGCTGTGTGTGTGTGTGTGTGTGTGTGTGTGTGTGTGTGTGTGTGTGTGTGTGTGTGTGTGTGTGTGTGTGTGAGAGAGAGACAAAAGGACCTCCTAGATGAGTCTTTGATGCCATCGGGTCTTGGAATAATAATAATAACAAATCAGGAACAGATTGGTCATATGCAGTGGCTTCATCAGTTGAAGAGGAGAGAAATCAGCAGCAATTGGGATTGTAACTTATGGTGAGGTCAAATTGTATTCCTAAGGTTCAGAGGTTAAATAAAGTAAGAGTAAAATGGATAAATCATGAAATTATGCAAGAGCTTCTAAGAAAGAGTATATTATGGATGATGAGCTATAAAGGACATATATGAATATAGTAAGGAAAGAGAAATTGGCATATGAAAAAAGTTTGGCTGAAGCAGTAAAGCAAAATCCTAGAAAATTCTAGAGTTAGAATTTTCTAGGATTTTGAAAGAGTTAGTAGAAGAAAGGGTGAATATGGAAGACTAGTTTCTGAAGATGGAACAAGTCACATTTGTCAAAGATATAGTAGATATGTTCAATGAGTACTTTGATTTCGAATTTATATAGGAGATTAAGAGTGGTGTTGAACAACAACAGGAAGGAGAACAGAAGACTGATAGTTTAAAAATGAGAAGTATTTAGAATATTAAGTAATTTTGACATTAATAAAGTTGTGGGACTGGATGGGATATCACTACATATACCATGAGAATCTGCAAAAGAGCTGGCAGTACCCTTGATTTGGTTGTTCAACAGAAACAATCACAGAAGAATGGAAAAAAGGAAAAACAATGCCACTACATAAGGGAAAAATCCAAGTCAGTAGTGTCTAACTGTAAGCCAGTGTTTATATTAAAGTGTAGTGGTCAAGAAGGTATCATGAAGGCTGGTGTGAGAGAGAGAGAGAGAGAGAATGTCAACTTGGATTGATGAGAATGGAAATATTTCGAGGGAGGGCATGAGTTTGTTAATGGGGGGGGTTGTGCTTTGGTAACTTGATTATTGAAAGTTTATTTTTCACTTGGTTAGACTATAATAAATTTAATTTAATCCTTTATCCAAGTGTGAGCAAACAAGGTTGCCTGAAAATATCTTCAGGACTGAGGTAAGGTAGTACAACACTGGGTACCTCGAAGCAAAGGTGGACCAAGCTAACATTTAGCTTGGTTCACCTTTGCTCCCTTAATGCATAACATTATACATATCCACAAGGAGATGTGTTTTGCATTATGGGAGATACTGAGATAGGAGTGATGTTAGCTTGGTCCACCTTTGCTCCGAGTTTCCCAGTGTTGTACTACCTTACCTCACTCCTGAAGATATTTTCAGACGCAAACCTTGTTTGCTCACACTTGGATAGAGGATTAAACTAAATTTATTATATGTAACTTGATTATATTTTATAAGGTGATTAGTTTATTGAGGAGATGCTTATACTGTGATTTATCTGGATTTTGCTAAAGCATTTCATTTCAACAGTAGTTTATCATGCATACTGCATGATAAACTACTGTTGAAACTGAGCAGGATGGATAGTCATTTATTAGCTACAGGGATGGCTGATAGGAGTAAGCTGTGTGTCGAAGTGCAGTGTTCCAAAAGAGGAAGATGATGAGTGGGATACCACAGGGTTCTGTTTTGGAACCATTGCTGTTTAAATTTCATGGTGTCAAAGAAGATATTTAGTTGTTTATTGATGATGCTAAATTAGGAAGTTCTGACATGGTATTGTTATAAGACGATTTGAATAGGTTGTTGCTTTGGATTGAAGAATGGGGATGTCATTTCATTGTTGCCAAGTGTACAGTCATGCAGTTTAGCCAGAGAAGATGGAATGAGGTTTACAATATTGAAGGAACTTTGCTTTGGGAGGTGGAGGCGGCAAAGGATCTGAGGATCTTGGTGGATAGGGAACTAAAGTTCAGGGGACACATTGTGAAAGTTATAAGGGTTACCCAACATTAAATGTCTTCAGGGCAAGGTATGATAGTTATTGTGGTCTGTGAATGTTCAACCTCCCACAATGAGGCTTGCAAGTAATACTACATCTAATGGGTCTTCTTCAAGTAATACTACATCTAATGGTATATTTAAGTCTACAATTTATTAATCTAATTGTTCCTTGAATTTTTTTAATACCTTTCACATATCATTCATTTTTGTTTTCAATATTATGAGCATTTTTTATTCAGCTCAAAAGTAAATAGTGATTACTTCCTATTTCCAATTCTCAGTATGTTTTTGTATCCTGAAACAGCCTGAAGATATCCCTATCAACAATAACATAATCACTAAGATGAATGTATGCACATCTTTAGATTGGAACATGGTGTCAGTAATGACTAGTCCTAAACAGAATTTCAGTTGGTATTTACCATCATTATTAGCTTGACTCTTTTCTCCAGATTTTATCAAAACATTTCATTTTGGCTGCCCTCTCTAATGATTCAAAAAAACTCCTTTATTTAATTCCTTAATAGAACCTCTGTAATAAATCAGTTTCATTGTCATATTTCTCAATTTAAAATTTTCCACATCTCTATATCACTCTCCTTGCTAATCAAGAATTAATCTTCATGTTTAATGTTACGTTACTATTGCTACTCATTACGATGGAGGTAGCAGAGATGAAAATGCTTAGGTGGATGTGTGGTGTGACCAGAAAGGATCATCTGAGAAATGATTATGTAAGGAGAATGGTGCAAGTTACGAACTTAGGAGTGAAGATACAGGAGGCAGGTTGAGATGGTTTGGTTATGTGACTAGGAGGGAGGACGAGTATGTGGGAAGAAAGGTCATGCAGATGGATGTGCAGGAGAGGAGAAAGTGCAGGCAGCCAAAGAAGAGATGGAGGGAGCTGGTGGAGGAGGACCTGAGGATGGAGAACTTGGATGTGGTTACAGCCCAAGAGGATGTGGAGGAGACTCATTAGGAAACAGTGACCCTACTTACGTGGAATAAGCTGCAGAAGAAGAAGACAAAGACCATAGCTATTAGTTCATTTTCTTGATCACTATTGCTTGAATATATTATTTAGAAGTATCCCAACCTACTTTTTTAGTCTTGTTTGTGTTGGAAGCATCATATAATTCTTCTGATGGCTCTGTCTTTCTTTTCCAACAATGCTTTTCATGCTAATGGTGCACATCATCAGTAGCTGAGTTTATTTCAGTAGAAGTTTCACACTGTCAGCACATCCTCATTCATTCAGTATCCAAGAGGGTACTTAATGGAGCCCACTATGAGAAGAAAAGTAGTAGACACTGAATCAGAATCCCCAGTCAGTTCTTTGGCTTGCTTAAGCAACTCCTGAAGTGCTATATATTTGCCTTTTATTAGTGCTTTTGATGAACACTTTTACTGGCAGCAGTTTTTAGATGCACTCTCCTCTGAAACTAGGTACCAAGAATATCACAGTAGAGTTCAACAACTTATAAATAAAGTTTGAAGACACTTACTGTATTTTTTAGAAATAAATTCAGACGAAGCAATATCCTTCACTTTGTATGTGAAAGCTTTATGTTTAGTCCAAAACCGTGTTGGAGCTTTCTGCAAAAGAGGGGTAATTTCTATCTTCTCTCCCGATACTTCTACAAAAATAATAAAACCAACAGTTAACTTTTTAATTATATACTTCTCATCAAGTGAAGCTTATATTATAACAATTTTAATATTAACACAAACAGAAGCAATTCTTATCAAGGAGTACATTTCATCCTGTATGCAACAAAATACTACATAGCTGATTAGTTGAGGTAAAAATTGCTCACCTAGATAACAAAAGACAACACAAACACTTAATGAAAAGTAATCCTTAACACTTAGTGGAAAGAAAGCAACATAAAGCCAAGATAGCATGCAAACCACATAAGGTGAAGTTAATATAAGTTAATGAGTCTTCTTAGTATTACAGACAACGTAATGGAAAAATGAATTAGGAATTGTATCTAGATATTTTTGATAGAGACCACTTGTTGAGCATGGCACAGTATAGTGTGGTTTTTTTTTAAGGGGGGGGGGAAGAGATCAGTTACACAAATCTGCTTACTTTTTTTTTTTTTTTTCGTTGAATACACCAGTTCTCATCCGATCACCAAAGTTAAGCAGCGTTGAGCTCAGTTAGTACTTGGGAGGGCACCACTTGGGAATACCGAGTACCGTTGGCATAAATTTCTTTTAGATTAGAAGAATGAAAGAGATAAATGCAAGGCAAATCAGAGTAGGGGAAAGAGAGAGAGTTTTGGGAATAATAGGAGAGGAGAGAAATTTGTGATTGATAAAAGAGGAGAGAATGGAATTGGATATGGAAATGGAGAGAATGGAAACAGTAGGAGAGATGGAATGAGAGAGAGGTATGGCAGTGCTAGAAGAGGAGAGAATGGAATGAGAGAGAGGTATGGGAGTGCTAGAAGAGGAGAAAATGGAAACAGTAGGAGAGAGGGAATGAGAGAGGTATGGGAATGAAAGAAGAGGAGAAAATGGAAACAATAGGAGAGAGGGAATGGTAAGAGGTGTAATGTATGGGGGACTCGATGATCCGTGGTGTTCAAGATAGGATGCATGAGGAGTGTTTGCCAGGAGGAACGATAGAAAGGGTGGCAACAAATGACTTGAGTGGTGGTGTAAATAGGGCAGCGAGAGATATGAGATTCTTGCTTGAGATGGTACAAAAGAAGACACAGAGAGGAAAGATAGTGTGTGTGTTGCCTAGGTATGATAATGACGAACTGAGCAGAAGAGTGGTAATATTGAATGACATAACAGCTAGAATGTGGGACAAGAGAGGACTGGAATATGTGGATGCTTGGAGTGCGTTTGAGGACAGAGAAGAATTGTATGCAAGAGACCACTTACATTTGAATGAGGAAGGACGTAGGCATCTGGAGAGATTGCTGTTCTGAAAAAGTCAGTGTGTCCCAGGGAGGATGGTAGCAGGGGTGGCCTCTTGTGGAAATGGGTACTTGAGATAAGGGGGACAATATCAGGTAACACTGAGCCCAGTAGAGTCTAGAGGGGATAATGCTGGGTATAGAAACAACAGCATTTATATGCTATATACTAATGCCAGGAGTATCCGGAATAAGGGAGAGGAATTGGTGGCACAGATAGTAACAACCTGGCCAAAAATTATTGGGATCACTGAGACGTGGTTGACAGAAGAGGATATAATAACAGGAATAGAAATCGCTGGGTACAGCATTTTTCGGCAGGATAGGAAGGGAAAGTGTGGTGGTGGAGTACTGCTTATGATAATGACCTATGTCCTCTAAGAGTGGAGGCTTTGGAAGGCAGTGACGCTAATGATTTTGAAAGCATATGGTGTGAGGTAGAGGTAGGCAAGACAGGATATTTAGTAGGGTGTTGCTACAGACCCAGGAGTACAGAGGGTGGGGACCAGGAAATGTTTAGACAGTTGAGTTTGGCAAGTGCAAGAAGAATGATTGTTATGGGAGATTTTAACTACAGTAGTATAAACTGGGGAGAGGAAGATGCATGTAGCAATAAGGGAATGGAATTTCTAGAATTCTTGAGGGACAAATGTCTTAGGCAACATAATAGAGAGAACAAGAGGTTCAAGAATTTTGGATTTGGTTATAGCATCAGAAGAGTTGATAATAACTGAGATGACATCTCTCCTGCCAGTTGGAAAGAGTGACCATATGGTTTTGACTTGGAAAATGAATAGACATGCAGAAGTATCAAAGAGACGGGAACGTATGTGGAATTATAATAGTCTAAGACGTCAACTTGGAGAAGTTTCATGGAAGGAGGAATTGGAAGGCTGGGATATCATTAGTGCGTGGGAAATTATGAAAGAATATTTGTTAGCAGTAATGGTAAGTTGTATACCACGAGTGAACAAGAGGACACAATTTGGAGTAAAGTGGATGACAAACAATATTAAACAGGAATTGCATGCGAAAAAGAGGCTATAGAAGAGATATAAGAGACAGGAGAAGAGAAGATGCATGAAGAGTATAAGACACAGGCTAGAAGAATGAATAGTATGGTAAGGAAGACGAAACTAGAATATGAGAGGAGATTAGCCCTAAGATCCAAAGAAAATCCTAGGGAATTTTTTTTAGATAAGTGGGCAGTAGGAGGAGAAATGACTGTGTAAGAATGATATTGTGGGATAAAAATGGGAATAGAATGACTGATGCAGCAGACATAGTAGAATTGTTCAATGAACACTTTATTGGAGTATTTCATCCTGGAGAAGTCAGTTTTAATGCTAGAGGGATAGGGCAGATTCAAGGTTTAGAGGTACAGGAAGAGAGTGTGTTTCAAATACTGAGTAATCTAGATGTCAGTAAATCCCTGGGACTGGATGGTATTTCACCACGAGTTTTGAGAGAATGTGCTAGGGAACAGTGCCTTTGACCTGGCTTTTCAATGAAAGTCTGGCTGCTGGGAAGGTGCCCATGGAATGGAAGGAAGGTAACATAGTGCCATTGCATAAGAGTGGTAACAGACTGGAAGTGTCTAATTATAGACCAGTTGGTGTGTCACCAGTAGTTAGTAAGATCTTGGAGACAGTAGTGAAGGACCGTATACAGCATTGGGCAAATGAGGGTAATGTTATCTGCGAGAGTCAACATGAATTTGTGAAGGGGCGCTCTTGTTTTAGCAATATGCTAGCCTTTTATGATAAAGTTACAAGAACATTAGTTGAGGGAAAGGCATATACTGCCATTTTCTTAGACTTAGCAAAGGCATTTGACAGGGTGCCACATGATAAGCTGATATTTAAGTTGCAGCACATGGGTCTGGATGTCAGATTGGTCAACTGGATTCAGGATTGGCTGTCTGATAGGTATCAGAGAGTTGTGTATGGTGGGGCAGTTTCAAGGAAGCAGAGGGTTACAAGTGAGGTCCCCGGAGCTCAGTACTGGGACCTATATTGTTTAACCTTTATATCAATGACATTGTCAGTGGATTGCAAGGGGATATTCAGTTGTTTGCGGATGATGTGAAGCTGGGAAGGATTATTAATAATAGTGCAGATGTGGCAGCCCTGCAAGAGGATTTCAATAAGCTAGATAGATGGGCAAATGAATGGGAGTGTCGGTTTAATGCAGCAAAATGTAAGGTCTTGAGGTTTGGGAAACATCAATGGGACACTGCATACTCTATGGGAGGAGTTATACTGGAGGAAGTAGGGGAGACAAGAGATCTGGGGTTGATGATTGATAGAAACCTGAAATTTATGGGACATATTGCAAAGGTGGTGAAGGTAACACAGAGGATTGCTGCAATAATGAGAAGGACGCTGACCTGTAGAGATAAAACAGTTATCATTCTGTTGTATAAGATCCTGAGCAGACCACACTTGAACTATTGTTCTCAGATTTGGTTTCCAGGATTTGAAGGGGATAAATTAACTGTGGAAAGTGTACAAAGGCAGATAACAAAGATGGTTGCAGGACTGTACAATGATAGTTATGAGGATCGGCTGAGGGAATGTGGACTGCAGAGTTTTGTGGATAGAAGAAGGAGAGGTGATATGATTGAGACTTTTAAACTGTTGAGAAGTGGTTACAGAGTTGACACTGGAGAGTTCTTTCGCTTGGTTGAACAGCAGGAAGGAGTGATGACAGGAGGCTATCCCTGGAAGTTACGAAAGGAAACTGTGAGCAAGAGGGTGAGGAGTGGTTTCTTTGCATGGAGGGTGGTTGAACCATGGAATACATTGCCTGATGGAGTGGTGAGAGTGAGAACGGTCAATGAGTTTAAGGAGTGGTATGATAGACTTTGTGTTTCTTAGGGGGGGGGGACCTCCCCTCGAGATAAGTCTTGACAGTCTGTATTTCTTAGGAAGGACCTTGCACGATGAGTCTTTTGACTCAATGGAGACCTGAATAATAATAATAATAATAATTAAAATGTGTCAAATAGGTACTGATGATTTCTACTGAAGATGTAAAAGCAAAGGAATGGAAAGAAAAAGAGACATTGTATATATGAACAATCGTGTGCACTCAAATGGATATAAAATTAGCTTATGGAGAAAGGGTCACTATAGAACTACTAAGTTGACAAGTTGCCAGCTCTTCAGCTAACAGGCTGCTAGTTTAAATCTTATGACAGATTGGACAGTCATGAAATTTTTTGCATGTCAGACTATCTTTTATCACCTTGTGTAAGATCTCCACCTTGTTTATTGGAGTTAAAATGACTGGAAAAAATTCCATATTTAGTTTCTAGAATTATCTAACTTTCAGTCCACTATTATCTGAATTATCTAACTTTTAGCTTAGTGAGCACAAGTCAGGTAATAATTATGAAAGACTAACTAGTCATGCATCGAATCGAGGTATTTTCATGTGACGTCTCACTGGTTAGGCTTCCATAATTATTACCTGACTTGTGCTCACTGAGCTGAATTTTTGACAAAATCTATCTTCGTCTTCCTTTGCATTTCTACGCTTATAGAAGCAATCAACTATATATTTTTTCCTCTTGGTCCCTGTTTTACAGCAGATCACCTCACAAACCCACTTCTGTCTTCTTGTTGATTGACTCTTCTGCTACCAATAGCAATATCCTCCTCCTTCTTATCCTGTTCTTTTTCTTTGTCCTTTTTGAATGTTTAGTACAATCTCTCTCACTCACTCATATTTTATCCCTATTTAAATCATTCTGAAAGTACTACATATCAGCTGCATTCCTGATTACCTGCTTATCTTTGCATCACCAGCAAATAGCTGTATGTTGCTGGCTAATCCTTCCCAATGTCATTAATGTAAAGACTGAATAGCAATGGACCAAGGACTAATACCTGGAGTACACCATTGGTCACTATAAATCTTGCAGACACATATCCCCTGAATACTACTTTATGATATCTGTCAGTAAGCCATCCTTTTATCCAAAGTAAGAGTTTATAATCCAATTCAATATCTTCCAACTTACACAACAGCCTTCCATGCTATATTCTGTAAAAAGCTTTAGCAAATTCTAAAAGTATCATAATATATCTATTTTCCTTGTCTAACTTAACAGTCACATTATTATAAAATATGAGCAAGTTGCTCAAACATGACCTTCTCTTCATAAATTTGCGATGTTTATTATAAAAAAATAGTTTCGCTTTTAGCAAAATGGGAACTCATTAGTTGAGCAATCTCTTTTGCATCAGTCACCTGCAGACCATCTGCATTCAGCAGTCATTCTTTTGCATTTTCCTTCTTTCACTTGCAGCATAACAACAGATTCTTTTGGACTGCCTTTAGCTTGCAGAGCCAGTTTCTTTTCATACTCAGACAAGGCTTTCCATACAATAGTTGTAACTCTTCTGGCTTGCTGCTTATAATTTTCATAACTGACATCTCCTACGCATTTTTTTCCACATAATGTGTTTCTTAAGATCTCTTGCTTAAGAAGATTGCATATCCATTTCACTCCTATCCTTATTTACTTCTCTAGGAAAATTTTTAATACTGCACTATGTATTATTTTTTTACTATCTAGCAACTGATACCATAGGACAGAAAGCAGTACACTTCTCAATTGGCCATAATTTTTTGCTTTGTAGTTTAGTATGTAATAGGATGAATCAACTTTTGAACATGAAAATAAGGGAGACTAGGTCCAAGAAAATCAAAGCTGCAGCAGCTCTGATTTTCTTGTCTCTTTGTGCAAACTGCAAAAACTCTTTACAATTATAATCAAAATTGATCACTACCATTAGTTCTAAGCTGCTTTGATTTCTCCAGTCCATTTATAGCCATCATTGAGAACATTCTCTCAGTGTAGGCATTTGTGCCTGGAATACTCAACACAAAGTCTAAAATTTTACCAAGATTTGGAACATTGATTTTCTTGTTATTTAATTCAATAAATATATTCACCCACTTTTGTTCAGTACTTCCTGATTTCACCATATTCACAACACTCACTGCACTACAAAACGCTTCATACAGATTGTATTCATTTACAATATCAAAATGAAATTGTTGAACAATGGCTTGCAAATGCCTGAAAGAAAGTTCACTGTCCAAATTTAGAGGCACAAGATGATGGATGGGATTTGCATCAGATAAATCAAAATTCTTGGAAATGTACTTGTACAATGAACAGTAAAAACTAACAAAATCATTTTTAATTTTTTTGTAGGGGTCATACAGTTTAAAATCTTTTCAGTGGCATTACCAAAATAACTGTCCTTTATCCTCTGTTGAATTTTACTACCTAAACATTGCATAATACCGTAGCATTCAATGATACTAAGATCTGTAGTTTTAAGGGATTTAGCAGCTTGAACAAGTATAGCACCAATGTTGGAAAAAAAATTAAGGTATACTTCAACAACAAACTCCTTTTCTGGATCCTCATCACTGAATTGTTATTCAAGATTTTTGGACAGTCGTTGACACTTTTAAAATAACTCTTAATAGGTAACCAGTTCTTTATTAACCTATCTACAGCTGATGTCAAAGAAAGCCACTGAGTAGGAACATGAATTTCAGACCATTCTGCTTCAAGAAAATCAAAGAATGATTTTAATTCTTCTCTTCTTCTTGCAGATACTGCAAAGTGTCCATAAATTTTTAAAACTATCATTTCAATACCAATATCCAATCCATCAGAGGCATGTTTAGTTGCATTATACAAAATATGATTGCAGTGGTTTGCTTTTAAAATGTTTTCATTGTCTTCTGTGAGCAGCTTCATTACAGAATTATGTTTCCCGTAATTCACATGTGCATTATCTGCATAATATGAAGTAACATTTTTTACATCTAAATTGTGCTCATTAAGGAGAGAACTTTATCATGCTATGAATGGAGTTAGCTGTCTCATCAGCTTGCCCAATGAAGTCCAGGAGCCTATTTTTTATGCCACTTAGAGGTTCAAAATATCTCACAACTAGAGGAAACATCTTTCTATTTTTATGGTCCAAGGCATCAGTTGCAATTGAAAAAAAGTTGCTGGTTTTTGAAGGATAAACATTGATAAAGTTCTGCACATTTCTTGGAGCCAGAACATTTTCCACAGCTGCTTCTGCCTTTGTTCAACCACATGAAATCTTCTTGGCCAAATTCGAGTCATAGAAAATGTCCTTTGATAGCTTATTTGCACAGTCCATGCTTCTGTAACTGATGTGTGAAAAACTAACACTAGCTTGCCCGCAGTGTTGTTTAAGTCCTTACTTGTGTTACTGAAAAAGAGGTTAAAATTCGAAGAAGTCCAGATCTTTCTCTCTCTGTTTATGTCCTTCAATGCTAGAATGTTGCTTGCAGTCATTATTATCCCCATGGGCAATACTGAAGTTATGCTTACATAATATACAATTAGCTTTGTGAACGTTGGATGGCACGAGTTTTAGCCATGAGTACTGTTCTTCCCATTTCTTCAGATAAACACACAAATATTTACATTTCTTTTTTGGTTGCCTTTTTACATTATTACTTTCCATTTCAGCGTCACTATCCATCACAAAAATATACTATGGCAATCGATGTTCAAGGATACTGAAAATACTTTGAGAATGAATGCAGACACAACAGCTGGTAAGAACGCAAGATAGGAAAGAGACAAACAAAATCCAGAAGTGTATACTGGTTATTCCGAATGGGTATCTATTATTAAAATGGCGGCAAAGGTTACAAGATCAACGCAACGATATAACATCTCTGCCGGAACAACCATGTATATTTATTGGTCGGAACAGAATTGTATCGATTAGAATTTTCCAAACTATTGATATTAGTGTCAAATTGTATTTGATGGTTATGATATACATTGAAAAATTAACGACAATGATTGATTATGAAAAATACAGGAGTATTTGAAAATCAATACGGGAGCCAGGATGATCCCAAAAAATTAGCTAAAATACGGGAGAGTTGGTCACCCTAGTATGTAACCTTTTCTGAATGGAACATCCATAAACTTAGTCACTTCCCATGTCAGTAGAGCACAATCACTGTCACCAACTGGAGGTAGAATCATCACATCTTTAATTGAAAACCCTTCTGGCACTATAATCAGATCCGACACTCTTTGACCTAGAGTTTCTTCCTTCTGTCACATGCTGCATGAGGAAGTTCTCCCATAACATCAATAAATTCAGCTTCATTCCTCTCATGAGATTTTAGTGCTACCTAATCAATGTTTGAATAATTAAAGTCACCGTGTAGACAATTGTCACTAGCTTTCTACTCTAACTGTACTCAAATCACAAAAATATCATCAGCAGCACATCCTCTTCTCTCCTATCCTGTCTATCCTTCCTAAAAATACGGTACCCTTTACACTCGATACCAGATGGTATTGAGCATAAACGATACAGTATATTTGCCTCTGATAGCCAGGTCTCACTAATGCCTACACTCTGAGGACCCAATATATTCACCAAGGCAACAAACTCTATCCCTTTGTTTCTGATACTCCTGTCCTGGCATTCATATAACATAATACATTAGCTGATGACTTTTTGTATGCTGATTTCTGTAGTGAGTATACAAAATATACAAAATTACCTGGTTGGGCAATTTGTAGATTTCTATTCTTATCTAATACCTTACTTATTCAGAAATCTTTGCACATACTTAATAAGTCAGAACTGAACAAACACACAATACTCTATTCATCATAATTACGTCTATTATGACGCATATCCATATCATTAATATATTTGCATATAGTGAATTGCTCTCACACTCTCTCTCTCTCTCTCGCTCTCACACACACACACACACACACACACACACACACTTAGTTGCTCTTACAGCACTCGATCATCATGGGGGGGGGATTTACTACTGATGATAGTAAATGAACTGGAGATAGGTGGGAGATTGGCAATTCATTTGAAGCAGTTTGGTGTGAGATTAAGGTCAGTAAGACAAAATATATGAGGGTGGTCTGAAAAGTTCTCGGTCTCGACCATAGATGGCAACACTATCAGCAAGATTTTTTTTTTCTAAGTTGGTACATCTGTCAGAAGCATCTGTGTGAAACTGCACATCATTCTATCAAATAGTTTGTTTTATACAGCTGTCTGAAGCAAAAGTGTTGTCTGTATCCCTTGAAATGGATAAAACTGAGTATCGTGCGATTATAAAATTCTTTGTAAAAGAAGATTTAATGCCAAAAGAAATTCATTCAAAGTTCATAAAAATTTATGGGCACTCTTCTCCTTCATTTCTGACAATCAAGAAAATGGGATGCCAAGTTTAAATATGGCTGTACTAGCCTTGAAGATGATCCACGTGAAGGACATCCAAAAAGTGTAACAACACCAGAAATCATCCATCAAGTGCACGATATGGTATTGGATGACCGGCGAGTCAGAGTGTGTGAAATTGCTGAGACTACAGGCATTTCAAAAGAATGTGTAGAATATATTTTGCACGAAGAATTGCAAACGAAAAAGCTTCGCACAAGATGGGTGTTGCGCTTGCTCACAGCAGATTAAAAACGAACTCGCATGAAAATCTCTGAACAGTGCTTGGAGCGTTTTAACAAGAATAAAACTGATTTTGTGTATCAATTTATTACTATGGATGAGACTTGGATTCACTATTACACACCAGAATCCAAATAGTAGTCAAAACAGTGGACAGAAGCCAGTTGTTCAGTGCCAAAGAAGACAAAGTCGGTTCCATCAGCAGGAATGGTCATAGCATCAGTGTTTTGGGATGCTAAAGGCATTTTGTTTATTAATTATCTTGAAAAGGGTAAAGCAATAGCTGGGGAATATTATTCTGATCTTTTAACCAGACTAGACGAAAATATTAATGAGAAAAGATCCGGTTTGCGGAAGAAAAAAAATCAACTTTTATCAGGACAAAGCACCTTCTCACAACGGTGTTTTGGCAATGGGAAAATTAAAGGATCTGCACTATGAATTGTTGGAACATCCGCCCTATTCTCCAGATTTGGCTCCCTCTGACTTCTATCTCTTCCCAAAACTAAAACACTTGCTTGCTGGTCAGTGTTTTTCTTCGAATCAAGAGTGATTGCAGCTGTAGAGGGGTATTTTGCAGATCTTACTGAGAACCACTACAGGGATGAGATAATGGCACTGGAGCATCGCTGGAATAAATGTATTTGTCTTAAGGGAGATTATGTTGAAAAATAAAAATAATTTTACTTAAATATAAAGAGCCAATAGGCTTCTCTTCAGCTTCTCTATGATACTGTATGAGTGGCAATATGACTTTACGAAGGGTAGGTCATGCCTTAGTAATTTACTAACTTTTTATAATCGAGTAACAGCTGAGTTGGATAAAAGAAATGGTAACACGATGATGCTGCTGTATTTGCAATGACACTGGTTAAGTGGATAAGAGGGTGGCTGCTGGACAGATCAGAAAGTGGTAATAATATATGGGAAACAGGTGACTAGTGGTGTGCTGCAAGGTTTGGTGCTAGGACTATTGCTGAATGTTTAATTTGTACATAAATGATATAGGAAATAACATGAAAGGAAATATTCAGTTTTTTGCTAATGATGTGAAATTAGGTAGAGCAATGTGGAGAGCTTGTAGAACAATTTAAATAGGCTGTCAAGTATTGGCAAAAGATAATGAGTATCAGTTTAATGTGGAGAAATGTGGAGCTATGCATTTTGAGATAAATAGATTGCAAGCTGTGCATCACAATGATGACACTGTACTTCAGGAAATAGATGAAGCTAGAGATTTAAGGATGGTAGTATACAGAAAATTTAGAGAACATATTGCTAAGGTAGCCCATAAGATTACTTGGCTACTGAAGAACACATTAACAAGTAGAGATAAAGAAACTGTTATATTCCTCTTTATAAGGCCTTGATACGTTCCCATCTGGATTACCATGTCAAGTCTGGTTTTCTGGGTTTCTTGAGGATGACGAAGTGGTGGAGAAGATTCAGAGTCAAGTGACTAAGATGGTGAGTGGTCTGTGGAATGCTCCCTATGAGGATAGATTGAGGTTGTGTGGATTGCATTAGTTGGTTGATAGGAGAAAAAGAGGGGATATGATAGAAATATTTAAGTTGCTTAAAGGGTTTTATAGGATTGATGCAGGAGAAATGTTTCAGCACTTGGATGGATAGGCCAGAACAAGGAGTCATCCCTGGAAGTTGAATAAAGGTGTAGTAGGGATGTGAGGATTAAATTTTGCTTGGAGAGTTGTAATGAGTGGAATGAGTTGCCAGAGTCAGTTGTGAGTGCTTTATGGTGTGGATAGTTTGGGTCTCCTGAGATGAGTCTTTGGACCCCACAGAGGTGCACCCATATAATAATAATAATCTAGTTTCCTCTGACTCCCTGTGTTAGGTCTCATTAAAGTTTCTCCAGATTCCTGATACATAATGCATTGTAGTTTAGGCTGTCTCTCTTATACAAATCCATTCTTCCCTCAAACTTGCTCCACACATCCAAAAGTTCACAATCAAACTAGATTATTATTATTATACGGGTGCACCTCTGTGGGGTCCAAAGACTCATCGCAGAAGACCCAAACTATCCACACCATAAAGCACTCACAACTGACTCTGGCAACTCATTCCACTCATTACAACTCTCCAAGCAAAATTTAATCCTCACATCCCTTAGCTTTACTTCTTAATTCATTGCTATCATTTTTTAGTAATATACTAATAATTTTTATTTCTCACTCTTACTTTTTCCAGCAATCCTTTCATATAATTATTATTATAATTATTTATAAAAGTATATGTTTTGAGGAAAGGTGCACTCCATGCCCCTTTCCCCAAAACATATACTTTTAAACATATCTGGAGTGCCAAATCTGGTGATAGCATCCTCTGATACTATTATCATATCCAGGAGGTGAAGAAACAGAAGAAATATCTGAATTATCAAGTAATCATTTTACAGGATGCATCATCCAGGAGATAACACAACAATTGATGTGATAGGAAGAGATGTGAGAATAGAAGTAAATGAACTGGAGATACTCAGGATATTGCAAAATATTAATGTGAATACAGTAGTAGGATTAAATGGGACATTTGCCTGTGCATTGCAAAAAAAAGTTCAAGAGAATCATCATGCCTATGACTAGGTTGTTAAATTTAAGTCTCAGCGCTGGAAGGATTCCAAGAGAGTTAAAAGATAAGAAGTTCCTTTATATAAACGAGACCCCAAGAACAGAGGTAGCAAATTATAGCCTGGTCTGTATCTCAAAATTAGTGGATAAGGCATTGGAAAAGTTGATTTAGGCAAGAATTCAGAGGATAAAAATGAGGTACTCTATTGGATGGAGGGAGGGGCATGGCTTTGTGAAGTGTGGAGGTTGATGAGTTCAATAAGAGAAATAGCTACACCGTGATATTCCAATACACTCAACAGAATACTACACAAACATCTATTATATAAATTGGAGTAAATGGGGATGAATACAAAGCTAAGTAACAACAATAAGAGAGTGGCTGATCGACAAATATCAGACATTGCATCAGACAGGGTTTTATGCTTGTACTGATGCTATTTAAGCTATATCTTAATGAAACTGAGGATGCTTTGAGGAGGAGAAGAAATCCAGTTGTTTGCTGATGATCCTAAACTGTATAGGGCAACATTAAATAAATGTAATGTAAAGATTCTACTGGAGTATTTGGTAATCTAACATTGAGGATTAGAATAATGATTTCCAGTTCAATGTTACAATGTGTAAGGTTATGAATTTTGGGATTCATGAGATTACAAACTGTGTTACACCAATGTGACTGCTCTGCAGGAAACTGATGGCTAAGAATTTAAGGTTGTTGATGGTTTCTTTCAGTTTGGTTGAAGTTTCAGCTCAATCAACTAAGGCTGCAATTATCATCATCATCATCAAATTCCTGATGTGCACTCAGGAATTGTACAGGAAAATATAACAGTAAGGCATGAAAAAATTACATCATTACAAACTTCCTATCAACACTTTTGCTCCACATTAATCTGCTATTTGTCAAGAATCCAATATTATTTGATCTTATATTTCTGTCTTCTAAGGCACGTCTTACTCTATCAATCCACCTAGATCTTGATCTTCCTCTTGATCTTTTTCCTGCCATCCTGAAAAAAAAAAAAAAAAAAAAAAAAACACTTGTTATGCTAACCTTTCCTCTCCAATACTGAGTGACCATGCCAGCTGAAATTAGCTCTGCTAACACATTCCTGAATGCTAACAATATCAAGTCTGTTCCCTAATATAATTTTTAATATGATACTATAATTGATGCCATCTGTTCACTCCCTTAATCTTTCTCGGAATTCTCATACCTGTGGTCTGGTCCTTGATCAAGTGTTTTATTAGTAATCCAGTTCTCAGATCCATAACTTAAAAATGGTTTGAACACTGTCTTGTATACAGCTGGCTTACTGTTTCACTAATTTCTCTCTTTTTCCATATAAATTTATTGACTTCCTACCACATCAGCTATGCTAATTTTGTTCTCTATTTCCATATTTAATTTGCCTCTTCACTGAAAATTAATGTTACAGATGTTACAAAGTGCTATCTTTCTACCCTTCTCTGGCCATTTATATTTAGTGTGACAATTTTGATAATTGGTAAAATATCCTATCACTGGAATGCACCTTTGTCAACAGCCACAATGCCATAGCATACAGCTTCCTTTGTAATGGCATAGGTAACTGTAAACATAGTCATTAACAAAGCAATAATACACAAACTTAGAACAACAGACAAAGAGAACAATTAGCTAGGATGCAAAAGTAAAGAGACAATTTAAAAAGAACATTTTAGTAAATTAAAAAATAATTAAATTATATATTTGCATAAAATTTTATTCAAGTGCACATATAAATTAAATTAAACATAATAAATTTAGTTTAATCCTTTAACCAAGTGTGTGCAAACAAAGTTTGCGCCTGAAAATATCTTCAAGAACTGGGGTAAAGTGGTACAACACCGGGCAACTCCTTGCAAAGGTGGAGCAAGCTACCAACACTCCTATCTCAGTACCAACACTCCTATCTCAGTATCTCCCATAATATAAAACACATCTACTTGCGGATATGTATACTGTTATGCATTAAGGGAAGGGCCACTACCCAGACTAGTTTCAACCTTTATTGAGGTCTCTTCAGTGGGAGCCAGGCCAAGTGGAGATACCAAGCAGAAGCATTAGCAAGGTCATCTCCTCCTATAGGAGCAGCCAAACAGTGTGCCACCTTTTTATTAAATTACTCTGGATTTAGAGAAAGATGTTGAAAGTTTATTTTTCACTTGGTCAGACTATAATAAATTTAGTTTAATCCTTTAACCAAGTGTGTGCAAACAAAGTTTGCACCTGAAAGTATCTTCAGGACTGGGGTAAAGTGGTACAACACCGGGCAACTCCTTGCAAAGGTGGAGCAAGCTACCAACATCCTATCTCAGTATCTCCATAATGCAAAACACATCTCCTTGCGGATGTGTATATAATGTTATGCATTAAGGGAAGACCCAGAACTAGTTTCGACCTTTATTAAGGTCTCTTCAGTGGGAGCCAGGCCAAGTGGAGATACCAAGCAGAAGCATTAGCAAGGTCATCTCCTCCTATAGGAGCAGCCAAATGGTGTGCCACCTTTTTATTAAATTACTCTGGATTTAGAATAATCTGGTTAAAGGATTAAACTAAATTTATTATAGTCTGACCAAGTGAAAAATAAACTTTCAATTGTAAACATAGTCATCATGTAAAGTCGATATGGAAAGGGTATGTGTAAAAAAGAATGAATAACTACATCATGAATATGTGTGTACATACACATACACATTTATTCATACCTTAATTCTTTTTTACATATACTTCTCATATTCACTTTACGTGAATACCGTATTAATTGTATATATATTTTATATGCAAATTTTATGGAAATGGTATAACTTTATTTAATTTAATTTTTAATTTACTAAATTCTTCTTTTTAAACATGTGGTAGTGTGGACAGAAGAACCATTGTGTGCTGCTTGCAGATAATAATGGTAGTGGCATTCTGTGTAGTTGGTGGATCAATTGGTGGAGATGAGAGTTGTAGAGTACCCTTCCTTGATGAGTCCGTGGAGGTGTCACATAATAATAATAATAATAATAATAATAAAATATTTCTTTACTTTTCCAACCCAACGAGCCAATTGCCTATTGGCTAAGTTTTTTTTTTTTTATTCTGTGTTAATGACAATTTACAGTTTCCCCATTGGTTCTAATAAAATCATGTGACAAACCAGAAAGTGGTAGAAAGAAAAATTTTGTAATGTCTATTTTTTATTCTTCATGTAATTGTCCATTCTTTTTTGTGTTTTCAACTTTGATGATGTGATGAGTGCCAAAGGAATATCTTTTACATTAAATTCTTTATTTTAATTTTATATTTTACATGTATACTAATTATTGAGATTTGCATGGGTATTTCTGTGAATTTTGTAAAAGTAGTGTTTAGGTACTTATTAGTATTACATCACTTGCAATAGAAATAGAAGTTTAAGTAAATTGGTTTTGATATAATAATTGTTGTCTCATTACTTAATAGGCATACTGTGTAATTACTTACATTTCCAAATTTGAAACAAAGAACTATATTTTGAATTGTCAATTACACAGATTCAAAATAATCTTCAACTCCACATAATGTTTATATCTGTCATACAGGTGTTTGAAGGCATGGTGGAAGTCCTGAATGTGAACCTCTTTCAGTGTCTGGATCACACAGCATTGGATGTCCTCAATGTCACTGAAGCATTCTTCTTTCAGGGAAGAAGGGACACAGCATTTCATCTTTGGGAAGAGGAAAAGTCTGCTGGAACCAAATCTGGCGAACAGGTGGGATGTTCAATCACACTGATAGACTTCAAAGCTAAAAACTGCTTCATAGGATGCATACAGTGTGCAGGTGCATTGTTGTGCAACAGAAACCAATTGTTGTTTGGAATAGTTCTCTCCTGACACGTTGCATGTGGGCATACAGACATTGCATTACTCCTAAATAATACTGACTGTTCACTGTAGCACCCTCATGAACAAATTCATGGTGGATAATTCCAGCAGTGTTGAAAAGACAATGACCATTGTCTTGACACATGATTTTTGCAACCCGACTTTCTTCTGCCGGGAAGAAGATGTGCCACACTATTCAATGCTCTGGCGTTTTGTTTCAGGATTAAAGTGAAAACACCAACTTTCATCACCAGTGATAATTCTTTGCAACTCATCACAATCTTGTCAACTGCATGGATGAAATTTTGACAACATGCAACCTGGTGCTCTCTCTGTTCGTGTGTCAATGTGTGAGGCACAAACCTTGAACAAATCTCTTTCTAAAATTAATCTGGCCATTTCCTTACTAACACCAAGTAGCCTACTGGTTATTCACCTGTCATGGGTAACAATTTCCCTAGCTTTCACCACATTTCATTTGTCTGTGTGTGTGCAGAAACTGCCCATCCACAGCATGGTTCATCCTTGAGACTCCCTCCCCTATTTAAAAGTTGAAAACCAGCAGAACACCCGTGCACAGCTCAGATAGTCACCACTGTAAACTTTTTTAGGTCTTAGTACACTTCTGTAGCAATTTTTCCTAATTTACAGTAAAACTGTATCACAGCTCTTTGTTCTCCTGACATGCTCCCCTCGTGCACTCTTATTTCAACAGTTGCCACATGAAAATTGCTGTCACCCGACTAGAAAGTTGCACCTGCAATTACAACACAGTCCTGTGGTCAAAACTATAAACATGTTTGTTACCTTTATTTAAAGGGCTTTACTAATCTTACTAATCTTTCTTCCCTCATTCTGTTTAAGTGAACATACCATCTGAGATTTGCTCTACTAACACATTCCTGAATGCTAACAATAGCAAGTTCCATTTTAATATCCTCATTTTTAATGTGATACTGCCACTGATGCCATCTGTTCACTCCATTAATCTTTCTCAGAACTCTCATATCACAGGTCTGCAAGTCTTTGATCAAGTGTTTTATTTCTGACCCAGCTCTCAGATCCATAACTTAAAACTAGTTTGATAACACTGTCTTGTATACAGCTAATTTAGTGTTTTGACTAATTTCTTTCTTATTCCATACAAATTTATTAAGCTGACTTCCTACCATATCAGTCTAACTATTTCATTGTCTATTTCCATATTTAATTTGCCATCTTCACTAAAAATTGCTGAAATGTTTTACTTGTTCTATAGGTTCACCATTCAGGATACAGTTAAAGTTTTCAATGTTTCTGTCTATTTTCATTGTCTTTGTCTTTTCATACCAAATTTATTACAACAGTTATTCAGTTTAGTCACGGAATCTTGCAGACTTGTACAGAATTTATTCAGAAGTATAATATTATTATTATTATTATTATTACCACGGGCTACTCCAGGAGTCCTTAGACTCATCGAGGGAGGCCCTAAACATCATGTTCACGCAGCTGTTCAACATTCTCACAGTATCTATCATACCTTGCCTTGAACTCGCTCACTGTCATAGCACCCACAACAGACTCTGGCAGCTTATTCCACTCATTTACCACTCTAAAAGTAAAGAACCCAGCTCTAACACCCCTGCTAACCACGCTCTTGCCCAGCTTCCATGGGTGTCCCCTAGTTCTCCCACCACCAGTCCTGATCTCAAAAATATCATCTGAATTAATCCTATAGAATCCTTTTAGCAATTTGAATGTCTCAATCATGTCTCCCCTTTTCCGCCTATCAACTAGTTTCTGCAACCCACAAATCTTCAACCTGTTCTCATATGGTTCATTCCATAGACCTGCTATCATCTTAGTCACTCGCCTCTGGATCCTCTCAACCTCCTCCCCATCAAGAAGGAACCGAGGTGACCAAATCTGGGCACAGTAGTCGAGATGAGGTCTTATCAGGGCTCGGTACAGAGGTACAATAACTTGTTTTTCTCTGCTCGTCAAGGTATTTTTCAACAACCAAGTGAGTTGATGAGCTGATTTAGCTACTTTCGCAATGTGCCCCCTAAACTTCATCTCCCTATCCACCAACACTCCCAAGTCCCTGGCCTCATCAATCTCTTGGAGTACAGTTCCACCAATGCGGTATACTGCTGCTAATCTTTTCGCTCCGAAATGCATAACCTTACATTTTGTCACATTAAATTGACATCCATTCTCCTTAGTCCAGAACTCCAATCTATCTAAGTCATCTTGCAAGACTTTGACATCTTCTGCATTCACTATCGCCCTACCCAACTTTGCATCATCAGCGAACAAATGAACTGTCCCACTTAGACCCTTCCCTATATCGTTAATGAACAGATTAAACAGCAGTGGTCCAAGAACAGAACCCTGTGGCACACCACTAGTCACAGGCCGTTTTTTGCACTCTACTCCTGAATAAACTACTCTTTGATATCTCTCCATCAACCACCCAGCTATCCATCTCACCAACCCTATATCCATTCCCATATGTTGTAGTTTACGGATTAGAATTCCATGTGGTATCCTGTCAAACGCCTTTGCCAGGTCCAGCAGTATCACTGTAAACCTGTAATATCTGCATAAAGTAAAGAGAAAAGATTAACATCACCAATTTCAATATGAGATGTAATACCACATTTCATAATGTGATCCATATAAATAATATGCACTCTTGTCATGCACCAGATTTAACATCAAGTCATTTTCCTGTATGCCTCCTTCAATTCTAACTGCTGACTAACAACTTAAATAGAGACTATGTGTTGCTCAATATAATGTCCCCATTTACACCACATAACTGTTGCAGTTTGAAGAGCTTTCCTCTTGGCATCTTGCCATATGTCTTTTCCAGATGAACAAAGCTTAAATACAAATCCTTGTTATTTCACAAGATTTCTCAACTATTTGTCTTACAGTGAAAATCTGATCCTGAAAACCTCTATTTGGCCTGCATCCTGCTTGTTCTCCACCAAGCTTGCCTTCCACAATTTTTCTTAGCTGCTTCTCAAGTATATGAGGGTGGTCTGAAATGTTCTTGGCCTAACAATGAAAAAAATAAATTTATTCAAATTAAGGGGATATTAAATTCCACATTGTTTTAAAACCGAATAAGAAACTCAAAGATTGCAATCAGAGAGTTTCATGCCGAATATAGTAACCTATAAAAGTATCGGCGGCCACTAGCGCGAGCTAATGCAAGTAGTCCTAGTACATAGTACAATCTCAGGCAACTCGTTGCAAAGGTGGGGAAAGTTCTGATCGCTAATCTTGGTATTTTCCATAATGTAAAAACACATTTCCTAGGAAATGTATGCTGTTATTACACTACGGTGGGAGGTCACTACCCAGACCGGTTTCAGCCTTTTTTGAGGCTTCATCAGTGAGTAAGCCGATACTTTGGTCTAGCTACTCACTGATGAAGCCTCAAAAAAGGCTGAAACCAGTCTGGGTAGTGACCTCCCACCGTAGTGTAATAACAGCATACATTTCCTAGGAAATGTGTTTTTACATTATGGAAAATACCAAGATTAGCGATCAGAACTTTCCCCACCTTTGCAACGAGTTGCCTGAGATTGTACTACGTACTAGGACTACTTGCATTAGCTCACGCTAGTGGCCACCAATACTTTTATAGTTTACTATATTCGGCATGAAACTCTCTGATTGCAATCTTTGAGTTTCTTATTCGGTTTTAAAACAATGTGGGATTTATGTTGTAATAGGTTTCACGGTATAAAAAGAACACAGATGGTTAAGAAAATAACTATTTATTAACTTAAAAGTTAATATTTCGCTGGTATTATATCCAGCATCTTCAGAGCACACAACACAAAGTTTGTTACAAAGGCAAGACAACCACAATCCGGTGTAACAGTGGGGACAGCATAAGTGATTGCAGCGTGCAACACAAGACCAAAGTCCTAATATGGTGCCATCTAGGTTAAAAAAAAAAAAAAAAAAAAAAAAAAAAAAAAAAAATTCAAAGTTTTGAAATAGTAGTCCAAATGATAAAAAATAAAAGTAATAACTATTAATTTGGTTTTAGGATGACTGTCTCCCAAATCTTTGGTAGATTTATACAGCCATACTTGTTAAGGTTTGGAGTATATTTCAAGGCTTCTGTTGATTCCAGGAACAACCTCTCTGACTTGTAGAAGCTTCTGTGCATTAGTTTTGTTTCTTTCCAATTGATCCTGTGTGCAGGGGTATCCAAAGCATGGTCTGCCAGACCCGACTTACCATAGCGAAAGTGTCGGATATATTTTTTGTGTTCACTGAGGCGGATGTCCACATTTCTTCCTGTCTGTCCATAGTAGGCTTGATGGCAAGAACAGGGCACTTCATAGACACCTGGATGTGATAAAGGAGTGCATTTGTCCTTAGGTGAATTTTATTTTTTATCATTTGGACTACTATTTCAAAACTTTGAATTTTTTTTTTTTTTAAACCTAGATGGCGCCATATTAGGACTTTAGTCTTGTGTTACACGCTGCAATCACTTATACTGTCCCCACTGTTACACCGGATTGTGGTTGTCTTGCCTTTGTAACAAACTTTGTGTTGTGTGCTCTGAAGATGCTGGATATAATACCAGCGAAATATTAGCTTTTAAGTTAATAAATAGTTATTTTCTTAACCATCTGTGTTCTTTTTATACCGTGAAACCTATTACAACATGTCTGACGAACACATAAGCCTATCCACGCGTATAAATGTGGGATTTAATATCCCCTTAATTTGAATAATGTTTATATCGCCAAAATGAAGCCTATTGGCTCTTTATATTTAAATAAATTTATAATTTAAAAATAATTTTTATTTTTCAACATAATCTCCCTTAAGACTAATACATTTATTCCAGTGATGCTCCAGCACCGTTATCCCATCCCTGTAGTGGCTCTCAGTAAGATCTGCAAAATATCCCTCTACAGCTGCAATAGCTCGCACCCATCTTGTGCAAAGCTTTTTCATTTGCAATTCTTCATGCAAAATATATCCTAACGTTCTTTTGAAATTCCTATAGTCTCAGCAATTTCACGCACTTTGACTCGCCGGTCATTCAATACCATATCGTACACTCGATCAATGGTTTCTGGTTGTACACTTTTTGGATGTCCTTCACGTGGATCATCTTCAAGTATGGCTAGTATGGCCACGTTTAAACTCAGCAGCCCATTTCTTAATTGTCGAAAAAGGAGAAGAGTATTAATTGCCCATAAACTTTCACGAACTTCGAATGAATTTCTTTTGGTGTTAAACCTTCTTTTACAAAGAATTTTATAACCGCAAAATACTCAATTTTATCCATTTCAAGGAATACAGACAACAACACTTTTGTTTCAGACAGCTGTATAAAATAAACTACTTGATAGAATGACAATTTCACATGGATGCTTCTGACAGATGTACCAACTTAGAAAAAAAAAATCTTGCTGATAGTGTTGCCATCTATGGTCGAGGACGAGAACTTGTCAGACCATCCTCGTACTTGCTTAATGTTACCAGTTACACTGAGTAGGGAAATATCTCTCTAATTCTCACATTCAGTTTTATTTCCTTTATATAGATGAGCATTGTGACAGCTCTACTCCAATCATCTGGAATTCAACCCTCTAACCAGGCCTTCTGAATTATGGAATGCAGCCACTATAAAACTTGTACACCTCCATATTTGAGCAATTCTGGTCAAATTACATTTATTCCAGCTGCCTTTCAACATGACTTTGTTTAGCTAGTTTCACACAGTGTTTTGCTATCATACATTTTCATTTGTATTTTCTAAGAGCACAAGCTGATTTACTTGCCATGAACTTCAGATATGCTTTCTTCTTTTCTTTCACTACTTCTTTAACTTCCTGAATTTACCATGGAGTTCTGATTTTTCTATCCTTATAGAAAACCTCACCACAGGCTTCTCTGGCTGAATCAATGAATTTTTCTTTAGGGTTTGCCACTGAATCTCCAAGTTTGGTTTTTGTTTTGAAACTCTAATTTTTTCTTGAAAGATGTTTGTGTATTTGAGTCTACAATACACTTCTGAAAGCTGCTTAACTTTGATTCATTTAAAAACTTTTCTTTTCAATATGCTATTCAATGGTGTTATCTTCCAATTTCAAAAATCCTCTATACTCTTTGTGTCCTGGACCAGCATGAAGGTATTGCTATAAACAATAACATAATCAATGAGACTTTTCTTATTTCTTGCATCTTCTCTTCATGCGAATTTTGTGCAAATGTTTATGTTGTCACATTGTGTTAGTATTAGCTTTGCTTTTACTTACAACTTTTCCGAAAACGTTTGTATATGTCTGATAATCATTTCCTACTCTGCTGATTAGATCTCCAACAAAGACCAATTCTTCCCTTTTCTTTGAGTCAGTTGTATTATTTAGTGCATCAAAATATTCCTCTATTTCTTCTTTAGTAGAACTCTCTGTGGCATATAGACTTAAATAGGCTTCATTGTTCAGTTGATCCATTCTGATATTGGCTCATATCACTGTACTTGATATTGCCTGCCATTCAAGAAGATTATCCTCATATTTGGTGTTAAATACTATGGCTATTCTTTCATTTCCCTGATTGTTATTGCCGGAATATAACATTTTGTATTTGTTGCTTAGAAAAATCTCACCTGTTTTTTGTCTTCTTTGTTTTGGTAAGACCGCATATGTCAATCTGGTACTTATCTAATTCTTCTGCTAGTTCCATTTCTTTTCTCTTGATATTTTGTATGTTGATGGGGCCAACCTTGAAATCTGCTGATGTTGGATTGTGATTTGTTCCAGTAGTTGAATTTTCACTGTTTGCCCTGGTTCCTTTATGAAAACAATGAGGACTGTGTTTATCCAGGCAACACCCTAGCCAGTATGAAATTCTATCAAGCTATACTATTGTGTTAATTTGGTTTTAGCTCGACAAGGACACAATTTTGTTGGGTAAATCTTAAATTGACCCAACAAAATTGTGTCCTTATTGGCTAAATAAGGCTAAATAATAAATACAGAAGAGAATTTCTGGTCCATCCTCAATTAATTATCCAGGTAGATAACTACTAACAAGGCACCAGAAGAAAGTGAGGATTGGATATTAGGTCCGAAACCCTGTTTGATGTCTGTTAACTGCATATTTTCTGAGAGTGATGATGATGGACAATCAGTTGAAGTTCAATAGATATACAGATAAAGTGGGCAGTATAATAGGGAAGTGATAAGGAAGTTGTTGTTATTCTCCACCCCCCCCCTCCAAGTCCTTGATATAATCACATCTAAACTACAGTGCTCAGATCTGATTACTTGGGTTATGTGAGAATGAAGTGCCGAAAGGATTCAGTGGTGGGTGATTAAGATGACACCGGGGCTGTGGGTTACTTGCTATGAAGACAGAATAAACATTAAGGAATTGAAACCTCCTAAGACGATTTTACAGGATAAATACAGAAGAGAATTTCTGGTAAATGCGAGGGGAGAACCAGAGGAGGATCACTGCTATAAATTGAGTAAAAGTGTGATAGTTAGGAGAACAAGATTTTTTTGCCTGGAAAGTTTAGAGTGAACAGAATTGGTTCAGAGGAGGTTGTGAGTGCAGTTTCAGAAAATGACTGTGAGAGGTGAAAATGAAGAAGGTGAAATGAAGAAAATGAAGACAGGCATTATGCAAATAATAGTTAATGTGGTTACCACAATGAGTCAGACTTCAATTACAATGCTTAGATAATACTAATAACAATAAAATGAAATCACGAAAAGCTGAGGCTCAATTTTATCTGTATACTTCCTGCAGCTCAGTGCTATCCCCCCCCACCTATACTCAACTTCTGGTTGGGCCAATTAATCATTTAACCTTGATTGAGCTATGTTTCTCGTAGCTGCGTTGTTGGCTTTTCCACTAAAATCTGATGTTTGATATCTACAATTATTCTGTGCTATCCACTACTTATTTACTGAAATAACATTATTTAACATTTTACACAGAAGATGAATTTCATCACCTGGAAGACCATGTGAAACCACCATTATGCTTATTCAAAGCCTAAATTGGTTTGAAAAAAAAAAAAAAAAAAGTGTTCCATGTTTGGTTTCTAGAGTAAGGCTTCCTGATTATCTAATCCCTAGTCCAACTTACTAATAAATGATAGGTTTGTTACCTTTCATGGATTGGATTCACATTAAAAACTTGGGGGCAGTTACCAAGGGCATATATGGCAGGATATTTTACCGATAATCAAAATTGTCACTACAAAAGGCACTTAGCTATGAATTTGCCAAGGGCACTGAAAGCCTAGCTATGATGTTGCATATTGTGGGTGTTCATTTGGTGATGGTATAGTTTTTTCATAGGACTACAGGTATCTCTCGACAAGGTGTGGCCTAGAGGCAGCCTGCCTCATGGTGTGGCTTAATAAGGATGCTCGTTCAGCCATATTGCAGAAGGCACCACCACTAACAATTCCTGTTAGAGCAGCAAGTGCAGAAAGATGTTTTTCCAAGCTTAAACTGATTAAAAATTATTTGTGAACAGCAATGACCCAAGAAAGATTGGTTGGTCTAGCAACTATATCGATAGAGGCAGACATAGCTTATTTTAATTTTAGAAGAGCTTAAAATAGTTTTATTGTGCAACATCCGCGTAGAGCAAACATTTAATTAATATTATTATGTAATCATTTTGCACTGATGTTTCTCTTGTAATAAAAACAAAATAGCAATTGGAGATTTTTTCTTATATTTTTGTCTTATAATCCATCAAGGGGCAATATTTAATTGTTTGCCTCAGGGCGTGATCTAATCTGGTGATGACCCTGATCTCTTGAGTCTAATTGTTAACATATGTGCATGCATTCACTCACTCACACACACAATTCAAGCCATTGGGCAGTAACATTAATGAAAAAATTAGTTTGTATAAATTGCCACATTCTTTGTCACATATCAAATTAACTCAGCTGTCAGTATAATAGGGGTGCTTAAGGGTCAAAGCTGTATAACTGAGAGGAGACCTCCACATAGCCTATAAAGGAATGCGAAGAACCGACCAGGGCTTCTGACCTAATGTCCAATCCTCACCTTCTCGTGGTGCACCCTGTTGGGTATCTACTTTGATACTGAACGAACGAGGATGGGCTGGCAATTTAGGATTTAGCCGATCAAATTGTATTCTTATTGGTTAAACCAAAATAAAAAATGATGGTACAACATGACAAAATTTCATCCCAGCTGGGGCGTTGCCCGGTTAAACAAGGCCCCAGTTGTTTTCGCCAGGGAACCAGGGCGAACAGCGAAAAGTCAGCTACTGGAACAAATCTGAAAACAAACCCCAACTCAACATCACCAGAGTTAAAGATTGGTACTATCAACGTAAGAAGCCTGAATGGCAAAGAAATGGAGCTAGCTGAGGAATTAGATAAGTACCAGATCGACATAATAGGGGTGACTGAAACAAAAAAGACCAAAACTGGTGAGATCTTTCTGAGCAATAAATACAAAATGTTATATTCAGGCAATGACAATCAAGGAAAAGAAGGAGTAGCCATAGTATTCAACACAAAATACAAGGCTAATCTTCTTGAATGGCAGTCAGTCTCAAGTAGAGTAATGTGGGCAAATATGAGAATGGGGAACTGGACAATGAGAATTATTTGTGCCTATGGTCCCACAGAAGGTTCTGCTAACGTAGAAGTGGAGGAATTTTTTGACGCTCTAGAAAAAGCAACTAACACAATGAAAAAGGAAAAGTTGGTATTGTTGGGGATCTAAATAGCAGAGTAGGAAATGATTGTCAGACATACAAAAATATTTTGGGAAAATTTGGAGAAAAGAGCAAAGCTAATAATAATGGCAAATACCTGTTGGATTTCTGCTCAATACATGGACTGGTTATTACTAACACCATGTTCCAACATAAAAATGTGCACAAATTCACATGGAAAGAAGAGGCAAGGAATAAGAAAAGTCTCATTGACTATGTTATTGTTAATAGTGATGTGTTTTCTCCCTGGTGCAGGACACCAGAGTGTACAGAGGATTTGAAATTGGAAGTGATCACTATTTACTCTTGAGCAGGATAAAATTGAATTTCATATTGAAAAGAATAACATGTAAGAAAGTTTTAAAGCAAATAAAAGTTGAGCAGCTCTCAGATGTTAACTGTAGATTAAAATACAGAAAGATTATTGAAAAGAAAAGGAAAGAGTTTGAGAACAGGAATCAAACCTTGGAGATTCAGTGGCAAACTCTGAAGAAAACATTGATTGATTCTGCCAGAGAGGCATGTGGTGAGGTTATCTGCAATGATAAAAGAAATCAGAACTCCCTGGTGGACACAGGAAGTTAAAGAGGCAGTGAAGGAAAAAAAGAAAGCATATCAAAAGTTCCTGGCAAATAAGTCAGCTTTTACTCTTACAGAATACAGAGACAAATGTAAGAAAGCTAAACACTGTGTAAAACTAGCTAAACAAAAGTCATTGGAGGACTTTGGCAAGAATATAGAAAATAAATATCAAGAAGGTGGCAAAATATTCTGGAGGTTGTTGAAGAAGCTTAGGAATGGAGGAAAGAGTGCTGTAAAAGGAGTTAGAGATGATAAAGGTGACATGAAAACAGGAGAAAAAGATATCCTTGAAGTATGGAGTAATTATTTTGAAAAACTGCTAAATGAAACAAGCAGTGATGACAGCACAGTGATAAAAAACACTGACCAGGTATGCAGTCAGGAATACATATCCATATTTGAAGTAGAAAAAGCCATCAAAGGCTTGAAATGTGGAAAGGCAGCAGGAGTAGATGATATTCGACCAGAAATGCTGAAGTATGGTGGTATAAAAGTCTTACAGTGGCTGCACTGCATAGTTCAGAAAGCCTGGACAGAGGGACGAATTCTCGATGATTGGAGTAGAGCTCTCATAGTACCCATATATAAAAAGGGAAATAAAACTGAATGTGAGAATTACAGAAGTATTTCCCTACTGAGTGTTCCTGGCAAGATCTATGCAAGTATAATTGAGAAACGTTGAGAACAATTGTGGAAGAAAAGCTGGGTGAAGAACAAGCTGGATTCAGGCCAAACAGAGGCCTGGATCAAATCTTCACTTTACGAAAAATAGTCGAGAAAGCATGGGAATATAACAAAGATCTGTATTTAAGTTTTATCAATTTGGAAAAGGCATATGACAAGGTGCCAAGAGAGAAGCTATTCAAAATGCTACAGTTATATGATGTCAATGGGGCATTATATCAAGCAATACTTATCTTTATTTGAGTTGTAAGTCAACAGTTAGAATTGAAGGAAGTACAGGAAGATAGTTTAATGTTAAATCTGGTGTGAGACAAGGATTTACATTATCCCCTCTGTTATTCATTATCTATATGGATCACATTATGAAGGAAAGTGGTATTAAACATGATATCAAAATTGGAGATGTTAATGTCAACTCTTTGCTTTATGCAGATGATGTTATACTTCTAAATAAATCCGCTACAAGTCTGCAAGATTCTCTGACTAAATTGAATAGCTGTTGTAATAGATATGGTATGAAGGTCAGCAATAAAAAGACAAAGACAATGAAAATAGGCAGAATCATTGAAAATGTCAACTGTGTTGTGAATGGAGAACCTGTGGAACAAGTAAAACATTTCAGCTACTTAGGTACAATTTTTACTGAAGATGGTAAATTAAATATAGAAATAGACAACAGAATCAGCAAAGCTGGTATGGTGGGAAGTCAATTGAATAAATTCATATGGAATAAGAGAGAAATTAGTCGGAACACTAAATTAGCTGTATACAAGACAGTGTTCAAACCAGTTTTAACTTATGGATCTGAGAGCTGGGTCAGAAGTAAAACACTTGACCAAAGACTAGAGACCGCAGATATGAGAGTCCTGATAAAGATTAGAGGCGTGAACAGATGGTATCAATGGCAATATCATATTAAAAACGAGGATATTAGGAAAGAACTTGACATTGTCAGCATCCAGGAATGCATTAGCAGAGCTAATCTCAGGTGGCATGGTCACTTAAATAGAATGGGAGAGGAAAGATTAGCAAAACAAGTGTTCTCTGCCAGGTTGGCAGGAAAACGACCCAGAGGAAGACCAAGATATAGGTGGATTGATACGGTACAAAGTGCCTTAGACGATAGAAATATAAGATCTGATAATGTTGGAGTCTTGACAAGTAACAGACTGATTTGGAGGAAAATTGTGGATAGGAAGTTAGTAATGATGTAATTTTTTCATGTAGTACTGTCATATCCTGTACACCCCTTGAGGGTACATGGCAGGAATTTGATGATGATGATGTCAGTATAATATATGTGTATAATAATGCATCTGGTTTACTAAATCTACATAGGAAGTCTTCAAGGTAATTCGCAAATGTGATGGCTGACCCTCTTGCAGCAGGGATACTTAAGTTCTGTTTTATTCCTCTCCAAATATTTGGTTTCAAGATTTTTTTATGTGACTCCCACCCATGAAAGGTTGGAAACCTAAAGCACATTAGCCATGAGTGGGCCAAGGATTTTTTTTTATACTTTTAGAAATGTTATATTTTATATATATATATATATATATATATATATATATATATATATATATATATATATATATATATATATCAAGTAATTCATTTTTTACTTGATCTGGGAAAAACTGCTCTGGAGATCAAACATAGAACTTTTTCAAGTCACTTCAGGCCTCCAATAAGTAGGATGGCAGTCTCACACCAGGCAATGAAATTCATTACCATCTACAGACAATCACAAACATCAAAAACTCATGGCAGGATTAGAACGGAGCGTGTAGGTTAGAGGGTGGATAACCTAATGGGGCCAGCATGATAAAATTATATATTTTGGGCTTAAAATGTTTTTAAAATATTTGGTTTCTCTCAGCCACAGAACTTGTTTAAATTATAATATAGTAAAATCTCCATTCAGCTGAAGATAAATCCAGTCTAATTCAATCATAATCAAATGTTTATAGAATGATGATAAGTTCACTTTTTTAAAACAGAATTTTGGAATCCCACACACCTATACAAAGATGTGCTACCCATGAGTTTCCAAACTGGCTCTGAAAGCAAAGCATAGGCTTAACCTAAGTAAGGATTACTGTAATTGGAAATACTACTAATAATCTTTTGAAGTGCCATTCAATACTGCCTGTTTCAGAGATCCAGATTATGATATAGTCTGAATCTCTGAAACATCTTTTGAATCTTTATCTTTTGAGCTGCACTGTATTTTGGAAAACAAACAGTCCCAGGAACTAGATCTGAGGACTACAGAGGATGTGAAATCATAACCGTACTTCTTTCATTTGAACTTCATAGCTCATTGGTATTCAACTGCCTGAATAAAAACCTGACAAGGGCTGATACAACTACCAATAGTCACATGCTAGCTCTCTCAACAATATATAGAATCCCCACTGAATCAAAAAAAAAAAAAAAAATTGACAACCATCTCATACATACATATTATTTATTTATTTAATTTATTCAATCTCATTAACAATGAAATTGACCCACAGAAAGCTGTAAACTTATAATACATTAGTATCTTCAGTGGACTGGGGATTTTTAAAATTTTCTTTATTTTTTAAAAATATTTTGTTGGCATCTATAAAGTGTTTTCAGTTGTAATCTATCCTACTATATCCAAACAGATAAACAGATGGGAAAGAAAGCCAACAGTCACTGAATACAAAGACCACATCCAGTTCCATTACTGTGACTACTCAGGACTTGCAGACCATACCACACCTTACTTCACAGAAGCCGATACAAAGATGAAAGATTTCTTCAAATCTGTCATCTTTGTATTTGCTTCTGTGAAGTAAGGTGTGGTATGGTCAGCCCAAAGACCAAGAGCACCCAATCAACCCTGCCAGATGACACAATTTAAAATTTTAACTATTGCTTTGTTTTATCACTTCAGTCTCACTTACTAATGTAGTAAATGATACTGAAGATTGTCTATACCGTCATCTTCTTCCTAAAATACAAATGCAAGAAAATTAAGCAGTAATTTTTGTATTTTGTTTCATGAATTTCAAAATCCACTTTGTTTTGGTGCATATGCAAAAGGATCACAAAAGGCTACATGGGAGTTTGAAGGCAATGAATTGTTCCCCATTCCTGGATTAGATAATTAGGGAAGCATATTCCAGAGAAACCCATGCTGAACGTTTTCAAATCAGATTAATAAAGAATATATTATATATATATATATATATACTTAAAAAAGAAAAATATGAAATTTAAAATTTTAAAATGCTCTGTAAGAGTGAAGAGACTTTGTTATCCTTAGTCATAGAGAAGTACAAGCACCATCTATTGTGATGGAAATGACAAAGGCCTTGAAACTTCAAGATAGTTTGAGATGTTTCACGCCAGATCAGGATGAGATTATTTTACAAAAATAGCTCTTTTGTGTGTGTCTAAGTGCATCACCAGGTGTAAGTGCATTACCAAAAGTGTGTATTATACTTAAACCAGATTCCATAACAGCACATTCTGAATAAATAAATCTATGAGCATATCTAAAATGCTGGCCTGAATGGCCGAGTGGTTAGCATACCTACTCTCCAGCCAAAAAAACTGTCAGTTCAAATCCTGCCGTGAGCATGGATGTTTGTGATTATCTGTGAAAATACTAGTGGTGGTAGTGGGAGGGGGGGGGGTAGATGGAGTTGGAGTAGTTGCAGTTCGTTGTAGTTGGTGAATTGAGTGGTGGAAACAGAGTTATAGAGCAGGTGCCCTCCCTCAATGAGTCCTTGGATTCCCCGGAGGTATCATGTAATAATAATAATAATAATAAAAGAGAACAATGGACTACTGGCTTATGTCTAAGCAGAAAAGTATTGAAGATATCAATACTTTTTTCACTGAATACAATGGCAATTGGCAAATATGATGTTGAGAATTTATTGAACACCTGAAGTTATTGTACAAAGAAATGAAAGTTTTGATTCCATTCTGCACCACTATTTATGTCAAAAATTTTCTCAGCAGTTATGTATCTAAAAATAAATAAAAAAATAAAAATAGCGCCTCCGTAGCGCAATTGGAAGAACGACGGTACATTGCGCCCTTCGATTGGAATAGGCCTAAGTTCGATTCTCGTCGCGACGGGAGGAATCTTTATCTGGTCGATTTCAATCGAAGGTGAGTTAGCCGATCTCATATGGAGGTAGCAGGGTTTTTTCTCCCGGAAACTCGGGTTTTTCATCCCGCATACATACAAATCGGCCCATCAGAACACACGCAATTTACAGACAAAAATTACTAGTTGTGGTGGTGTTGGAAGTGGGCGGTAGATGGCGTTGATGGAGATGATTCGTAGTAGAGGTTAGGTGTAGAGAGAATTGTAGATGTCCTCCCACGATGAGTCTTCGGACTCCTTGGAGGTATCAGGAATAATAATAATAATAATAATAATAAATAATACAGAAACCACTTAAGAAATATAGAATCTAATCTTAGAATTCAGTACTCACAAATAAAACAAAATATTAAACAGCTAGTTGCAGAGATGCAGTATCAACCTTCTCATTAAAAATTAAAATTCCAATTTTTGTCAATTTTATATTTATAAAATTCACTGAGTGTTTAGCATACCTTCTCTCCAGCCAAAAAAAGGCTGCAGTGATAGTAATAAAATGTATATTTGTTAGTGAATTAAATAAAATATTTTGTAATTTGCATATTTGTTTGTGTATTATTAGGAGTCTATGGTTTCCAGCAGCAGAAAAGAAGGTTAAGAAAAGTTTATGTAAATTATGAATATAATTACAAAATAAAGAGTTTAAAATAAATGTTTTGAACAATAACAGCATTGCTAGTTTATATGTATAGCTTACAAAGTACAGGCAGAATCCAACTTATATAAGAGTTATATTCTGCAATTATGTCGGATTTAAACCACCCCGCCTGTTAAACATGCTCTATTTATACATGGACTGTATACAGTTGTATGTTAACACATTTTAAAGATTATTCCTGTTAGTTTCATTCAAAGGATGTATACACAAATTACATTTCAATATGTAATTATTAATGCAAAGTAATATAATATAGTATTAATAGTGAAAATAGAAAAATAACAAAAAATATTTGACTATTTGACCTTAGAAAATTATCAAGAGATGACTGAAGACTGGTTTTTTCTTCTCTTTAATGAATCGATAACTGGCTAAAGCATCACCTGTTCCCCATCATCAACTATCTATTTCAACTTCTGTTCCTTCTTCCAGTCATGACTGTACTCTACCACACATGCAAACAGTAAAAATTATTGAAGTGTATGAATGCACAACATAGCATGTCCATAACTAAGATGAAAAGCCAAACGGCTATTTTTTTTTTTTTTTTCTGGCGAGGTTGATATATGGTGTGGCACTACCAAGTGGTCACTTACGCTTAGATACGCTGACAGTTCGTCGGCATGAAACGTTACAGATAGTAGTTTTCGATCTTAGTTTCGCTTACTGGCTGAAAAACAATAAGGGATTTTTATCCCCTCAACTTATAGCATGTCCATGTTCAATGTTTATTATTGAACATGGACAAGTGAAACAGAGCAAGGTGCATGCATGCACCACATGGGCAGTCTATTGTAGTTAGATATGTAAGTTAAGTAAAAATTTGCATACCTTGATATTTAATTTTCTCTATTGTCCTTTAAAGATAATTTTCATATGTCTAAATTTACAAAAGTAGGGAGAGTCTGTCATTTTGTAAGAATAAAGATCATAAATAAAAGTATATTAACTGTTTTATTGTTCTATAGATACTGTTGCAGAAAAAAAATATTCAAGAATTAAATCATGCAATAATTATTATATTCAAAAATTAAATATATTTCATACCCAACTGCACATCAGTGCTCCTACCCAATTTATGAATCCTTTGAACCACATAAGACTGATAGAGAGGAGCTTCCATTTCAGTCATCTGCTGAATGCCCCAGTTATCATTTTCTTCATTTCGATCTGCATATAACAAATTTAGAAACAGCTTTCTACCAGAAAAATCTTTAAAGACTAATATTATGAAACTCTTCAACCTACAACCAAATATTGCTTTCATTGACCTCATTTTGTTATTTTATAGCAATTGCTGAATGACAACAAAGAAACAAAATAAGAAGTATGAAGAGCCATGCAAGTATTTCGAAATGAAAAAGGTTCAGCATCAAGTAACGGTAGTAAGATATGAATACAGAATAACATGATGTTGAAAAATTTAGCTAGTAAATAAGTTATAAAATGAATATATTATAAATACACTGCTCAGAAAGAAGTCAACAGACACCATAGTGTTATGGCTTTTGTTCCTCACTGGTGTCAACAGACACCATAGTGTGAGGAACAAAAGCCATGACACCCACCTTAATATGATATAAAAACCTTCTTTCACTGCAATGACTACAGCAATCCTACAGGCATACTTTCCACAAGTGTACGATAATGATCAATAGGAATTTTGGACCATTCTTGATCCAAATGTAATATATGTAAAGGCATATAATGAGATCCTGGATGGTTGTGGGGCAGACATTCCTTGGCCTCACCTGATGCTATATTTCATCCTGCAGATGTTCAATAGGATTGAGATCAGAGTTCTGTGGAGGCTAATCAAATGTGGTGATGTTCATGTCCACAAACCACGCAGTTATAGCAGTCTTATGACACGCTTCATTGTCTTGCTGAAAGAGACAATGGTCAGTTCCATTGTCTCTTTCAGCAAGATGACTGAAGTTGCATTGTCCAGAATGTGCAAGATACCTTTCAAAGTTCAGTGTTTGGAGCACCACAAACCAGACATCTGCTGTACCTGCACCAGTCCATCAGTAGAGGATGTAATGTGATGTGTGACTTCATAACATAGCTTTCTAATCAGTGTTATGAAGTATGTTTTTGACTGAAGATAATGCTGCATGTTGGTTTGGCATGGCTATTGCAGTCTTACCATGGTAACCCACATTGTGGACCTCAGCTCTGAATGTTTTTGTGCAGATTCATGTTCCAGTTAATGCCTGGAACTCTGAATTTAACATGTCAATTAACGAATGCAGTTTTTATATATTGTCCTTCATAGCAACCTACAATCACATTTGGTGAGTATGGTGGTTGTCCACCGTGGAAAGCACTTGCAGTTGACTCCCTGTGTTTCTAACTCAGTATGGTATTACTGATTGTTGACCTGGGATTGGGATGGCCCAATTTGTCAACAATTTTCTGAACAGATAGGCCTGCAACATGACATCCTATCACAACATGTCTTTCTTTCGAACTCCATCAGTTCCCTTCTCGCAGCCATTTTACCCGGACACAGTTGCACTGACGTGGGAGCATCATATTCCTCCAATTTATACTGGCTACAAACACGTGACTTGTTGCATGACACAATGCAACTTGCCTGTTGACTTCTTTCCAAGCAGTGTATTGTTCAAACAAGTCCTGAAACAAATAATGACAAAAAATTAAAATTGAATTTTTCAGCATTTTAATTTATATCCATCTCGTTACTGAGATAGCTGTAATGCAGTATGTAATACACTTTAAGAGCATACTGAACTTATTGTAGAAACCCAAAACCTTTTCTACTTGAGCAATGAAAGTATATGTGGAGAAATTTGATGGGGGCAGATCAGAACTGCATCTTCCACATACAACAATATTGTACTATCAACTCTCACTTTTAGAAACTCACTAGAACCACACATAGTTATAATGAATAGGGTGATATCACAAAAGTATATACAGGATGTACTATGTGTACAGTGCACACCCATAGAATAGCAATATCACAGATTATATTTTTGCATTTATTCCTGTTAAAGACCTCCCTAATTGTCTCCTGGCTTTGCATGATTCCTAAAATTAAACACAATATACTAATGCTTCGTGAAGAGGACACTTTTCGATGCATAAACAGTGCATAACATTTGCATTAGTAGCCTGGGTGTGCAGTCATAAACTACCCAGAAGGCAAGGAAGGGTGTGCGCTGAGACAACAGCACCCAGAAATCAGTGGCTATAATTGGTTATTGTGTCAACCAATCCAACTGAACACTGTCATTTGTCATGAGTTTCTGTTTTTGTTTTCTGAGTTTCATCTGTTTTGCATGCATGAAGTGTGAACTAAACTGATGTGTTTAGAACACCAATATAGACAAAATTTTAATATATAATTTTCTATAAATAATTTATAACTTTTTTTACCCATATTTATAATGGGAAACAGTGTTGATGATCTACTGAATGTCCCATTTTCTGCCACAGGTTTTGTAAATTGTATGACTGTAGTTGAAGGAAGTGTGGTCAAGACTTTTTTTGTTGATCTTTATTATTCATTCTTCAAAGAGAAAGGCATTTGGAATGGATATTCCAACCATAATCATTTATCTGCAGCAGTGCAAAAACACGAGCACTCCCAATCACATGCTCAATCATTTTTAAATCTTAAGATGTTTTTAAAGCAAAGAATCAACACATAATTGACAAACAAAAGAAAAAAATTGAAATTGTATTACTCATCATACATTACTTACATACATACAAGTTATTCTACAATTAATTGCATTGATCAATTAATGAACATTAATGTGCTATGCACTCTTAAAACTTTCATACATCAATAAAAATGTAATCACATGGTCAAATTGATGTGAATTATGCAGCACGGGTTGCATAAGCCATGTGACAGCATACCCAACAGAAATGGGTATGTGATACCACGGTTTAATATAGTGAATATTTTTTAGCATAGCATAGCATTGTACCTATCGAGTTTGGGTTGGGACTTTTCAGTAGAACATCACCAAATTACTGACTTGTATCCTAAGGTGGTGAATGTGTGTGGAGGATAGTACTACATGGAAAAGTAACATCATTACTAACTTCCTATCAATAATTTCCTCCAAATTAATCTAATATCTGTTAAGACTAAAATATTATCAGATCTTATAGTTCTGTCTTCTAAGGCACTTCTTATTCTATCAATCCACATAGATCTCGGTCTTCCTCTCTTTTCCTGGCATCCTAGTAAAAAAAAAAAAACCACCTTTCCTCTCCCATAATGTTTAAGTGACCATACCAGCTGAAATCAGCTGTGCTGACACATTCCTTAATGCTAACAATGTCAAGTTTTCTCTCCAGTATTGTTTTTAATACAATACCGGAGAGATGCCATCTCCCCTAATCTTTCTATAACGTGGTCCTAAAATTCAGTTCTCTATTCCCTATCCACCAACACTCTTTGTTGCCTCCACCTCCCGGAACAAACTTCCTCTGATACGGTACACCTCATTCCATATTCTCTGGCCAAAATGCATGAATTGATGCTTAGCAACACATAAGTGACATCCCAACTGATCTACTCAAAGTACCAATCTATTCAAATCCTCTTGTATCATCACTATATCAAAGCTGTCTGATTACTTTACCCAATATAGCATTATCAGCAAACAATTAAACATCTTCTCTGAAACCTTGAACCATGGCATTAATATATAGATTAAACATCAGTAGTTCCAGAACATAACTTTCTAGCAGTAGTACTCAACTTGTCACATTTCTGTTGAGATGCTTCATTCCCATGCATAATTCATTGGTTCCTAATGACAGCTATCCCTGTAACCATGGCTACCCTACTCAATTTTAACAGTAGTTTGTCATGTAGTATTCAATTAAATGCCTTTCAAAATCTAAAAAAATTACTCTATAAGTATCTCCTCTCTAAAATACACTTGCACCCAATTCTAAAAGGTAAACACGTTACTGAAACAAATCTGTGCGGTTTCTCTATAAACGTTCCTGTACTCATCCAAGTTATTCTATCACAAACAGCCTCTCTTCTTCACCACCACACTGAATACAAAAACTCTCCTATTGTTTGACATCACTCTCTTCGCCCTTATGCAGTGGCACTAATTTCCCTTCATCCACTCTTCTAGGACTGTACTTGCCAGATTCTTGTCGAACAACCAAGCTAAGAGCACTGTCAGCTCCTTTGTACATTCCCTTAATAGATGTGATCATATCCTATCCAGTCCTACAGACCTATTAACATCAAGCTTACTTAAAATTTCAGGGACTTCATGTTTCCTGAACTGCTGATACCACTCTCTTCTTTCCCACTGTTATTCAACACTGTTTCCACTATACCATTAATAGATGTGATCCATGTGCCATCTGAAGTAACCAAAGCTAGTTTTCTATATTTACTTTTTCTTCTATTAACCGCATAAATGTAGAATTCTCTGATATTTCATTCAGCTACTCAGCCAGTCTTCTTTCATATGTCAATTTCTCCTTCTACCCACCATTACAGTAACCTTCCTAGCTCATACCTTATACTACTCATGCCACTGAGGGGGTAACTTAATCTTTATATCTCCTCCATAAAATCTTCCTTCTCTGCAGCTCCTGCATAATTCCATGATTTATCCATTTTAAACACTATATTTATCTTCCTGACTCTTGGAATACAATCTGACTTTGCATCAGTAACTATCCCAACAAAGTTCCAGACATTAGTGATTTCTCTTCCCTTCACGTGATCATGGCATGACAGGCCACCAATCCATTTCTTTAGTTTATCAAGGTGTGCCACTCCATAATTCCCTATTCACATTCATGTCCCACATTCCTTGAGATGCTTATGGTAGTTATCCCTAAGCATCTCAAGGAATTTATTATCCTTATTCACACACACATTCAATAGTTTTATAGTTTATCACTTATTGTTACCACCAGCCTATTATTACTCACCAGTCTCATCTGCAAGAACATTGCAGAATCATCTCCCTCTACATTCTCTTGCCTACAGCAATAGCCCACTAAATATCTCAAATTCCTACCCATCTCAAACAGCCTCAAAGCAATTATCACTACTTCCTTTAAATTTCCACCTGGTATGGTCACAACATTTTTGAGGTCATCAGTAATACCCAAGCCTCTATTTTATCCTTAAGAATGTTGCATCCATCATATTCTATCAGACATGTTTCACTTATGCAAATGATTTCTGGATTGACTAACTTTATTGATGCCACAAAACTCTGTTCCTTTATTCCTAATACTCCATGCCTTGGTATATATGAACATAGCTTCCCCCTGGTTCTCCCTTCCTCATGATATCATTCGCAAACATCTGACGTCCCTGCTTCCAATGATGACATCCTTGAGGTTCTCTCTCTCTCTTATATCATCAAAAAAAAATGGATACTTTTGAACCCACTGAAAAGTAAACTAAACTTACCAACTGACCCTACCACATCAGACGTATTGAATACTCTACCAGAGGAAGAGATGGATACTGGCCATACTTCCCCAAAACAATTGATAAATATAAATCTGTTTATACTGAAAACCAGACAAGTCTATAAAACCAAAACAACAGGAAAACTTTTACAATGGAACTGTCTTGGATTTTGCCAGAACACTGATGATATGAAGATTTTGTTGCAGAAACACAAACCTTTCTCTTTCTGTCTACAGGAAATGTACTTAAGAACCAATGAGGACCCTACTTTTAGGAATTTCATTGTTGTACAAGGACAGAACTGGAGGTGGTCCTGCTCATGGAGAAGTAGCTATCCTAGTGGGCAGTCATATTCCTTTCCATCATGTCCAACTTAATACTGCTCTGTAAGCAGTACAGAATCATGTTTCCGTGGGATTTCTTATTAAATGAGAGTTTAATGAAATTGATCTTGATAACCTTATCTTGCAACTACCTGAACCCATACTTTTGATGAGTGATGACTTTAATGGTCACAATACTCTATGGGGGTAGCACCAACATTAATAGACGAGGTTAAATCATTGAAAGAATCCTTGATAATAATAACCTCTCCCTTTTAAATAACAAACTCAATACTTTCTTCCATATGCCTACCCGTTCACATTCTGTAATTGACTTTACAATCTGCTCCCCTTCCATTCTTCCACTGCTCACGTGGGACACTGAAGAGAACATATATGCAAGCGATTCCTTTCCTGTTCTTTGTACAATGTCTTCACTGGAACCATGTTCACCCACATGGAAAATGGACCAGGCTTGTTGGAATATTTTTTCTCATCTTGTAAAATTTAATGCTGATACCATCAGTCAAACACCTATCAATGAAGTGGTAAAATATATAACAGAATGTATTGTCCAGACAGCAACAGCTTCCATCCCAAAAACATCATCTTGGTTTCCACACTATCCAAAGCCTTGATGGAACTCAGAAGCATGGGGTATATTTCATAGATACCCCACCACATCAAACTTTATAGCTTTCAAGCGGGCTTGAGCCAAAGCATGTTATGTGAGACGCCAGAGTCAAAAGCAATCATGGATCCAATTTATTATATCAATTAATCAAATGACCAGTCCAAAAATTGTATGGGATAAAATCCAGAAAATGAAAGGCATATATAGAACACATTGTTTGTCTACCTCAGACCATAATGGAAGTGTTATTGCTGATCCCAAAGCTATTGCAAACACTTTGGGAGAAAATTTTGCCAGAATCTCAGTAAAAGCTTCATATCCTGAATTTTTAATACTGAAAGAGCAGCAAGAGAAACAAAGGCCAAATTTTTCTACCAACATGCTTGAGCCATACAATCAGCCATTTGTTAAGCAGGAACTAAAAAGAGCTCTCCTACTATCTCATCCTAGTGCAGTAGGGCCTGATGATATCCATTAGGAAATGATAAAACATCTACCATCATCTTCTATGGATCTCCTTCTCTTATTATACAATGGAATACTTAATACTTGCAGAGGAAGCATTTCCAAATTCTTGGCATAAGACAATTGTCATTGCTATCCCAAAACTAGGAAATGATCCAACACAAGCAAATAATTATCGACCCATTGCTCTGACTAGCTGTCTTTGTAAGATACTAGAGAAAATGGTTAATGCCAGACTTCTCTGGTATTTAGAAAGCAACAATTATCATTATTAAACAATAAATAAGCAAACCTACTATCATCCCATATTAGCTGAAATTCAAGACAATCAACATCAGCAAGGGTGGCATCCAAAGAAATTGGAATACCTGGTTCGAGCTGCTTTTCAAGGTGAAATTCTGAAAGTAAAAATATTGTTAAAGTAATGATAACTGAAATAATAACCACAATATATTCTACACTTTCAAAGAATCAAAGCTGATGTTAGGCAAGGAGGTAAAAGAAAAAAATAATAATAACAGCAATATGAATATAATATGTTGTTGGTAGTAAAAGGATTAAAGGTCAGTTGTTTCAAGATAAGGTCTAATTTTCCCTTTGTGTCATCCTCTGATAGAGATTCAATATATGGCATTTAGATTATTATTATTACATGACACGTCCAAGGACTCATCACAGGAGGGCACTCAACTCTACTCCACTACGCATCTCACCATCTCCCCTACTACATAATTTTCCAAATACGCACAATAACACCACTACTACCATCATTTCCAGCATTGCTTACTTTTTTTTTTTCGTGCAGAAAAATGGAGTGAAGCTGAGTAGAAATGTCATTCAGTATATCTTCTCCCTATATATCTAAAATTAAAGGAAAAGTTTCATTAGCAGTCTCTGTTATTGGCATATCCAGGAAAAACAGCTTGCCTTCTGTTTCTATTTCTATCGCTAGGGTAAAAGCCTTTTATGATAAAGTTACAAGAGCATTAGATGAGGGAAAGGCATATACTGCCATTTTCTTAGACTAAGCGAAGGCATTTGACAGAGTGCCACATGATAAGCTGATATTTAAGTTGCAGCACATGGGTCTGGATGTCAGATTGGTCAACTGGATTCAGGATTGGCTGTCCGATAGGTATCAGAGAATTGTGTATGGTGGGGCAGTTTCAAGGAAGCAGAGGGTTACAAGTGGGGTCCCCAGGGCTCAGTACTGGGACCTATATTGTTTAACCTTTATATCAATGACATTGTCAGTGGATTGCAAGGGGATATTCAGTTGTTTGCGGATGATGTGAAGCTGGGAAGGATTATTAGTAATAGTGCAGATGCGGCAGCCCTGCAAGAGGATTTGAATAAGCTAGATAGATGGGCAAATGAATGGGAGTGTCGGTTTAATGCAGCAAAATGTAAGGTCTTGAGGTTTGGGAAACATCGATGGGACACTGCATACTCTATGGGAGGAGTTATACTGGAGGAAGTAGGGGGAGACAAGAGATCTGGGGTTGATGATTGATAGAAACCTGAAATTTATGGGACATATTGCAAAAGTGGTGAAGGTAACACAGAGGATTGCTGCAATTATGAGAAGGACGCTGACCTGCAGAGATAAAACAGTTATCATTCCGTTGTATAAGCCTCTCATCAGACCACACTTGGACTATTGTTCTCAGATTTGGTCCCCAGGATTTGAAGGGGATAAATTAACTTTGGAAAGGGTACAAAGGCAGATAACAAAGATGGTTTCAGGACTGTACAATGAAAATTATGAGGATCGGCTGAGGGAATGTGGAATGCAAAGTTTCGTGGATAAAAGAAGGAGAGGTGATATGATTGAGCTTTTAAACTGTTGAGAGGTGGTTACAGGGTTGACACTGGGGAGTTCTTTCGCTTGGTTGAACAGCGGGAAGGAGTGATGACAAGAGGCCATCCCTGGAAGTTACAAAAATAAACTGTGAGCAGGAGGGTGAGGAGTGGTTTCTTTGCATGGAGGGTTGTTGAACCATGGAATACATTGCCTGATGGAGTGGTGAGAGCGAGAACGGCCAATGAGTTTAAGGAGTGGTATGATAGACTTTGTGTTTCTTAGTGGGGTGGACCTCCCCTCGATGAGTCTTGTTAGATTTTGTGTTTCTTAGGAAGGACCTCCCACGATGAGTCTTTTGACTCCATGGAGGCCTGAATAATAATAATAATAAATTTTATTTTTTGGTGAATCTGACTGAGTTATGACAGGAAATCAGCCAGATCTTTCTTGCCATGTAGTCATACAAAGTATATATTACCTATATATCCCCCATCACATGTTTGGCCTCAGTGCAGCTTGTGAAAATGTCAATTCCTCAAGTGATTCAGAGTACAGCTTGCCTACTGAGAGATAATGAGAATCTCATAATCAATTCACAGCGATTGTAAATTTGATTTTGTCATTTAAAAAGCATACCTCCTTGGAGGGTTTACACTGAAAATGATGATGATGATGATAAGCATGATCACTGTTGACCATCACACTTAGTCCAGGAACAAACATTTTAGAACAAACTCCTTAGCATTCATTAGTATGTCATCATTGGAGGAAGCAATGAAATTAATAAATTATAGAAGAATGTTTTTCATTGGATACTGTAGAAAATTTAAAATTTACTATGTCTCCTTTGAGTGTAAACCCTCAGCAGTTGTGTAGCAAATTTCTGGATTAAGTGTGCTGATTTCTTAACAATGCCATGTTTATCATCATTTTCTATTATAAACCCATAATGTATTGGGCTATAAGATTATTATAGCCCAATACAATATTTTATAAGTAATTTCCTATCAATAATTTTCTTCCAAATTGGTTTATTATTTATCACATCTCTAATTTGATCAGCTCTTTCATTTTGGTATTGTAAATCACTCCTAATTACATCAATCTATTAGGACAATCTATGTCCTGTCAAGGTCTTTTAATATTTTGTTCTTCCTCTAGATTTTTTTGTCACACACTTTGTTAATCTTTAATCTCCTATTCTGTTTGAGTGACCATATGGTCCTATATTAATACTACTCAATATCATACTAAATATTTAACATACAATATGGCCACTTAAACAGAATGGAAAATGAAAGATTAAAGAAAAGTAAGAAGAGCTTAGATTAGCTCTACCCACCTATTCTTGAATATTAAAGGATGCTGGTTCTGCTAGTGACTATCTACTTCATTTCTAGCTCAACTCTCAGAGTTGGGTTAGAAATAAAATAAAGCTATTGGAAAAGAATCGGTGAGCAGAAATAATTTACACGCTTCTTACCTTTCTTTACTCTTTCATTTTTCTGTTCTGTTCAACATATAGTATGGTATTAAGTATTATTAATTAGTGACTATATGTTAATAATGTAGTATAAACGTTATCTTGTATACTGCTAGCTTAGCTTTTGAGCTGAGTTTGCTTTAGTTCCATATAAATTTATTCCTTCACTGCTGAGAATGTAGTTGATATTTTCTATTTTCCTACCCCCCCGCCAGGTCAAATTTGTCACACCTGCTATGGGTCTTGCTAAAGACTCATAGCAGGTTGATTTAAGAGGATGATATAGTTTACACTGAGTAAAGAACTAAGATTAATATTGCCTATTTTATATATGAAATTTAAAATCAACTGCCTTAATAATGTAATCCATAGTGTTCATAAATGACAATGAAGATAGTGCATAATACTGTCTTACTCCTGACCACAAACCATCTTCCCATTAGATTAGTTCAGAATTATGGCTAAAGCACTACATCATGTCTGACAATTTAATCTTCCTGTACTCCATCAATTCTAACTGTCGATTTACAACTTATGAACTATGCATCCTAGTGAATTCCCCCCCCCATCCCCCAGAATTTACAGCTATCCTAAAATTCATAACCATCATTCTAAGTATTACTCAGCCATGAAATTAACAGCAACACTCAAGAACTGGAAATGCTGCTCATAACACAGAAGACAGCTCAATTGTAGCTTACCACTCTCTTCTCACACACAACACACACACACACACACACACACACACACACACACACACACACACACACACACACACACACACACACACACACACACACACAGAACATTGAATTTGCCCTATTTTAGAAAGTTTATCCTCCTATTGGATAAAAATAAGCAACTATGGTCATCTTTTTCTCATGGCACTCTCAATAAGAAACCAGGACTGACCCTGAGTGACATTTGGAAATCTTTCAATTAGATCCCTTCCAATGCCAGATTCCAACTTTTCAGCAAACCATCTATAAACAATGCTGAATAGTTGTTGACTCGTATCACCTACAACATTTTCCACATGTTTCCATTTCGCATTGTAATAGTTCTAACAAGTTTTAGTTTACAGTTGTTAATCTTACATTTATATTTTATATTTAACCTGACAAAGCCATATATTTTTGGTGGTGAAAAGGATAATTATATATTTTGCTACTATGACCAATAAAAAAAACCTAGTTATTTTCAGTGTTAAGCTGTTCAATACCAAGACCAGACCAGGAGGAAAAAATGGAAGATCTAAACTGAGATGGGAAGATGAAGTGATCCAAGATATTAAGATTGAAAAAAAACTGGAAAAATTTAGCAAGGAACAAGGAAGATTGGCAGAAGTTTTTGAAGAAGGCTGGAGCCCACACAGAATTGTTAAAGCTAATGCTAATAATGAAGAATTCCATTTCTTCAAACTGTCACCTATCAGCAAAACCAGCACAATTCCATAACCATCAAGATCTAAGTATTTCCAACAGTAATCAAATCTGGTGCTCAGGAGTAAATTCTACAAGAAGAATGATAACTTGATGATAAGCTGGGTTAAAAATAACCAGGGACTTCATCATCAAGAACAAAAAATAGGATAGTATGATGATATTAATTACATAAGAATGAAACAGGACTTCACAATTCACTAGTATCTTTAAAATTTCAGCTTCTGCAAAAGTATATTTATTGTTGTCAAGCTAACTAGTCATTTCAAGTTTCTACATTCATATAAAACTAACAGTACTCCAAATTAATTCATTAAGCGAGAACAGTAAAGCAACTTTCATCAAACAACTAAGTTAATGGCTTGGCACATTCCCTCAAAACATGTGGTGAATTTCCATCTAGTCTCTCTGCCTTACTGGCATCTAGCATAAAGCGAAGCGCTTTCTGACTTTCAATAGTGGACGTGTGGATGTTACAGATGATCTTATTGACAGCTTAAATGAAGCTAGAAAGAACAAATGGATTGACACCATTGAAAGGCTGAACTTTAAACATTCAAGCAGGAAAGCATGGAGCCTCCTTAACCCCTTAATGCACCAATTAAAGATCAGAAAGCAGTTGTTTTTCCACCAATTTTTTTATTCCTTATTTTCTTTATACACAAAAGAACATTAACAAATCTTGGAAAAAAACACAAAAAATTCTCTTTTTGCAAAAAAAAAAAGTTAACTAAACTGCATCTACTTTGCTAAACTGAGTTAGTAAATAGTCAGTACACACATATCTTGTTTCTTTGCGAACCCGTTTATTGTGTTCATTCCTTTTTCTTCAGAGGAAACACTGGCGAGTTGGATTTCCTTTCTTTTCTGTTGGTGGTATGAAAGATGGAAAATGTCGTGCAGATAATCTCAGTGGTGTTGGGATATTTGATGGACGTCCACTTCTTGAAATGCTTGTAGTTTTATATTTTTCAATGGAGAGTTCGATTACTTTGAGGTGAAAATCAAGTGAATCCATCTTACCACTAGATTTTTGGTAAAGCACAAAAGCATTCCACAGTGCCAGGTCTAAGAGATGAAAGAAAATTTTTTTATAATACTTCTTGCCCCTCTTTCTGGGTACAACATACGAAGACAGGTGTTGATCAACGCGATCAACACCACCCATGGTATGGTTGTAATCCAACACAAGTTGCGGTTTTTTTATTCTTCCTTTGCGCATCTCTATCTACCATTGATGTAGTGTGAATGGTAGAGATAAGGGAGATATCCTTCTTGTCCTTCCATTTCATTACACACACTTTCCCTCTCTGAAAACCAATTACTTCTCCAGTTTTCAATTTTTTATTCTTCAATTTGCTGGGTACTTTGGTAAAGTACCATAAACATCAGTCTTATTTATTATGAATTATAGAAATAGTCCATAATCAAACAATAACCTTTACTCAATAAATGTTTCATCAAAGTCATCACTACTTGCGAAGACATTGGAAGATTGCTAAAATCTCTGTCCAGAATGGTATTCTTACCAGTATAGATTATAAAATTATAGACATATCCACTTTGTGATTCACATAATAAGTGTTTTTATGCCGAATCTGGCCCTTTTGAGAGGAATGTATTGTGCCCATCCCAGATGACCTTTATAAAGCAATAAACTTTCATCAATAGTCACCAATTTCTCTGGCATAATCGAATTGCCAAATTTTCTATTCAAATCTTCATAAATTGGTCAGATTTTGTTGAGTTTTGGGCGAGGGTGATTTGCTGGATCAAATTCATCATTATTTGAAAAATGTAGAAATTGTTTTATGGCCTCGAAGCCATTTCCCGCTCATACAATCCGGAAAAAATGGTGTATATAATAATGGATTTTTTGTCCAATAATGACGGTATTCTGGTTTTCTTACTATACTTTGCAAAAGTACAACAGCCAAAAATACTCTGATTTCATTTGGATTTGTGTCATACCAAGAAGTCTTTTCTTTACCACAGTACGATTCCTCGCATATCTATTTGTTTCATCCACAACACGTTGAATCAATTGATCATCAAAAAAAAGCTCGAAGAAATTTAGGCAGTTATAATCATGGACAAAAAATGTGCAAACGCAAACGAAATAGCTGATACATGCAACTTTTCTCGGCTGAAAGGAAATAGGCACAAAATTATCTAGCATGTATATTCGGTTGTATTTATACGTGAAACCAAAATTCACGGTCACACGTATTAATTTGGGTGCGTGGAAAAAATTCAGTTTCTTGGACCCGAGTTAACTTGGTTGAGTGCGTTAAGGGGTTAAAAAGTTGGGTGGTAATTCCCATCGCCCCAATGCAAAAGCTGTTGTTTGTGCCAACTGTATTGCCAATCAGATAGTGATCTGTCTAGAGCTAAATCAGAAAAAAACCACAATAAAATAATTAGAAAGGAATTGACCAGACTTAAAGAAGGTTGTTCTGAAGCGAACCAATGTATCGAATCCATTCACCAAAGAAGAACTTCTAGCTGCATTCCAAGGAGTGAAAACTGGTAAAGCACCTGAATTTGATAATATTCACCCTGAGTTTTTAAAAAACTCTGGACCAAATACAGTGGAATGGCTGACAAAATTCTTTTCTAATATTCTACAGAGTGGTAGATTACCAGCAGAATTTAAAAAATCAAAGATAATAGCCATCCTGAAACCTGGAAAGCCTGTTGATAAACCTGAAAACTATAGACCTATAGCGCTGCTCAGTGTCTGTCTTAAGTTACAAGAAAGACTTATTTACAATAGAATTAGTACTATTATTATTGACACTCTCCCTCATAAACAGGCTGGTTTCAGGCCCAGGCACAACTGTGAAGATCAAGTTTTGGCCCTAACTACTCATATAGAATCTGGTTTCGAAAAATGCCTTAAAACTGGTGCAGTCTTTATAGACTTGACGGCTGCATATGAAACTGTATGGACAGCATGATCTACAAGCTCCTTAAAAATACTGAAATGTAAAAAAATGACCCATCTGATCAACACTATCTAATTGAACAACATAAGTAGTTCTAGAATGATATGAGAGCCAAGAACACTTAACAATGGACTCCCAAGGGTCAGTTCTAGCCCCTCTTCTTTTCAATTTCTATATTTCTGACCTTCCAAGGACAACGTCTAGAAAATTCACACATGCTGATGATTTATGCATCATATTCCAACACCAGAACTTCTGTTCTATAGAGCATGTACTAACTAGTGACCTAGAGGAACTAAACTACTTCTTTGAGAAGTGGTATCTTATTCCAAGCACTACCAAGACCGAAACATGCTGTTTCCATTTGGACAATAGCATGGCACAAGACATCTTAAGAGTGCCACTAAATGGGAATATACTACTACACAATTTTAATCCAAAGTATCTAGGCATAACCCTGGATAGAACCCTTTCCTTTAATAGACATCTCTCCAATATTGCTGCCAAACTGAGAACTAGAAATAACATACTGCATAAACTTTCCGGAACAACCTGAGGTGCTTGTGCTCCCACATTAAGGATATATGCTCTGGGCCTCGTCTACTCAACTGCTGAATACTGCTCAGCTGTCTAGCTGAACAGTGCACATGTTCAATTAATTGATACTATGTTGATCAGACAATGTGTATCATCTCTAACAATAAAGACTACTCCATCATATTGGCTACCGGTTCTGAGCCACACAACTGCCACAACGAAGAATGGCAAGACAACCTGATTCGCAAATATAACAAAATTTGCTGGAACCCACTGCTTCCTATACACTCTGATATTCACAGCTTTACATCACAGAGGCTTAAGTCAAGACACCTGCCTATTATAACGGCACAACAACTTGTCACTGAGGGCTATGATGCAACAATAGCATGGCAGACAGAATGGACTGCCAAAGCTCTGGTAATCTGGCAGACTGTCTTTAACCCAAACAACCCTCTATCAGGGTTTGACCTACCTCAAAAAATATGGACCTCCCTAAATAGGGTTTGCACCAACCATATTAAGTGCAGAACTTCCTTATTTACTTGGGGAATAAGACCAAACTCATCTTGTGACTGTCCTCACAGAGCCTTCATGGGACCAATAACTGACTTTATAACAGTTTCTACCGATACTGTTGATTGGTTGTCGAACTTAGACATCCCATTTTAATTTTATGCTCATTTGTATATTTTTATATGTATATATGACTACAGTGTCACTTCACACTATTGTATTCTTTTATGCATTTTGTTGTCTTGTAAGTGTTTTTTTTTTTTTTGCATGTGTGTATTGGGATGTTGGAGTTTTAGTGGATAGGAAAATGAAGTTCAGGAGACATATAACAAAAATTGTGAACAACTTGGAAGATAACTTCAATGCTGAAACAAACAGTGATGACAAGAAAATCATTTTGTCTCTTTATAAGGCTTTGATATGACATCATCTAGACTACTGTGCACAGTACTGGTGTCCTGGTTTCTCAGGTGATGAAGATACAATGGAGAGTGTGAAGAAGAGCGCTAAAGATGATATCAAGACTGTGGTATGTAGATTATGAGGAGAAGATTGAGAATTTGTGGATTGTAGACACTAACAAACAGGAGAAATAGGAGTGACGTGACAGAGATTTACGAACTTCTGAAAGGGTCATACAGGATGCCAGTAGATGGAATTTTTTGCTGTATGGACATTGGAGGACGATGAAAGGGCATCCACAGCTGAGAATGAATGCAGTCAAGAAAGGGGTGAAAGCTAGATTTTTCTTCGTAAAACAATGCATGATTAGAATGGCAGGTGGTGTGAGTGATATGCAACCTCCTTCGATGAATCCCTGATTCCCTAGAGATCTCTTATAATGATAGTAACAATAATAATTCAACCTAAGTATCTTCCTTGGGCTGACTTCCACTGACTAGCCCTCAATAAAGATCAACACTGATCTGGGTAGCAGCATTTCCCATGTTTTAGCACTGTGGGATACTGAGGTAATTGATATGAAGTCAACAGTTTCTATATAAAAAAGCCGAGTTGTGAAGATGCTTCATGCACAAGCTTTGCTTACACTTAAAGGATTAAACAAGAATGTAATTTCTTGCCAAATATAATTTACATTATAACCAAATGAAAAAACTTTCAACATTTATAATGACTTTTCAACCGAAGGTAAATTAGCTGGTCACAATTTGTAGTGAATATTTTTTTACTGTTGTTGATGATGATGGGCAGTAGATGGCATTGATGGTAGTAGTGTGTAGCAAAAGAATTAAGTAGTAGTGGAGAGGGTGAGATGTATTTAGCAAAGTAGAGTAGAGTGCCCTCCCATGATGAGTCTTTGGACTCCCTGGAGGTGTCAAGTAATAATAATAATAGTATTTTGGCTATTTGTATATGAAAATATTACTTCTGTATTACTTCAACCTTAGTTATCACTTCTGGATACTTTTGGCTACTAGTATATGGAAATATGACTTCTGGGTCTGGCTCCCATTGATGAGACTTAATAAAGGTCGAAAACTGGTCTGGGTAGTGGCCCTTCCCATAATGCATGCCGTTATACATGCCTGTAAGGATATGTGTTGCATTATGGAATACTAAGGCAATTCATGTGAAGTCATTAGCCTCTACATACAAATTGCTCTGTCATGAAGTTATTTCATGCGCAAACATTGTTTGCTTACACTTGGATAAAGGATGAAACCAAGAACATAATTTCTTGGCATCTTTAATTTATTTATTTCTTAATTCTTTTCTTATGGAAGCAGAATTCAATCATATTAATTTACTGAGAAAAACAAGAAACAGGTTGGGCATATCAGAACATGGAGACCTAGATAAAACTTAGTAACTTTAGCCTAAATATGGCAAAGTTTACTTTTACTGCAACCCATCAAGCACAACTCTCCAATTAACACAGGCATGTGCTTGTAATACCCTTCTATTTTTATGAGACGAACACAAGAATTAGCTATAAACCAAATAATAATCATTATTAAACAAAAGTAACTTATCACATGCTGATTTACTTACTTGTGTATTATAATTATTTTATTTTAATAAATAAATATTAATAAATATTTTTCATAGTCAATTCATTAAAATAAAAATGTGTGGATTTTTGGATAAGGGGATTCACAGTGAAGGAGAAATGCTTTTATAAAAGGATTGGTGGGTAAAAAAGATTGAAAAGCCCTGCTCTTAGATCACAGTTTGAAGAAAAAAGTAAGATATCTGTAAGATAAATCCATATAAAAAGCTCATAGTCATAAAGCTTATCAGTGTTTGGAAGTACCTACTCTAAATATCTAATTTTGAAAATGATTGCCCAGTATGTTCAGATTAGTTCTGCACTTTCGAGGCATTGCTTTAAATGTAAGTTATTTAAGATGCCGAACAGATGATCAGCAAGTTAAATAACTGTATTCAATTCCCTGGGCAGAAAAGCACTTGCATTTGCCATAATCCAGAAAAGATTCATACAGCTTATATTACAAAATATTTTAGAGCAAGTTACACAATCGAAACAACCAGTACAGAAGGAAAAATTTTGCAAAAACACCACATCACCAAATTTTCTAAGAGATCTCCACAATAATATTAAGAGAATAAATAATCAAATTAAGACAGAAGTAAATAGCAATATTTTCTGTTTCAACATACTTTGTGTCAGGCTTATTATGTACAAAATTCATTTCTTATATAAATTCTAAAATTATTATTATTATTATTGGATCTATCCTCTTCTTCTTCTAATTTATGACCCTTATGCTATTAGAGTACTTGAGGACCATGGGGTCTTTTCATTTCTGGCCTTACAACTATGCCTCTCTATAAACTTTACTATAATTCTTCTATAATCTACTCTTTCCCCTTTCAATATACCCTATTCCTCCCATGGGTTTAAATTCAGAAGAAGGCTAGTATAGAAGCCTTAAGGTAGCAGCCCTACCACTGAACTATTCCATCATCAGGCTAGTCCCCTGACATGGAGAACATAATTCTACTTGTAAGCCTGACAGAAAAAGATAATCAAATTGATCTATGGAAAATGACCCTGGAATGGAAAATGTAAAACAAAAATGGAAACGATAAAATATAATATAGCAAAATCATAGCAAACTGGAATGTAAGAGGAATAGCATATAAAAAAATAGAATTAGACCAACTATTAAATGAAAGAAATTTTAAAATAGCAGTAATGATTGAAACAAAAAAGAAATTAAAAGGAACTTTGAGAACCGAAAATTTTAATGTGATATACAGTAGAGTCAACAGGGACCAAAGAGCACAAACAGGAGTCATGATTTGAATTCATAACTCCCATTCAAAACAGTTAAAACATTATAAATTATGGAATGAAAGAATAATAGAAGCAAGAATAAAAATAGATAGAGTTTATTTAACAATAATTGGTTTATATACCCCAGAAGTAGAAAGAGAACAGGATAATATTGATTTTTATAATCAGCTATAAACCATATATAATAAAATAAATAAAAATGATTATGTAATTTTAGCAGGAGACTTAAATGCAAGAATTGTAAATACAAAAATTAATAATAATATAGGAATACATCATTATCATCAAATTCCTGCCATGTACCCTCAAGGGGTGTACAGGATATGACAGTACTACATGAAAAAAATTACATCATTACTAACTTCCTATCTACAATTTTCCTCCAAATCAGTCTGTTACTTGTCAAGACTCCAACATAATCAGATCTTATATTTCTATCCTCTAAGGCACTTTGTACCGTATCAATCCACCTACTTCTTGGTCTTCCTCTGGGTCGTTTTGCTGCCAACCTGGCAGAGAACACTTGTTTTGCTAATCTTTCTTCACCCATTCTGTTTAAGTGCCATACAACTTGAGATTAGCTCTGCTAACGCATTCCTGGATGTTGACAATGTCAAGTTCTTTCCTAATATCCTCGTTTTTAATATGATATTGCCATTGATGCCATCTGTTCAAGCCTATAATCTTTCTCAGGACTCTCATATCTGCTGTCACTAGTCTTTGGTCAAGTGTTTTACTTCTGACCCAGCTCTCAGATCCATAAGTTAAAACTGGTTTGAACACTGTCTTGTATACAGCTAATTTAGTGTTCCGACTAATTTCTCTCTTATTCCATATGAATTTATTCAATTGACTTCCCACCATACCAGCTTCGCTGATTCTGTTGTCTATTTCTATATTTAATTTACCATCTTCAGTAAAAATCGTACCTAAGTAGCTGAAATGTTTTACTTGTTCCACAGGTTCTCCATTCACGACACAGTTGACATTTTCAATGATTCTGCCTATTTTCATTGTCTTTGTCTTTTTATTGCTGACCTTCATACCATATCTATTACAACAGCTATTCAATTTAGTCAGAGAATCTTGCAGACTTGTAGCGGATTTATTTAGAAGTATAATATCATCCGCATAAAGCAAAGCGCTGACATTAACATCTCCAATTTTGATATCATGTTTAATACCACTTTCCTTTATAATGTGATCCATATAGATAATGAATAACAGAGGGGATAATGTACATCCTTGTCTCACACCAGATTTAACATTAAACCATCTTCCTGTACTTCCTTCAATTCTAACTGCTGACTTACAACTCAAATAAAGACTAAGTATTGCTTGATATAATGCCCCATTGACACCATATAACTGTACCGTATTGAATAGCTTCTCTCTTGGCACTTTGCCATATGCCTTTTCCAAATCGACAAAACTTAAATACAGATCTTTGTTATATTCCCATGATTTCTCCACTATTTGTCGTAAAGTGAAGATCTGATCCTGACAGCCTCTATTTGGCCTGAATCCAGCTTGTTCTTCACCAAGCTTTTCTTCCACAATTCTTCTCAACCATTTCTCAAGTATACTTGCATAGATCTTCCCAGGAACACTCTGTAGGGAAATACCTCTGTAATTCTCACAATCAGTTTTATTTCCCTTTTTATACATGGGTACTATGAGAGCTCTACTCCAATCATCGGGAATTCGTCTCTCTGTCCAGGCTTTCTGAACTATGCAGTGCAGCCATTGTAAGATACCACCATACTTCAGCATTTCTGGTCGAATATCATCTACCCCTGCTGCCTTTCCACATTTCAAGCCATTGATGGCTTTTTCTTCTTCAAGTATGACTATGTATTCCTGACTGCATGCCTGGTCAGTGTTTTTTACCACTGTGCTGTCATCACTGCTTGTTTCATTTAGCAGTTTTTCAAAGTAATTACTCCATACTTCAAGGATATCTTTTTCTCCCGTTTTCATGTCACCTTTATCATCTCTAATTCCTTTTACAGCACTGTTTCCTCCATTCTTAAGCTTCTTCAACAACCGCCAGAATATTTTGCCACCTCTCTTGATATTTATTTTCTATATTCTTGCCAAACTCCTCCCATGACTTTTGTTTAGCTAGTTTTACACAGTGTTTAGCATTCTTGCATTTGTCTCTGTATTCTCTAAGAGCACAAGCTGACTTATTTGACAGGAACTTTTGATATGCTTTCTTCTTTTCCTTCACTGCCTCTTTAACTTCCTGTGTCCACCAGGGAGTTCTAATTTCTTTTATCCTTGCAGATAATCTCACCACATGCCTCTCTGGCAGAATCAATCAATGTTTTCTTCAGAGTTTGCCAGTGAATCTCCAAGGGTTTGATTCCTGTTCTCAAACTCTTTCATTTTTTCTTCAATAATCTTTGTGTATTTTAGTCTACAGTTCACATCTGAGAGCTGCTCAACTTTTATTCACTTTAAAACTTTCTTACATGTTATTCTTTTCAATATCTAATTCAATTTTATCCTGCTCAAGACTAAATAGTGATCACTTCCAATTTTAAATCCTCTGTACACTCTGGTGTCCTGCACCAGGGAGAAAACATCACTATCAACAATAACATAGTCAATGAGACTTTTCTTATTCCTTGCCTCTTCTCTCCATGTGAATTTGTGCACATTTTTATGTTGGAACATGGTGTTAGTAATAACCAGTCCATGTCCTGAACAGAAATCCAACAGATATTTGCCATTATTATTAGCTTTGCTCTTTTCTCCAAATTTTCCCAAAATATTTTTGTATGTCTGACAATCATTTCCTACGCTGCTATTTAGATCCACAACAAGGACCAACTTTTCCTTTTTCATTGTGTCAGTTGCTTTCTCTAAAGCATCAAAAAATTCCTCCACTTCTACCTTAGTAGAACCTTCTGTGTGACCATAGGCACAAATAATTCTCATTGTCCAGTTCCCCATTCTCATATTTGCCCACACTACTCTACTTGAGACTGGCTGCCATTCAAGAAGATTAGCCTCGTATTTTGTGTTGAATAGTATGGCTACTCCCTCTTTTCCTTGATTATCATTGCCTGAATATAACATTTTGTATTTATTACTCAGAAAGATCTCACCAGTTTTTGTCTTTTTTGTTTCAGTCACCCCTATTATGTCGATCTGGTACTTATCTAATTCCTCAGCTAGCTCCATTTCTTTACCATTCAGGCTTCTTATGTTGATAGTACCGATCTTTAACTCTGGTGATGTTGAGTTGGGGTTTGTTTTCAGATTTGTTCCAGTAGCTGACTTTTCGCTGTTCGCCCTGGTTCCCTGGCAAAAACAACTGGGGCCTTGTTTAACCGGGCGATGCCCCAGCTGGCATGAAATTTTGTCATGTTGTACCATCATTTTTTATTTTGGTTTAACCAATAAGAATACAATTTGGTCGGCAAAATCCCAAATTGCCAGCCCATCCTCGTTCGTTCAGTATCCAAATAGATACCCAACAGGGTGTCTATTTGGATTCACCACGAGAAGGTGAGGATTGGACATTAGGTCAGAAGCTTGGTTGGTTCTCCGATTCCTTTAAAGGCTATGTGGAGGTCTCCTCTCAGTTATAAAGCTTTGACCCTTATGTTCCCCATACATGGAGAACATACTCTAAACAGGAATGGCAAAAAATTGATCGACTTTGTAGTTTATAATAACCTAAAAATAATGAATTCCTTCTAAAAATATACTTATTATTATTATTATTATTTGCCACCTCCAGGGAGTCCAAAGACTCATCGAGGGAGAGTGTGCCAACAGCATCGAATGATTGGGCCCCTTCCAACTACTAACCGTGCTCAAACTTACTTTACTCAGCCATTAGTAGCAGAGGCTCTACCAATCGACCAACCTTTGCCAGCAAACATTAGCAGTAAAACATTAGATGATAAAATAGAATATAAAAGAATAAGAGCCATAGCTAAAAGAGAAGTCAGAAAAAGACAGAGAATCATGGAACAAAAATATTTGGGCAGCAAGAGAATAGAAATCAATATTAGATTATTTTATATTAAATGAAAAGACATCAAAATTTTCACTAGATGTTAGAGTTCGCAGAGGATAAGAAATAAGCAGTGACCACTTCCTTGTTAAAATAAAATTAAGATTACCACCTAAATGGCTACAAGTAACAAAAACAGAAAGAAAATTTAAAACATTTGTTTATAAAACTAGACTATTGAATGACACAAATGTACAATGGCTATATGAACAAAGAATTAATCAATATCTACATAAATAAAACAAAATGAAGAAATAGAAATAGAAATAGAATGGCTTAATATAAAAACGATACTAAATGCAGCAGCAAATGAAAGCTTAGGAAAGACCAAAAAATTCAATAAAAGGAAAACACTGAAGATTTGGGATGATACAATCAAAGAAATAATCAAAAAGAAAAAAGAAGCCTATCACAAATAGTTAAGCAGTAAAACATTAGAAGATGAAATAGAATATAAAAGAATAAGAGCCATAGCTAAAACAGAAGTCAGAAAAAGACAGAGAATCATGGAACAAATTTGTTTCTAATTTAGAACATGATTTATATAAAATAAGACCCAATGTATATAAGATTTTGAAACACTTAAATGCAGATACCAAAGAAAACATAAAATTAAACACCGAATTGAAATTAGAAGAATTTTTAAATTACTACTCAGAATTGTGGACAGATAAATGTTTTAAAAAAGACAACTGGCAAACAATTAACGAAAATGAAATAACTAAAGAAGAATTAGAAATCAGCTTGAAAGAAACAAGAAACGGAAAATCACCTGGAGAAGATAAGCTAGGTTCAGAACTATATAAATACGTAGGAACAAGATTCAAAGAAAGACTCTTATTATTTTTAAATAAAATTTATTCAATTGGTATCCCCCCAGTAGAATGGAAAAAAGCAATTGTGATTCCTATCTTTAAAAAAGGTAATAGAGATGACCCTAAAAACTATAGAGGTATCAGTATACTAAATTCCTCTTACAAAATATATAGCAGAATCTTAAATAGCAAACTAATGAAATATTCTGAAAACTTTATTTTAGAAGTACAGAATGGATTTAGAAAAGGACAATCATGTATAGACCGGGCCTTTTGCCTAAAATTAATAATAGAGAAAAGAAGAGAATACAATTTAGAAACACATATTGCATTTATTGACTTGAAAAAGCATTTGACAAAGTTAAAAGAAACATATTATTTAATATATTAAAAGAAAGACAAATACCAAATAATATCCTAAAAGCTATCACAAGTATATATGAAAATAATCAAATACAAATAAGATTAAATCACGAGCTATCATATACAAGAGAGAGATAAAACAAGGGATCAGATAGGGATGTCCCCTCTCAGCAACTCTTTTTAATATCTACTTAAATGAAATAACAATAAAATGAAATAAAAATTTACATCAAGGAATTAAACTTTCTCCTACAGTTAACTTAAACACTCTCCTCTTTGCCGATGACCAAATAATAATTACAAATTCTGAAGATTAACTACAGAAAGCTATTTTAGATCTAAATGAGATATCCAAAGATTATGGTATGATAATATCAACAGAAAAATCAAAAACTATGGCCTTTAAAGAACAACATCCAACAAGAACTAAAATAGTAATAGATAACAAGATCTTAGAACAGGTGAATTCATTTAACTACCTAAGATGTATGATCACATATGAAAATGAAAAAGATATAAACTTAAAAATTGCAAAATATTTAAAAATAACAGGTGTAATTAACTCTATATTTAAAACCAAACCTAGTTCAAAAACAAACCAGATTAAAAGTATACAATACATTAGCCTTACCAGTCTTAATGTATAGAAGCGAAATCTGGAGAATAAAACACAAACAAAGATTAATAACAGCAGAAATGAAGTTTATGAGAAAAACTGCAAGGTATACCCTATTTGATCACAAAAGAAACGAAGATATTATGAAAGAATTAAACCAAGAACCAGTAAGAGAAAAAATTAAAAAATATAAACATAAATGGATGGAACACGTTCAAAGAATGAAAACAGTAAGATTACCAAAACAAGCCTTAAAGTACCAGGACGTCGTCTTAAATGATGACTTCTAAGGCCGGAAGAGGCCATGATAGGCCTAAATCCTTGATACGCATGATGATGATTATTATTATTTGGTAACAGATGAGTCTGTTGACTTCATGGAGTCAACAGACTCCTCAGCTACCAAATAAGTTAAGTTACTCATCAGTATTGTGGGAATCTGTTGACTCCCACTCAACCAGCAACATGTCTATCATAATGAGCTTTGAAGTTAGTTACATTACCTGCACAGAATGCACTCGTACAATGAATTCCACTCACTAACAACTCTCCATGTAAAAAATCTACTACTCACCCCCTCCTCCCCACTTCTTCACTACATATCTTTATACAACTTCCAGGGATGGGCTCTCATTCTTCCCATCTTAACATCCACTCTTTTTTATAATTTCTTCTGTATTAATCTGATAGAATCACTTCACTAACTTCAGGTCTCTACCATATCTCCTCTTTTCCTCCTATCCACATTCTCTCAAATGCTCTTCATAACCAACACTCCAGAGTCCTGATGTCACTTTGTTTATTTTACTTTGGACCCTCTCAAGTGTTTCCACATCACAATGAAAACTAGGTGACTAAATCTGAGCACAATAGTCCATATGGGTCTGACTAACGCCTAATATAGATGCACCACCACCTCCTTATTCCTACATGTCAATATACTTTTTATCATAGCAGCAATATGGTGTTCAATCTTTTTTGCAACAAGTGAAATGTGGCCTCAGAACTTCAGTCCACTGTCCATTATCACTCCAAGTTCTTGAATCTTATCCACTTCCTGAAGTACAGCTCCACCAATACAGTATGTAGCCTTATATCTCTGTATTCTATTTATTAACATTAAAACTGCAACTCCACACATTTCCAAGGTGTCTATTCAAGGAAAATTTGAATAGACTAAAAGTCTATTCAAATTTTCCTGTAGAGAATTAAAACCAGCACTATTCCTGATAATTCTATCTAAATTTGAATCATTGGCAAGCATTTGAAGATCCTCAGTCAATTCACATGAAATATCATCAATAAACAAGTAAAACAGCAGGGGATCCAAGAACAGAACCCTGAGGCATGCTACTGGTTACCCTCCGTTTTTGAGACACTGCTCCATCATGCACAACTTGCTGGTATCGCTCAGAGAAGCAATCTCTGATCCATCTAACCAATGTAGTATCTATTCCCATCCTCTGCAGCTTGCACACCAACTTATCATGTGGAAATCTATCAAACGCTTTTGCAAAGTCCAAGAATATCACTATACATGATACTCCCTAACGTAACACACTCATTACCTTATCACAGAATGCAAGTAAATTGCTAAAACAAGACATGCCCTTCGCAAACCCATGCTGACCATCATTGAGAATCTTATGTTCTATTTCTAACCAATTTTTCCAACACTTTGATCACAATGCAAATATACAGACCATTCTATAACTGGACACTTCTGTTCTAGAATCATGCTTGTGGAGAGGTATTATTTTGCCTTCTTTCCAATCCTTAGAAACCTTCCCCACTGCAAGACTTTCATTAAATAACCAGGACAAGGATATTGCTAACTCTTTTGCACATTCTTTAAAAATATGTGGTGATATGTCATCCATTCCCACAGCCTTATCAACATCTAACCCGAGCAAGACTTGATACACCTCTGATTCTTTCACCTTTAATTCTCCTAATTCTTGCCTCCCTTCTACATATTGCACAGCATCATTCACACCACTATGATATACGATGAAGTGTTTTCAGCAAGTAATTCCACTATATCATTTGCTATGGTTACTCTGCTACCATAACTATCCACCAGTATCAACCTGCCATAATTATTTTTCCTCTTGCTTGCAACATAACAGAAAAATGACCCTGGCTTAGCTTTGACCTGACTAACTACTAAATACTAACTAACTAACTAAGAAATACCAACTCTAAACCTCGCAATTGATACAAGAACCAAATATAATTCAGATGTATTCATCCTAACGTGTTTCACACTGTTTGTTTCATCATGACATAATGTTTATATGAATGGCAGCCGCATAGGAAGGCTTACATGTTACCTATTGTTTACATTACAACTAATTTCAATAGTATTACTCACATCAGCAGAAGAACAAAATAAAATAAACCCAGTAATTCATTTTTGATAAATGAATGCAGCTATACTTGTTGAGGTTATGGGAGCACCTCAGACCAGTAATGTTTCTATGCAGTACCATTGTTTTATTCCATTTCATTCTGTGCAAAGGCCTGTGTAAACATGAAGCAGGCACATATCAGGTGGCCAGTGTTGCCTTACCACAATATTATATATGTATTTTTTATATTCTTCATGAAATATGTTAACAGCCCTTCCTGTCTATCTAAATCAGGCTAAATTATAGGCACATCGTCTTTTATACATTCCTGGATGTGTACAGTGTCCTTATCCATTCTCTTAAGAACAGACTCTATCAAAATTAGAAATATAGTTTGTCTTTAAGGGAATGGATTAGAGCTGTTGATCTGATAGTTTCAAAAGTGGTATGAAGATTATATAAAACTTTGGCTGTCTTTTCAAATGTACTTCAGATAAAGAGACTGAAAGTAGTTTTGTTACGATGAGAGATGGCCTATGACAGCATTCTTTCTTATTCCAAATCAGTCCTAAAATATGACTGCATTAGAGAAAATACAAGGAGGAAACAAAACACAATTTTTAATCATTTATATTGCGTCACTAAATTTTTACTTTTCCATAGTATATTGTCTTGATATACCTTAGACTATGTTAGGAGAGCTTAAACCTGAATAGATCTGGTATAACTTGATTCTTTCTTAACTAATGTAGGAATTAAAACAATGTAATTGTGCAGGAATCAAATAACAGTACTATAGCAGCCAACCTAACTATACCATGAAAGCAAGAACTACTGAGAGAAAGTTTAGCAGATCTAGCAACAAAAACACATAAGGGTTTGAGATTTGTAGTTCAGTCACTGAATTAATGAAAATGAATGAATTATTATTATTATTATTATTATTAACATTTGACCTACATGGAGTCAGAGACTCATCATGGAGAGGTACACACTATTGCACACAATGCTCATCCAACTGTGCCTTAAACTGATTCAATGTATCTATGCCCACAACACACTCAGGCAATGCATTCCACTCACTAAGCACTCTCCATGCAAAGAACCTACTTCTCACGCCTCTTTTAAAACCCTCCTTATACAGTTTCTGGCAATGATCTTTTGTCCTACCCCCCCCCTCTCCCATTCTATGAAAAATCTCCTCCATGCTGATGAGATAACAATCCCTGACTCAATCATATCCCCCTTCCCTTCTTCCTCCTATTCATGAGGCTCTTCATCCTCCTGAATCCTCATCACCATGAAAACCAGGTGACCAAATCTGTGCACAATAATCCATATGAGGCATGATCAAGCCAACTGGTTATGATACCATTGTATCATAACCTCTCTATTTCTGCATGTCAGGGTCCTCTGCATCATTGCCATTATCCGATGTGACATCTTCACAATTTGTGCAATGTGACCCCTGAATTTCAGGTCCTTGTCCACCATTACTCCTAGATCTCTCATCTCCTCTACTTTTTTTGTAACACTGAATTGATAGTTCCATTTACCTGCCCATACATGCAATCTACTCAAGTCCTCTTGTAAGGCCAATAACATCTGCTTGACTCTGCTTTTTTTTTTGCTCTCCCCAGCTTTGCATCATCTGAAAAAAGCTGCATATCAAAAGTCAAACCTATCCCAATATCATTACCATACAAATTGAACAACAATAACCCTAAAACTGATCCCTGCAGCACACCACCTTTCTCTTTCGAGATACCATACCCCCATATACAACTTTTTAATACTTATCCAAAGGCCAGGCACTGATCCAACTCAGAAGTCTGTTATCCAATCCCAGCTGTTTCAATTTATATAACAATAATAATAATAAGCGCTTGTTGTGTGGCAGTCTATCAAAAGTCTTTGCAAATTCTAAGTACACCACTGTATATGCATCTTACCTATCCAAGGTATTTGTCATCTTGTTATAGTACATAAGGAAGTTAGTGAAACATGATCTCCCCTTAACAAACCCATGCTGATAACCACATAGAATACAGATGTTATCAACCCATTTCTGCATCGTATTACCAATCTCTCCAGTACCTTCACTACAAGTCCAGATATACAGAGCAGCCTATAATTTGAAGTTACAGCCATATCACCACCTTTATGGACAATTTTGCCCTCCTTCCACTCCCTTGGAACCTGTGCTGTTGTGAAACTTTTATTAAATAGGCATGCCAATGCTACTGCCAATTCCCTGGAACATTCCCTTAAGATGCATGGTGATATGTCATCAAATCCTATCACCTTATTGATTTCCTCAAATACCTCCTGCTCACTCACAATTAAGCCATACCCTCCTATGTCCTCTACACTTAAGTTCCGCATGATTCTGCCCTGATCAAGATGAAGCACGCTTATAAATTGATCACTGAATACCTCATGAATGTCTTCTGCAGTAGTTACCATTCTATCACTTTCATCCATTAACTTCATCTTACCATGATCATTCTTCTTTCTACTTGCCGCATATCTTAAAAACTCTCTAGGGTTTTTCTTTGCCTGATTTGCCAATTTCTGCTCATACTCCACTTTTGTTTTCCTTACTAACTGAGTCACTCTCCTGGCTTGCTCTTTATACTCTTCATGCGACTGATCATTACTATTATTCATCCAAAGTACTTTCTTTTTCCAGATTTCATTCTTAAGCTCCACATTTATCCATTTTACACCTACCTTATTCAGCCTTTTGGCCTTCAGAATATATTCACACATTGATGCTGTTATGTATTGCTTTGTCAGTTCTCATGCAGCATTGATTTCCTTACTGTTCAACTCCTCATTCCATGTTATAGCTCCAAGTTGTCTCCTAAGCTTGTCATAATCATCAGCCTTATAATTCCACATATATCCTTTCCACACAAAAGTCTGCATACTAGCCACAACACAGAAGATTACTTCATGATCACTTTCACCAATTGGAGGAAAGTGTGAAACCCCACTCACAATTACATCCTCTGATGAAATTATTACACCTAGAACTCTCGATCCTTGCATACTCCCCTTTATGCTGCCTGAGATAGTTATTTCTCAATAACTTGAGAAATTCATTTGCCTCATTCCCAAATGCTATCTCTTCATTCCAATCTATACTGCCATAATTAAAATCACCCATAATAATTACCTTTCCTTTATTCACTAATCCTGGTTGTTCATACATTTCTTCATCATCACCAACCACATTCCCAGGCCTATAACAACATCCAACTAAATATGTCTTCCTCTCTCACCCTCCACGTCACACCACACTACCTCATAACCATTGCCACTATTTTCCTGTTTCATGTCCACCTTGTGTGGACATTATTCCCCTGCTATCATCAGCAGCACTCCCCCCTCCCTTTTCTATGCTCACAAAAAATCTTGTATCCTTCCATTTCTATTCCCATTGCAATATCATCTTCATTCAATCATGTTTCACTTATTCCAATGATTTTGGGACAAATAAACTTAATCACTGATTCATCCTCCTTATTTCTGATACTTCAGGCATTTGCAAACAAATACAGCAGTTCATTTTTAGGTCTATAGCCAGTCCTATCCAAGCCATGTGTTGGTTGTGATTTCCCCACCACACTTGCCCAATCACCTTTATCACAACTTACCACATATAGCTGCTTAGTCTCAACTTCCCCCATATTGCAATATACTCCATTATCATACACACATTCACTCTCCCTATGCTATGTCTCCCTGTCCATCTGAGCTCTCCAAATTAGTCATATTATTATTATTAGACACCTCCAGGAGTCCAAAGTCTCATAGAGGGAGGGCACCTGCTCTACAACTGTCTCTGCCACTCAATCCACCAACTGACCGCAACTACACCAACGCCATCTGCTGCCGACCACCACCACCACTAGTATTTCCAAAGACAATCCCAAACATCCATGTCCACGGCAGGATTTGAACCCGCAGCCTTTTGGCTGGAGAGCAGATACACTACCCACTCGGCCAGCCAGGCTGACAATATTAAATTAAAATTATATTATATTAATATTAAAAATTATAAATTACAATAAAGCTAATAATGCACTAATTTTACAAGTATCATTATGTTTAGTAATAGTGGAATAATTGAAATAAATTTAATGAATAACATTTATAAGTTTTGTACTATGTAAAAAGAAATTTTTTTACAACATTTGAAAAAGAAATGAACTGTGGTTTTAAGAAGGATTACGCATAGCATTAATTGTTTTAGAGTAGAAGAGAATTTACTAAGAGCTATTGACAATGTTCTTTCCAAAGGGTAATAAGAAACCAGGCTCTTAGTGCAAATATAAGTTTGCTGGCTGCTTAACATGTGGTTATTTTATGCATCTAATTTTATTCCCCCCCTCTTTTTCTTACATTAACTCCACACACAAGAATTTTCAAAAATCTATAGCACATTAGTGTTGGGTATGGACAAGCGACTAAGAATAGAACAAAGTAGTTGCTGATATATTTCTTGTAAAGCTTGAGGTTATTATCCTTGGAAAGAAAGCTATTCCAAAGAGTGGAAGTAGATAGAATAAAAGAAGAGGAATGTGGCAGAGAGAGAGAGAGAGACTGTAAATGAATGGTAACTAGTAGCTGCACATGTTTCCATGTACTTAAAGGGGAAATTGAGTAATAATGTAAGCCTCTTTGGTTGAACAGTACCTATGAAATACCAAGCATAGGGAACAAAGAGAACACTTGTCAGAATGAAGTGTATGGGAGAGGAATCACCAATTACCTAGAATGACTTTTTCTGGATAGCATCAATAATTTTTCAGGACATTTTTAGTGCATCATCCAAAATCCAACAATAACATATTAAGGTTGGAAGAATTTGGGATTTGTCTTGGGTTCTTGTACAGGTGAGAAGTAGCATCATGAGTGGAAAAAGTTAGAAATCAATTTTATTTTTTGAATTTTAGGAGGATATGGGTGTGGTGCATTTGTCGCTGAAAAACTAGATATACCAGTCCCAAAACAAGAAATTCGATCTTGACTTCGGTCAAGATCGAATATTTGGAGTCAAGCATAGCATAACCTTTTTCCTGCATGAAATAGGAAGCTCTACAGAGAAGCTGTACACTGCAAATTTGATGGAAGCTTTTTTTTATTTTTATTACTTAACTTAAATATGTAGTTTTAATAACTATTGTATTAATTCAAGTAACTCATATATAACAGAACTAAAGAAATATATACATATATACCTTTGTATTTGGACAGCCACCTCCTATGTTTCATTATTTGGTCAATAACATCTCGCAACACTGTATTAAGACTAGGAACTTGAATTTTGGAAAATTCATCCTCTATATAACTATAAATGAATTCATATTATATTTTCAATTTTCATTTATAAATCTGAATTCTATTATTTTGTGATTTAAAATACTGTAGTTTATCTACTTTATCAACTAAATTGGGTAAAAATCTTAGAACAATAATCCAATTTAATACTCATAAAACTATTTAACTTAATGAAAGGTAAATACTTTGATCAATATTCGGAAAGTGCTTTCTCAAATGCATTATGAGCTATTAACTTCCCACCAGCCATAACATGTTCACCAACCAAAACATGGATGAAAAGCATATTAGTGAAATTGAAATGCCACTGAAGTAACATGGATATAGAGTGCAAGATAGTTGATATCTTTCATCCCACATGGCCAGCTAGGTGGCAAAATAACATGATCGAATTTTTTCATTAATCACTTCAGTGACATGATGTTTCATTTCTAATGAATGGCAATTAAAAATAATTCTCACATTTTTTTTAGTAAATTCATTTATGAAAATCACTTTTTTTCATAGTGTAATATTGGTATTTTTAAAGAATATTATTTAAATTTTTCCGAAAGATGTGCCAAGGCCTAAACTGAAATCCTGTTTCTTTTTGGACTATAGTAAGCCCTACAATAATTACAGACTACTTGCTATCAAATCAAAAACCGATTGATAGAGAAGATGAGCATAGCATATCTGTTTCACAATGAAATGGCAGTCTTACTTTGTAGTTTTGCTACAGAAATTAACCACAATGCAACATCAGCTCATTCTCAAGTGTGTTTTTATTCCTATATCCCAATAACAAAGTTAACCTTCTTGTAGATGACGTTTATTTCAAATCTTGTTTTAAGAAATAGTGTTTCAGAAACTGCAAAGGCAACTATTAGATTCATTTAATCCATTTGTCCAATGATGTCCATAAGCATACATCATTGTGTGAAGTTGTTCTATTCTTGCTAGGCAGGTTTTATGTAAATTTAGTATATGGAATCTTTAAATCATTCAAGTCAAGTCAATTAAACTTTGGTTTACATCAGGCCATTTTTGGAAGCAAAATACTTTAAAATTTATGGAGTGATAAACTCTCTTCTGAATGGATGGAATTTAATGAAATTCAGTATTTAGGAGCTCTACTAAAATTTGAGTCATTTCCATTCTAGTTTAAATGGGACACTTTTTAATAGTCATTTCAACAAAACAAGTTGAAATGACTATTTCAGCCTTCTAACAGGAGACCTATATCCATTAAGATAGGCAACTGCACTCTCAAAGTTACTTTAAAAAAGTATTCTAAGGTAGTTTCAGAGAGGACAATTTAGTTTTAGAGAGGGAAGGGAGGGGGAGGAACCAAACATCTGGAGCAAAGAGAAAAAACAACCGAAAATACCAACAAACGAGCCATACACTGAGTGACTAGCACTACTGAGGCAACAACCAAAACACACAAATCATCTTCCTGAATTCTCAACCTTGAATAGCATACCTTGCACTTCCTCATGTTCATAATGCTCCCTTGCACATCTTCTTGTCATTTTTTTTCTCTCTTTCATGCACAAAAAAAACAACAGTGCTAATTACATATGGCATTTTATCAATCACTATTTTTGATGATGTTCATATTATAACAACTGTCATCCCTTACAAGTTACTTAATTTATAATGAATGGATTTCCTTACTGACATTGAGTACGCACAGTAAATCCTAATATCAGCAGTAGTTATAGCAGTTATTCAACAATATATCAGGAGACTATTATTATTATTATTATGTAACACCTCCAGGGAGTCCAAAGATTCATCAAGGAAGGGCATCTACTCTACAACTCTCGGTCTCCATCACTCACTCAATCCACCAACTACAACGAACCGCAACTACACCAACGGCATCTACTGCCCACTACCAACGCTTACAATCACAAACATCCATGCCCACGGCGGGATTCAAACCCACAGCCTTCAGGCTCGAAAGCAGATACGCTAACCACTCAGCCAACCAGGCCAGCATATTAAATGAAATTTAATGAAATTATTATATTAAATGATCCACTTTAGTCCCACTATAATTAACCTCCCTATCAGTCAAAGTGGATTAAATATACCAACTACTTTATAATTTTTCAATAGCATCTTCTATATTTTATCAATCAATTATATATCAGTTTTTCTTATCCCTTAATGGTAACATCATTAATGCAGTAACTGTAATGTCACTCCATTAATTTGGAGTGGCAACTTTGAGACCGCTTGACTTAAAAATTGCAAGGGTTGCAAAGGAAGAAGGTACCAAAGATGCCTTCATGGGATAGTGGCTTGAAAAATGAGAGAGTATATTGTTAGATCCTGAATGAAGGAATCTTGCAAAGAAATCATTCATTCAGAATTTAACATACTAAATATCTACTAATTAAGGAGATACCTGCACATCAGCTAATAATTATGAAAAATTTCTTTTTGTTATGTGATAATGTGTAGTCCATATGTGCCATATATTGAAATTTATTCCTGTATAACTGAAATGAGAAGCAGATAATTTTGTGTCAGAATAGTAAGAATTATGTAAGGGAATTGTTAAGTTATTTGTAAACCCATTAAACTGTCTAGTACATTACGAAATTTCCAGAAAGATAATAAGTAGTAATCTGGAATAATCGTGTATAATCTGTACAAGTTGAGTGTAGCGATGGAGGCTGTATCTACGCGGAACGTGACATCAGAATGACTACCTGGAATAGGGTAGCCTAACAGATTAGGGAGCATGTAGGATCACCCAAGGGGCACGAACGATGGAGTTCGTGGGTAAAAAATACATCGAATAGAGGGCGCCCGAAAGGGTGAATAAAAGATGATGCACGCATTATTACAAGGCTTTTTTCTTCTTCGGTTCCTGGATTCCAGTTTTTGAAGGTTTTGTCGGGGGATTCGTGAGAGAGCGATGGGGGTCAACTACAGTGATGTCGGACGATGAGGCCTATTCTTGAGAACGCTTCAGGATTTCCAAGCGAAGCTGATCGTGTTACGACAGCCTATGCAGAATCACAAGCCTTCAAATAAAGTCCCATCGAGGAGAACGGAGAAAATTTCCTGCGGAGCGGTAGACAGCACACCACAGTCCAGAAACGATTCAAAGAAAGAAGTAGTGCATCTCCAGGCGCAAAGACAGCCAATAACTATACAGTAAGGTAATCCAGGTCTACATGAGATGGTAGCATGAAATCAGAAAGGATCCGGTAATGTAAAGAATTTCATTCTATGTTAAAAATCACTTAGAAGAATAAGAAATTTGTGTATACTGTAAACTAAGGACACTAATAGAGAACTTTTAAGTGAGAATTTGATTGAATTAGTTAAGACCCTGTGGAACAAAGAAGATTTGTTGATAGGCGGTACTTTGATTGAGAATGGCTAGGCTTGACTAATGGAATTTAGAATTAAGATGGTTATTGATAGAATATTAATGAAAGTGTTCAGTGCGTGTTCTGTGAATAACTTGTGAAAGGAATTATATCCTAGTAGTGTTATGCTTACACTTAATCTTATCTTTTTGTAATTGAAGGATGTAGCTTACTCAAATTCATTGTTGTAATTTAGTATGAACCTTAACTTAGAGTGAGTTTTGTTCTATTGAATATTTGAATTTTCTTAACTGTAAATGTTTTATGCGTTTCCAATAAATATGTTTTGTACCTCATACCTGAGTTTATGCCTGATTATGAATTCAAACCACCACTTATGAAATAGAACCTTTCGGCGGGAGAGAATTTAGATATTATTGCTTAAGTGAGATTCAAGTCACAACTGCTAACTGAATCTACAAGGCGAGATTATAGGATTGAATGTTGTGTATATGCTTTTGAATTTGGAATTGTTTCCCTGAACAAGAGTCTCTTCTGTTATAGGATATTGGCTAGCACAGCATAAAATAAAAATTTTGCCAATATCCAAAGAGGAAATAGATCTGAATTAATATTTTAAAGGCACAACAGTAGATTAGAAAGAGGGCTATTTAGAAGTAGAACAAGGTATAATATAGAGAAAGCAACGGCATAACAATATACTCTATTGCAGAGCCAAATGGAGTATGTGAAGATTACTAACAGTTATGTAACAATGCATTGCATTTTCTATATACAAATGCCTGGAACATTAGGAATAAAGGGAATGAGTTTGTGGCACTGCCTGATTCAGTTTCTCTGAAGACTGTTGGTGTCAGTGAAACTTCATTGACAGAAGAGGATGTTCTGATGGGGATAGAAATTGAAAGCTATAACATATTTCAGCAGGATAGAGAAGGTAAATGGGATGGTGGTGTATGATTTATGGGATTAATTGCACCCTCTCAGGATAGAGAATCAGACAGGAAATGAGACTAATGGCTTTAAATATATAGTGCGAGGCAGAAGTAGATAGGACAGTAAATTTAGAGGGATGTTGGTATAGAAAACAGACGTTGACAAGAAAGAAATGTTTAGGCAAATTAGTTTGGCAAGTTCAAAGCAAGTGACCATTATGAGGGACTTTAGCAATATAAACTGGGCAGAGGAAGCAGTATACAGTAATAAGGGGAGTGAATTTTTTTGATTTCTTGGGAATATGTGTTAGGTGGCATCAGCGAAGAAAACACATGGTCCAAGAGTTTTGGACTTGGTCATAGTATCAGTGGATCTGAGATGCCATACTCCCCCCCCCCCCCAATTTGGTAATTGACTGTGTAGGTCCTGACTTGGAGGATGAATAGGCATGCAGAAGTATCAACGTGAAAGAGTGATGATGAATTAAAAGGCATGCTACTATATCATACTTAAAATTCAGTAGTGTGAGCAAAATGGATGACTAGGGAAATCAAAGAGATATTGCAGATGACAAAGTGGTTATAGAAGAGAGAGAGGTGGAGAACAGTAGCACAAGAAATATACAGTTCAAGCTAGGAAGGTGACTAAGGAAAGAAAAATTAAGGAGAGAAAAAAAACAAAAAAAAACAGCACTGCAATCCTAGACTGCTTTGCCTGAGAAGGTAGTGAGAATGAAAGCAGAGAATGAGTTTAAGAAGTGGAACAATACAGTTTCTGTTGTTAGACCTGTCATGATGAGTCATGACTTCGTGGAGGTTCAGAATAATAATAATGACAACATAATGGTGTTAACGAATATTTCAAAATCTACCAATGAAAGATGAATTCTTAACCATAATAGTCATTATGGCATTCTATATGTGGCATCTTTCCCATCCATGCACAACAGAAAAGTAATCAAATGAGATGTATTTTTTTTTATGATTGCAGAATGCTACAGTAACTGATATTTACTGTCAGATAACCATAATCCCTGTAGGTAGAGATAAATGTTTGTCCTGCTAGACAATAAACTGGTGATGTGAAAGAAAATAATATGTGAGTGAGATTATGTAAGTGATGTAGAAATGGCTTGAACTATCAACAAACTGCCATATCGCAACATGCTGCACCATTTGTGTCACCATCCAAAAAGAAATGTCCACATATCCACCCTTATGTGAATCCCATCCACCAAAGGTTTTTAAAAGTCTTTGGTGGGTAGGATTCAAAACATCCAAGCTCTGAGCAGGATTCGAACCTAAAGCTATTAGATGGAGCGGTATAAATAGCAATCAAGCAAGTAGGTACTTCAAAACTTCAAAACAAAGTTATGGGATGCACCACAGCTAATCTGGTTCAACACTACCTTAACTGCTGAAGATAAGAGGTCCTGAAGATAAGAGATCATTAAAATCGTTAAATGATACCTCAAAACAACATAATATGACAATATCTAAAGAAAAAACAAAAATAATGGCATTCAAAGAAGAAAACCCAATAAGAAGTAAAATAGTGATAGATAATAAAATATTAGAACAAGTAAATATTTTCTAATACTTGGGATGTGATTCATTATATAAAGAAGAAAAAGACAAATACTAAAATATCAAACTTTGTCAAAGTAAATGGCATAATAAATAATATATTTAAGCCATCCCTAGTACAAAAACACACTAGAATCAGACTATATACTGTCTTGTCAAAACGAACTCTACTATATGCAAGTGAAACATGGACCATAAAATGGAAAGATGAAAAACAAATTCAAACAGCAGAAATGAAATTCCTCAGAAAAACAGCTGGATATACCAATGGGACCATAAAACAAATGAAAAAATTTTACAATCCCTGAAAATAAAACCTATTAATTACTACATAAGACAGTATAAACAAAAATGGACAGAACATTTAAATATAATGGACAAGCAGACTACCGAAAATATTATACAAATATAAAATAAGTGTTTATAAAACTAGACTATTAAATGACACAAATATACAATGGCTATATGAACAAAGAATTAACCAATATCTAGAAAAAAAAAAAAAAATGAAGAAATAGAAATAGAATGACTTAATATAAAAACAATACTAAATGCAGCAGTAAACGAAAGCTTAGGAAAGACCAAAAAATTCAATAAAAGGAAAGAACTGAAGATATGGGATGATACAACCAAAGAAATAATCAAAATGAAAAAAAGAAGCCTATCATAAATGGTTAAGCAGTAAAAGATTAGAAGATGAAATAGAATATAAAAGAATAAGACCATAGCTAAAACAGAAGTAAGAAAAAGACATAGAGAATCATGGAACAAATTCATTTCTAATTTAGAACATGATTTATATAAAATAAGACCCAAAGTATATAAGATTTTGAAACACCTAAATGCAGATACTAAAGAAAACATAAAATTAAACACCAAATTGAAACTAGAAGAATTTCTAAATTTCTACACAGATAAATATTTTAAAAAAGACAACTGACAAACATTTAATGTAAATAGAAAGGAAATAACTAAAGAAGAATTAGAAATCAGCTGAAAGAAACAAGAAACAGAAAATCACCTGGAGAAGATAAGCTAGGTTCAGAACTATATAAATATGCAGGAACAAGATTCAAAGAAAGACTCCTATTATTTTTAAATAAAATTTATACAACTGGTAACCCCCTAATAGAATGGAAAAAAGCAATTGTGATGCCTATCTTTAAAAAAGGTAATAGAGATGACCCTAAAAACTATAGAGGCATAAGTATACTAAATTCCAGTTAAAAATATATAGCAGAATTTTAAATAGAAAACTAATGAAATATTCTGAAAACTTTATTTTAGAAGTACAGAATAGATTTAGAAAAGGACAATCATGTACAGACCCAGCCTTTTACCTAAAATTAATAAAAGAGAAAAGAAGAGAATATAATTTAGACACACATATTGCATTTATTGACTTGAAAAAGCATTTGACACAGTTAAAAGAAGCATTTTATTTAACATATTAAAAGAAAGACAAATACCAAATAATATCCTAAAAGCTATCATAAGTATATATGAAAATAATCAAATATAAATAAGATTAAATCATGAGCTATCATATATGAGAGAGATAAACCAAGGGGTCCGACAGGGATGCACCCTATTAGCAATGCTCTTTAATATTTACCTAAATGAAATAATAATAAAATGGAATAAAAATTTCCATCAAGGTATTAAACTTTCTCCTACAGTTAACTTAAACACTCTCCTTTTTGCCGACGACCAAATAATAATTACAGATTCTGAAGATAATTTAAAGAAAGCTATTTTAGATCTAAATGAGATAGCCAAAGATTATGGTATGATAATATCAACAGAAAAATCAAAAACTATGGCCTTGAAAGGACAAGATCCAGTAAGAACTAAAATAGTAATAGATAACAAGATCTTAGAACAGGTGAATTCATTTAACTACCTAGGATGTATGATCACATATGAAAATGAAAAAGATATAAACTTAAAAATTGCAAAATATTTAAAAATAACAGGTGTAATTAACTCTATATTTAAACCAAACCTAGTTCAAAAACAAACCAGAACTAAAAGTATACAATACATTAGCCCCACCAATCTTATTGTATGGAAGTGAAATCTGGACAATAAAACAAAAAGACAAACGAAGATTAATAACAGCAGAAATGAAGTTTATGAGAAAAACTGCAAAGTATACTCTATTTGATTACAAAAGAAATGAAGAAATTATGAAAGAATTAAACCAAGAATCAGTAATAGAAAAAATTAAAAAATATAAACATAAATGGATGGAACACATTCAAAAAATGAAAATAGAGAGATTACCAAAACAGCCTTAAAATACAAGCCATCAGGAAAAAGAAAACCAGGATGTCCTCTTAAGATTCAATGATGACTTCTAAGGCCGGAACAGCCCACACTAGGCCTAAATCTTGATATGCATGATGATGATGATGATGATAAAATAAGTGGAAAAAGAAGAATCAGAAGACCAAGAAAGAGATGGCATGAGACCAGAACAGGCCCCCTGACCTAAAATCCATGTTAGAAGAAGAAGATACCATGTTTACTGAGCAATAAATATTGCATAGTCAGACATCTGGAACCAACAGAATAACATGCAACACTTCATTGTTCTATTGCATCTATTTCTGCAAGAGATAGTATGTTAGCAATAGTGAATCAGTGCAGTGTAACAACCTGCTGGAAGAAATTATGAAACCAAACTGAGAATTCTTCTTTCATTTAAGTTATGAAGCATTTAAAACATTATAATATATAAGATAAAACAAATAGCAAAGATACCAAACTAAAGCAATCAAAAGACTGCACAAAGATCAAAAACAAACGTTATGAGTGAGTATCATAATTTCTTAGCTACTTTCAATACACTTGTCCCGTTACAATAAACTACTATAACAAAAATGCAATTCATGACAGAGACACATGTTGTATCACATTATAACATATTTTAGGTTTCATTTGACTTCTAGTATAGAGACCATATAATCAATAAAGAGAATTAATTTTATTTAAATAACAGTAAATGTGTATTTAGGCTTAGATGCAGGTTTACCCTCATAATGAAATTTAATAGAATAATTACAGCATAAAGATAAATAATTAAACAGCAGGTTTAATCATTTCAATACTTCATCACTGTCACAGAGACATCATCAACAATACAATGTTATAATTTTAATAACATGCACAAAAAGCATGCAAGAAACAATATGAAATCTAATTACATTACATATATAAAGCCTAATTTACATATAGAAAGATTAAAGTGAAGAGTGCCCTCAATGGACGCTGTTGGCTAGCCTTAGTTGTTCAATGGGAGGCCTAAGAATTAATTTCCCAAATCTTGGGAAGATTAACACAACCATATTTATTAAGATTAGGCTGATTTTTTAAATCAGCCTAAAAAGTCTTTCAAGTTTGTGCATTCAAGTTTGTATTTACCGTGATGGAGCATAACAGTTTTCTTCCAGCTAATTCTGCACAAAGTATCCAAAGGCAGGGTCAGCTAGACTTGATTGACCATAGTTGTGGTGGCAGATGTATTTTTTTGTGTTTATCTAGGCAGATGCTAAGATTGAAGCCAGCTGGCTGGCTGGGAGAGGTTAGCATACTTGCTCTCCAACCAATGGGTCGTGGGTTCGAATCCTGCTGTGGACATGAATGTTTGTGATCGTCTTTAGGTGGGAGATGAATATCATCTCCCAGTCTAAGACTACCACCTTGCTTATTGGAGGCCTCAAGTGGCTTGAAAAAAGTTCATGTTTGCTCTCTAGGGCAGGGTTTCTGGACTATGTAAAAATAAATAAAAAAATTATAAAAACAATATATAAAATTGATAAAAATGGGAAAAAAAAAAATCCTTAGCCTACCCACAGCACAAATGTACTACAGGTTTACTAATAAAATTTTGAGGGCAGAAAAAGATCTCCCAGTCTGACCATAATATGATAAGTTATAAGAACAAGGAACCTTGTAAACACTTGGAACAGGCAGGGGAGAAAGTGGATCCTTGAGAGAGCAGAGAACTTCAAATTAAGCTTGAAAGCAGTCCAGAGATTATATTATTAAAGTTCTGGCTTTTTTTTTTTTAGTACCCCAGATATAGGGAATAATAATGGCATTATTATAGTCTTTATGTTGAGCAGCATGTGAGGAGGTGGAAAGGACAGAAAATTTGTAGATCATTTTGGCATTGCGATTGGATAGGAAAGTTCGATGAATAAAGGCAAAGTTCCTCTAAGGGAAGTTTGTGTGGAACAGAGGTTGGATGCTCTGTTGACAAAGGTTTTTGATGAAACCTATTTGTGAAAAATTTTTAAGAAGAAAGTAATCAAAAAATTCTTAAAAACCAAAAACTTGGCTATTTTATGGTGATGATGCATTCATTATTTGGTCAGAAAAGTGAAGAATTAGAGCAATTCGAAGATTATCTGAACAATTTTCACCAAACATAAAATTGGAACTTGAAGATTATTGTTTTTGAACATCTACCTCAAAGTACCTGAAGAAGAAGAAAAAGTTAAACATTTTCATAGAAAATTAAAAAATAAATTCATAGAAAATTAAATTAAAAGATCATAGAAAATTCATCGCTGATCTTTACCCCAAGATCAAGGTCATGTTTCTCTCTCCAAACACTACTTCATTGATCCAACCGATGGATCAGGGAGTTCTTGCAGTGTTTAAGGCTTATTCTCTATGGAGAAATTTTTTCATAAGCCATTTCTGCCACTGAAGGAAATTATCAGACTCTCGTGCAATTCTGAAAAACATTCAATATTTATCATGCTATTAAAAATATTGCTGTGGCTTGGGATGAAATGACCTCTCAATGTATATGAGTGGCATATGGAAAAATATATTAAAAAGGCTTGTGCATGATTTTGGAAGTTTTGAAGAAAAATGAAGACCTTTGTAAATTGAGTGAAGAAATAGTAGGCCTAGCAAACAATCTGAATCTTGAAGTGAATGATGACGACATAATTCAACTCATAGAAATTTCCCCCTGAAGAGTTGACCAATGAAGAACTGGTTGAAATGGAGAAACAACACATTGCAGAAGAGGAAGAATGAGAAAAAGAAGAGGGAAAAGAGAAACAAAAAGAGGTAGTTAAACAATTCACAGTGAAAGGTCTTGCAGAAATGTTCTCTGCCAGTAGCGATGTTCTCAAAATGGCTGAAGACATGGACCCCAATATTGAACACTACTTGCTAGCATTCAATATTGAATGCTATATAGAAATATAAAATAATATAATATAGAAAGGAGAGTACATGATGCATTTGCTTGCTATAAACAAATTTATGATGAAAAGAAGACGAGGAATAAGCAAAGCACATTGGACATTTTCATCAAAAAAAAAAAAAAAAGGTTACACCAGAAGAGCCACAGCCTGGTCCTTCCAATAGGGAAAGTAATGAAGATGTGATTGTGGAGGAAGATTTGGGTCATTATTTTCCTGTTTTATAGTGGCAGTAATGCATAGTACAGCTTTATGAGGTTTAAAAATTAAAATAACAGTATGCTTATTACAGTTAAGTCCCTAACCTCTATAATTCTGTTGATTTAAATGTATCGACTTACATTCTGCCAGATGGAAGAGAACACCGACGTAAGTCAAGGGATGACTGTATTATATATACAAAATTAGAAGATGGCACTGATTTAATTAAGCAACTAACAATGTTTTCAGAGAAATTTTTTTTCCCACATAATTACTGCACGTTAATATGTCTCCTTTTCAAAGCATAATGCCCTGTTTTCATCAAAACTAAATGAATTACCTATAGCTATTACTACAACTTGATAAATAAACACAGTGTGCATGCATGCATGCAAGTACAAACATGCACACACTGCAAGTGTGTGTGTATGTTTGTGTAAGTATGCCAGAAACATACTGCAAGTTTCACATATACAGGGTGTTCGGGATAAATTTGACATATTTATAATTAATTATATTTTTCCGTAAGTTACATGTATTAACACACACTTCTCTTCATTTAAAAGTTTGGACCCTTCTTCATTCATATACAAGATGTCAGAAAGGATGGATAGCTGGAACCCACCTGAATCATGGAAGAGAATAACTTGTATCATGATGATTCGTGCCCGCCATCAAAATAAGGATATTACGACTGCTGCCCAATACTCCCTGAATACAGTAAAAACAATCAGGCATGAACTAGAGACTTGCAATGGTGACTACGAGGATGTAGCAAGAAGAAAGATCCCTAGCAGACGATCTGATTGCGTTCGTACAGCAGAATTCCTCGCAAATCTGCAGGAACAGGTGTTGAAGAACCCTGGCATTGGAATTCGGGCTTTGTTCGTGGAGTTGCTAACTGTAGTCAAGCCCTGGATAACAAGGGTAGCCAATGGTAGGCCGTATGTATGGCAGCAGGATTCGGCCCCTTGCCACACCTCTGGGAAAAGTCAAAAATGGTTGTCTGAAAATTTCTACGACTTCACCAGTCCAAATGTTTGGCCTCCAAACTCCCCAGACCTTAACCCCATGGATTATTTTGTATGGGGCGCAGTTGAAAAAGACACCAATCGCACTTCCAGTAATACAAAAGCCCAGTTAATGGATAAAATTAAAACAGTTTTTGCGGCCCTTCCCAGGGAGACTGTAGCATCAGCTTGTTCGAGGTTCCGAAGCAGAATTGAAGCTGTGATCGATGCTAATGGTGGTTATTTTGAGTAAATCTTGTTGATAGTATTGTAATTAACTCTGCCTGTAATGTTTTTTTGTCAATTCATTAAATTTAATAGATACAAAGAAGATTTTCTTTTTCCTTACGAAACTGTCAAATTTATCCCGAACACCCTGTATAGTATTTTTTATTCTCTGATTTAAGAGTCAGATATTTATTATATTGATTATAAAGTTAAATAAAACACCAATAATAAGAATATGATCATCTGAGAGGAATTAAGTATAGTTTATGAATTTTGTTTTTAAATAATCTATTCACATTTTCCTAGCTAAATGGATAAATGATTCAAAACATGAATTCCAAAAGTAATGTATAAATGTTTTAAGATTCCTTACACTGTTACAACAGGAGTACATTCTTCCACTTCTTCTTTTTCTACAAGTGCTAACACTGGAAAACCAAATTTAGATACGGGCTCTTTTGGATCTAAGCTAGGAAAATCTTCATCTACTTCACCATTTTCTTCTGCTATTTGAAGGCTATAGTATCCAACATTTGGTCTTGAAAATAGAAATAAGCAAAGAATGCAAAATCAGACTGAATGAACTAGCCAAAACTATCATAAAAGTATTAAAATATTTAATTATTAAATATCCTCCTTTCCTATGACCCCCTCCCTGCACAACTAAAATTTATTTCAAGATTAGAAAACAAATGGCTGAGATTGTTTAGCATTTTTTTCACTGGTTTCTTTAGAGAGACAACACAGAATGCAATAACCCAAGCCAGCATGATACTGTAAATCATGCAGTATCTGAATTGCATGGAAAAACTGAAGACGAATAATGAAATAGTGCAAAAGAAAAGGTTTTTCATATATGAGGGTGTGCTGAAAAGTTGTGATAATCACTACGAAGGAATTGACATCTTCTTATATATCCTAAAAGAAAAAAGAACAAAATATTGCAATTTGATGAAACATGGGGGTTAAGGGTTTTAAGATATGTTCTTTCTTGTGGTTATATCAGTTGCTTTAATATAATTTTTGTTCTAGTTGTTTATCAGAACTTTTCAGTCCCCCATATGTATTCTAACTCTAAACCATGAAAAAAAAAATTATCTACAGACTTTGTGTGAAGAGCTCTTACATCGTTTTAAAGTTGCTTAAATTAATTATTGTTTCCATTTCAAATTAAACTTTAATGAGCATGTGTAATAAAGGTAATCATATTAATAAAGGGTTATTGTTTGATAGCTGACTTTGTCAGATAAATATATATGTAAATTGATTATATAAATCAATAACTTTAGATTGCATTTAACGATACTGTAAATCACACAGTATCGTCAGCATCAGAATAAGGCATTAAAGCTGATTCCAAAAAGATCAGGCATTAAATTAACTAAGTTTTGAGGTATAAGCAATTCTTGTAGTGCCATTTTACAAGATCAAAGAAAAGATGGTTACAAGTACTCTGGTAACTTATTTAGCCAATTATACCTCAGTTTAAAAACACACAGTGGACTTGATAACTGATCCAAGTTTTGTGTGTGTATTATGTTGAGTAGATGAGCTGAGGAAAAAGGATGTTGACAGTGCATGGAAATTCAAGACAGTATCTAACACAAGCAATGTATAACTGCATAACGAGGGTTAAGCAAGTAAATAGAGCAGGAGTGAAAAGAATATGCTATGGAGGAGGTACAAGACAGTTGGCAGTGGTGATTAGATGCATGAAGTGCAGTCTAGGAAGGTGACAAGCATGGTAAAGAAAGAAAAGGTGCAGTATGAGAGGAGATTGGCTGGTCAGGCCAAGGTTTACTGAAGGGAATTTTTCCTCTATATGGCAAGCAATTGAAAGAATAATTATGACAAGCTGACACTAGCGGATAGTCATGGCAGCAGAATAACAGTCGCAAAGGATATAGCTCAATTATTGAATGAGCAGTTTATTAGTGTATATCATACTGGCGTAAATGATGCAGTACAATATATAGAAGAGAGGCAAGTATTAAGAGAATTGGAAATGAAAGAATCACAGGTGTATCAGGTGTTAATTGGGTTAGATGTTAAATAACGCTGTGAGAATGGATGACATATCACCACATATTCTTAAGGAATGTACACAACTGTTGGTTATGCCCTTGACCTAGTTATTTAATGAACGTCTTGCAGTAGGTAGGGTTCCTAAGGAGTGGAAAAAAAGGCAAAATAGTACCACTCCACAAGCATGGTTCTAGGACAGAAGTTTCTAATTATAGACCAGTCTGTATAACTGCAGTTGTGGTCAAGATGTTGGAGAGATTGGTTAAGAATAGAATAAGGATTGGGTTGATGGACATAGCATTCTTTATGATGGTCAGCATGGATTTGTAAAGGGTATCCTGTTTTAGCAATTTATTTGCAATCAAGTTTTGTGTGTGTGTGTGTGTGTGTGTGTGTGTGTGTGTGTGTGTGTGTGTGTGTGTGTGTGTGTGTGTGCGTGCGTGCGCGCGCGCATATCAGGTAGGCATTAGATGGATGCGTAGTAGTGTGTGTGTGTGTGTGTGTGTGTGTGTGTGTGTGTGTGTGTGTGTGTGTGTGCGCGCGCGCATATCAGGTAGGCATTAGATGGATGCGTAGTAGTATCAGGCTTGATCCTCAAAGAAAAAAAAGAAAATGTTATGGAGAATTTACAAGGAGAAAGGTGATCAGTACATTCATGACCAGTACAAAGTGCAGGCTAGAAAGGTTACCAGCATAGTAAGAAAAGCTAAATCAGATTATGAGAAGACCTTAGCCAAGGGGATCAAGGATAATTCCAAAGAGTTCTTCTGTATACATGGCAAGTAAAAGGAAGAATGATTTTGAAAGGATAACATTAGTGGGTGCTGATGGTATTGAGGTGACCAAATCAGATATAATAGTAGAGTTACTGAGTGACCACTTTTCAAAAGTCTATCACCAAAGTGCATCATTTAATAGCCTGCACAGTATAGCTTTTTATAGCATTTTTACTGTATACAGCTTTTTTATCCAGTCTTTCCAGAAGAAAATAGCTTTTGTGTAGAATTTTGTGCAGTCAATAGCACATATAATATCACACTTTCAATTTAATTGTTTTCTCTCTTTTTGTGGGCAACGTATTGAAAATGACTATGAAACACAGCTGAAAACTCTACAAATAAAAAATTTTATGCGACATCCATAATTATTTAATAATATATATGTCTTCCATTTATGTCTCGATTTTTAAATCTATACAAATATTATGTGTAAAAGGAGCTAAACAAAAGTTACGGTAAACCATTCATAAGGAATATCAGAAAAGTGGCAAAATATTAAGAAAAGCATAATATTAGAAAAAATAATACTTTGAAAAATTTAAATAAGATAATCAGTGACAGCACAGTAATAGACAATATTGAGGCAGAATGCGGTCATTACCTTTTTTCTCATTTTATATTTGTCAGAAATATAAAATGAGAAAAAAGCAACTTGAATTGATAATATTCAACAAATTCTCATATAAGAGACCCTAAAGTTTTACAGTGACTACACTGCATAATTCAGAAGCATGGTGAGAAAGTTTAATTATGAATGATTGGAGTAAAGCTCTCTCACAGCACTCATACATAAAAATGGAAAATAAAACTGAATGTGGGAATTACAGAAGAATTTCTCTATTCAGTATTCCAGATAAGGTTTATGCAAGCATAGTTGAGAAGAGGCTAAAAAATTGTGGAAGAGAAACTCAGGTTACAGAAAACAGAGTTCAGATCAATAGAAAATGTTAAAACCAGACGTTTTATGCTAAAACAAATAATTGAGAAATCATGAGAATATAACAAGGCTCTATTTAAGTTTTGTAGGTCTGGAAAAAGCATATGATAATGTGTTAGGATTAAAAAAGTTGAAAAAAAACTCTTCAAATGACAGACAATTATATGATGTAAATCATATAATTGTCTGTCTGTATAATTGAGTGTTGCAAGTGAATGTAGCATAGATTTGAGATGTGCTAAAAAAGTGTTTTTTTAATTAGCATATAACATAGCTTTTTATCTCAAATGCTGCTACATTTTTTTCTGTCTGGATACAAGTGTTGTTGTTGGAATTTTTGTTGTTTATATTGTGCTTTGCTACTTGTTTGTTCTTACTGCTTCTGCTTCTGAAAATGGCGTCCATAAAGAAGTGCACATTAGTGGCATGGAAAGCTTCAGTATGAAGATCAAGTTCTGCCTTGGATTTTTCACAGTCTGCACATTGCAAAAACTGCTATATGTATGCACTGCAAAATATGAAAGAACTGTGAACTGTTTGGGTAAATGAAAAGAAGGAAAGCATTAAATATGTGAAAAGTGTCTTGATGGATTAGAGTGATTACAAATGTGAGCAAGAGTCAGGACCATAGTAAAAGAGCTTAGGCAAGAGTTAGTAAAAGTGAAATGAAACATCTGGAAGAGAATATTAAACATCTAAAGAAGAGAGTGGCTGATGAGAATGAGAAAGAAGTTAGTATTATGAAGAAAGAGTCAAAGGACAGACATATGTCATTGTATGGGGATTCCATCATTAGAGGTGTGATGACTAATAAAGTGAACAAAACATGCTTTCCTGGTGGAACAATGAAACAAACAGCTGATGTATTGCATAAAAGGAAAGAGCAGTCATCAAAATTAGTGGTAGTCTTGGGCACTAATAACTTAGTTGGTGAAAAAAAGAATGTGATAGAGACTTGAGGAAGTTGTTGTGGCAAGTAAAGGATAATAGTGTTGTTGGAAAAGTCGTTAGCATGTGGCTCAGATATGACAATAGTGAATTGAGAAGGAGAGCAGAGATAATGAATAGTAAGATTTCTGAATTGTGTGAAGTAAATGGGTTCAGTTTGAAAATTTATGGAGTCATTTTTTTTCATAGATTTGAAGGAAAGTTGGAACGGTTTAAAGTTGATGGATTGCACATAAATGGATTTGGTGTTGGGCATTTATTAAGGCTATTGTTTTCTGAGAAGGTACAGAATCAAGAGGTTAATGAAGTAAATGATCAGAGTCTACTGTGAAGCAGGATAGTCCAACTAAATGAATTATATAACAGAAGGAAAAATGGATAGAAGGTTGAAGATGTAGTTGCAGCATCACAAGGTGATGGAATGCATAAAGGTGAGGATGAGGCAGGTAGGAATGGAAATCAGAGTCAGAATCAAGGAAATGGGAATGGTCAGACCAGAGAGAGAGAGAGAGAGAGAGAGAGCTGTTGTATAGCAGCTAGAATAGATAATGTTGGTGCTCGTAGAATGGCCTCAAAGACACAGGCATTGTTTTGTTTGTAAAACAAAATGCAAGGAGTATTCGAAACAAGAGAGCTGAGTTTGTTGCATTAATTGAGTCAGTATGCCCAAAGATAATTAGAATAAGTGAAACTTGGTTGTCTGAGGAGGATGTGATGTTGGGAATACAAATTGAAGGATATATATAATTTTCTGGAAGCATAGGAACATGAAAAGAGAGGGGGGGGGGGGGGGGGTGTTAATGATTGCAACGGAATTGAGTCACAAAAGTGTGGAATAGTGCATGCACAGATTTTTGAATCTGTGTGGTGTGAAGTTGAAATTAACAGGCTAGTATATCTGATAGGATGTTGTTATAGGACAGGAAATGTAGAGAACACTGATTGTGAAATGTTTGAACAAATTGGTTGGGCACATAAAAAGATGCTCCTGATGGGAGACTTTAATTACAGAAATATAGAATGGAAGGAGGAGATAGTATATGGGAACAAGGAGAGTGAGTTTGTTGAGTTTCCAAGAGATAAATATCTTAAGCAGCATGCGACTGAAGCAACTTCACAAGATGTAGTTGTTGATGAGGTGTTGACACTGAGGCCAGTTGGTAAGAGTGATCATGACATATTTCTTTAGAAAGTGGTAAAACAAGAAAAGGTTATTACTGCCAAAAACAGATATATGTGGAAGTATAAAGCGGGTGATTATAGGAAGCTCTGTAGTCAGCATCGGTACATTCGGTAGATGAGCTGAGCAGAAAAGATGTTGACAGTGCATGGAAATTCACAAGGCAGTATCTGACACAAGCAATGTATAACTGCATAGAAAGGGTTAAGCGAGTAAATGGAGTAGGACTGAAATAGATGAACAGTAAAATCAAGCAAGCAGTGTTGGAAAAGGAAATGGTATGGAAGATGTACAAGACAGTTGGTGGTGATCGGATCCATGAAGAGTATAAAGTGCAGGCTACAAAGGTGCCAAGCATGGTAAAGAAAGAAAGGATACAGTATAAGAGGAAATTGGCTAGTCAGGCTAAGGTTAACTAAAGGGAATTTTTCTGCTATATGGCAAGCAAGAGAAAGAATAATTATAGCAGGTTGACACTGATGGATAGTCATGGCAGCAGAATAACAGTTGCAAAGGATATAGTGGAATTATTGATTGAGCACTTTATCAGTATTACACCAGTATATCATACTGGTGTAAATGATGTGATGCAATATAAAGAAAGGAGACAATTATTAGGAGAATTGGAAGTGAAAGAATCAGAAGTGTATCAGGTGTTGATTGGGTTAGATGCTTATAAGGCTGTGGAAATGAATGACATATCACCATGTATTCTTAAGGAAAGTGCACAACAGTTGGCTATGCCCTTGTCCTAGTTATTTAATGAAAGTCTTACAGTAGGTATAGTTCCTAAAGTTGAAAGAAGGCAAAATAGTACCACTCCACAAGTGGCTCTAGGACAGAAGTTTCCAATTATACAGACCAGTCTGTATAATTACAGTTATTATTATTATTATTATTATTCAGGCCTCCAAGGAGTCAAAAGACTCTTCGAGGGAGGTCCTTCCTAAGACAAAGTCTGTCAAGACTCATCGAGGGAAGGTCCCCCCGAGAAACACAAAGTCTATCATACCACTCTTTAAACTCACTGACCGTTCTCGCTCCCACCACTCCATCAGGCAATGCATTCCACGGCTCAACCACCCTCCACACAAAGAAACCACTCCTTACCCTCTTGCTCACAGTTTCCTTTCGTAACTTCCAGGGATAGCCTCTTGTCATCACTCCTTCCCGCTGATCAACCAAGCGAAAGAACTCCCCAGTGTCAACCCCGTAACCACCTCTCAACAGTTTAAAAGTCTCAATCATATCACCTCTCCTTCTTCTATCCACCAAACTCTGCAGTTCACATTCTCTCAGCCAATCCTCATAACTATCCTTGTGCAGTCCTGAAACCATCTTTGTCATCCGTCTTTGTATCCTTTCCACAGTTAATTTATCCCCTTCAAATCCTGGGGACCAAATCTGAGAACAATAGTCCAAGTGTGGTCTGATCAGAGACTTATACAACGGAATGATAACCCTCTTATCTCTGCAGGTCAGTGTCCTTCTCATAATAGCAGCAATCCATAATAGTTGTAGTCAAAGGTGTTGGAAGGATTGGTAAGGAATAGAATACAGATTGATAGAAATATCATTCTTTATGATGATCAGCATGGATTTGTAAAAGGTAGGTCCTGTTTTAGTAATTTACTTACATTTCATGAAAAGGTAACAAGTGTGTTAGATAAGGGTGAATCATATACAGTGATATTCTTGGACTTTGCACAGTGTTTGATAGATTTCCACATGATAAATTGATGTACAAGCTGCAGATGATGGGAATAGATACTACATTGGTTAGATGGATTGGAGATTGGCTCTCTGAATGATACTAGCAAATGTGTATGATGAAGCATTGTCACAAAAAAGGAGGGTAACCAGTAGTATGTCCCAGGGTTCTGTTCTTGGATCCCCCAACTGAAGATCCCCAGTCACATGTGGAGTGACTGGGAATCTTCAGTTGTTTACTGATAATGCAAATTTGCGGAGAATTATAAGTAGCACTGATGATGTTAATTCCCTTCAGGAAGATTTGAATAGACTTTTAGATTAGAATTGACTCAGACAAGTGAGTGGGAAGTGCAAGGTGTTGCATTTAGAAGTGCAGAAATATAAGGCTGTGCACTATATTGATGGTGCCGTACTGCAGGAAGTGGATGAGATTAGAGATTTGGGAGCGATGGTTGACAGTAGACTGAAGTTTAGAAAGCATATTGTAAGTGTTGCAATCACTGCACATCATAGTGAAAGAAGTACTCTAACATGTAAGGAGGTGGTTGTTTGCCACTGTATAAAGCAGTGATCAGACTACACTTGGACCATTGTACTCAGATTTGTTCATCTGGTTTTCAATGTGATGTAGAAACATTGGAGAAGGTCCAGAGAAGAGGGACTAAAACAATATCAGAACTATGGAATGTTAGCTATGGATATATACATTTAAGTTAGTGAGAGGATTTTATCTGATTAATCCAGATAGGATTATAAAAGGAGTAGAAGATGAGAGGGAAAAAACTAGAGGCCATCACTGGAAGTTATGTAAGAATGTGGTAAAGAGGGGGTGTTAGGAGTAGATTTCTTACATGGAGAATTGTCAATGAATGGACTACCACATTACCAGAATGTGCTGTTAATGCAAGGGGTGTTACAGATTTTAAGATTCGGTATGATAAACATGTTATCAGTTGAATGAACTTCCCATGATGAGTCTGAAGATGCAATAATAATAACAACAACAATAATGGGACATTATATACAGCAAAGTATATCTTATATTTATAGCTAGCAGAAAGAACAGGATGCATAAGAAATTAGTTTGATGTGAAACCAGGTGTAAGATAAGGGTACATATTATCCCCATTCTTATTTTTATATATATATATATATATATATATATATATATATATATATATATATATATGGCATACATTTTGAAGGAAAGTGCTGAAGCCTGATATCAATCAGCAATATTAAATTCAGGTCTTTATGGAGAATGTTGTTATATTCTTAAGAAATCCATTATAAGCCTCAGAAAAACTATGAATAAATCTGCTATAATAAATGTAGCATGAAAACAAAATCTATGAAAATAAAAAAGAAAGAAAGTAGCAAACTTACTGCACGTGCTAAACCTATAGAACAAGTAAAATATTTCAGCTATTCAGGTAAACGTTTAGTGAAGATGTCAAAATAAATATGGAAGTAGATAACCAAGTAAATAAGCTGGGTGGCAGAGAGAACTTGGATAAATTTATATGGAATAAGGAAAAAAAATTAGCCACAACAACAGAGTAGTAGCTGTATACAAGACATTGTTCAAACCAATTTTAACTTAGGATGAGAGTTAGAGAGATCATAGATATGAAGGTTCTGAGGAAAATTAAGAAGAATAAACAGATTGTATTAATGGCAGAATCACCAAGAAAAACATTTTGAATTAAATTTATATCGGAGGGGGGAACAAATTTAAAAAAAAAAAAAAAAAGTTGATACAAAAGTATATTCAACTGATAAAGACATGGATTTTACTTGAACCATTGAGTTTTAAATAAACAAGATTTACTGTAATATGTATTTATGATTTATTATATGTTTTCCACTACTCTAAATCCAATGGAAAAAAGCTCCCCCCCCCCTCTTCCCTGACAGAAGCAGAAATGAATCTGAGAAATTATTTCTAAAATCTCCATTAGTAGCACTAGAACATTCTCCAAAAATAAACAAATTCAGCTGCCTCACATTAACAAAATTCTGGGAGGCTCTTACTCTCAGGCCTTCAACAAGATTTCATCACATATACCCATAGAGGGCACTAGTTACGACTTTAGGATCCCACCTTTTTACATTCAGTCTATGTCTTCCTGCTGGTATGCATACATGTACGTGCTTAATGTATTTCTTTGTACCTATGAGTACCTTGGTGACCAAGGCAAAATACAGGTGTAAATAATTATAGAGCTAAATAAATTTAGTTAACATGTGTTTTCTCTTGTAGACATTAACATGTGTGATAATAAATGTCTAAGCATCCAACACCAGATTATTATTATTATCATAATTATCATCATCTGTCCTCCATGGAGTCAGAGACTCATCGTGGGAGGTACACACTATTGTACACAATGCTCATCCAACCATGGCTTAAACTGATTCAATGTGTCTACACTCAGGCAAAGCATTCCACTCACCAACCACTCTACATGAAAAGAACCTTCTCCTCACTCCTCTGTATACAGTTTCCAGTGATGGCCTCTTCTTCTACCTCCCCCTCTCCCATTCTATGAAATATTTCTTCCATGTCAACCAGTTAACAATCCCTGACTAGCTTATATGTCTCAATCATATCTCCTCCCCACTTCCTCCTATTCACAAGGCTTTGTAACTTACATTCTCTCAATCTGTCCTTGTACTCCACATTCCAAAGACCACCTTTCTGAATCTTCTCTGGACCCTTTCAAACATATCCTCGTCACCATGAAAACCCAAAGACCAAATCTATGCACAATAATCCATATGAGGCCTAATTAAGGCCTTATACAATGGAATCATAACCTTTCTATTTCTGCATGTCAGGGTCCTCTGCATCATTGCCATTATCTGATGTGATGTATTCACAACTTGTGCAATGTTGCCCCTGAATTTCAGGGGTGACATTGCACAATCACTTCATTGGTTACCAAATCTCATCAAGTCCTCTTGGAAGGCCATAACATCAACTTGACTATGCATCACTCTCCCCAATTTTACATCTCTGCAAACAGCTGCATATCACTAGTTAAACCCATCCCAAATCATTACCATACAAATTGATCAACAATGGTCCCAAAACAGACCCTTGCAGTATAACCACTAGTAACCTTCCTCTTTTGAAATACTGCATCCCCATATACAACTTTCTGATACCTATCTGACAGCCAGTTACTGATCCAACTCAGAAGTCTGTTATCCAATCCCATCTGTTTCAATTTATTTAACAGTATGTCGTGTGGCAGTCTATCAAAGCCTTTGCAAAATCCAAATACAGCACTGTATGTGCATCTCTCCTGTACAAGGTATTTGTCACCTTGTTATAGCACATAAGTTAGTAAAACATGATCTCCCTTTAACAAACCCATACTGATAACCATAGAAAAGACTGCTGTTATCAACCCATTTTTGAATCCTACTTCTCACCAATCTCTCCAGTTCCTTCACAACTCCAGATATACAGATTGGCTATAATTTGAAGCTACAGCCTTATCATCACCTTTATGCAGTGGAACAATTTTACTCTCCTTCCATTCCCTTGGAACCTGTGCTGTTGTAAGATTCATTAAACAGGCATGCCAATGATACTACAAATTCCCTGGAATGTTCCTTAAGATGTGTGGTGATATGTCATCAAATCCAATTGCCTTATTGACATCATCATCATCAAATTCCTAACATGCATCCTGAAGGGTTGTACAGGATATGATAGTACTACATGAAAAACGTACATCATTACTAACTTCCTATCAACAATTTTCTTCCAAATCAATCTGTTACCTATCAAGACTCCAACATTATCAGATCTTATATTTCTGTCTTCTAAGGCACTTTTACTGTTTCACTCCACCTATATCTTGCTCTTCCTATGGGCCTTTTTCCTGGTAACCTAGCAGAGAACACTTGTTTTGCTATTCTTTCCTCTCTAATTTGTTTAAGTGATCATATCACCTGAGATTATCTCTGCTAACACATTCCTGGATGCCATGAATGTCAAGTTCTTTCTTAATATCTTGTTTTTAATATGATATTGCCATTGACACCATCTGTTCATGCCCTTAATCTTTCTCAGGACTCTCATATCTGTGGTCTCTAAGTCTTTGGTCAAGTGTTTTATTTCTAACCCAACTCTCATATCCGTAAGTTAAAACTGATTTCAACATTGTCTTTTATACAGCTAATTTAGTGTTTTGACTAATTTCTCTTTTATTCCATAAAAATTTATTCAGTTGACTTCCTACCATACAAGCTTTGTTGATTCTGTTGTCTATTTCTATATTTAATTTACCATCTTCACTAAAAATCGTGTCTAAGTAGCTGAAATGTTTTACTTGTTCTATAGATTCTCCATTCACAATGCAGTTGATATTTTCAATGCCTCTGCCTGTTTTCATTGTCTTTGTCTTGTTATTGCTGACCTTCATACCAAATTTATTACAACAGTTATTCAATTTAGTCAGGGAATCTTGCACACTTGTAGCAGATTTATTTAAAAGTATAACATCATCTGTATAAAGTAAAGAGATGAGATTAACATCTCCAATTTTGATATCAGGTTTAACACCACTTTCTTCATAATGTGATCCATATAAATAATGAAGAACAGAGGGGATAATATACATCCTTGCCTGACAGATATATCATTAATCCATCTTCCTGTGCTTCCTTCAATTCTAACTGTTGACTTGCAACACAAATAAAGACTAAGTATTGCTTGATATAATGCCCCATTGACTATATATCTGTAAGTCACTGCCTTTTCCAGATCTACAAAACTTAAATACAGATCTTGGTTATATTCCCATGATTTCTCAACTATTTGTCGCAAAGTGAAAATCTGATTCTGACTACTCTATATCCTAAATCCAGCTTGTTCTTCACCAAGCTTCTATTCCACAATCCTTCTCAACCATTTCTCAAGTATACTTGCATAAATCTTACCAGGAACACTCACTTTAGGGAAATACCTCTGTAATTCTCAAATTCAGTTTTATTTCCCTTTTTATATGTGGTACTATGAGAGCTCTACTCCAATCATCTGGAATTCGTCCCTCTTTCCAGGCCTTCTGAACTATGCAGTGCAGCCACTTCCTTCATAATGTGATCCATATAAATAATGAAGAACAGAGGGGATAATATACATCCTTATATGTAAGACTTTTATACCTCCATACTTGAGCATTTCTAGTCGAATATCATCTACTCTAGCTGCTTTTCTATATTTCAGGCTTTTGATGGCTTTTTCTATTTCAAGTATAAATATGTATTCCTGATTGCATGCCTGTTGAGTGTTTTTTACCACTCTGCTGTCACTAATTGTTTCATTTAGCAATTTTTTGAAGTAATTACTCCATACATCAAGGATATCTTTTTCTTCAGGTTTCATGTCACCTTATCATCTTTAATTCCTTTTACAGCACTCTTTCCTCCATTTCTGAGCTTTTTCAAGAATCTTTGGAAAAATCTCTTGCCACCCTCTGGGTATTTATTTTCTATGTTCTTACCAAAGTCTTCCCATGACTGTTGTTTAGCAAGTTTTATACAGTGTTTAGCTTTCTTATATTTGTCTCTGTATTCTCTAAGAGCACAAACTGACTTATTTGCCAGGAATTTTTGATATGCTTATTTATTTATTATCAAGGTTATTTATTTCTTTAAATACCTCCTGCTTATATTCCCCTATGTCCTCTACACTTAAGTTCTTCATGATTCCGATGAAACACCCTTATAAACTGATCACTCAATATCTCAACAATGTTTTCTGCAGCAGTTATCATTCTACCATTATTTTTCCTTCTATTTGCCACATATCTAAAAAACTCTGAGGTTTTTCTTCACCTGCTTTGCCAATTTCTGCTCTTACTGCACTTTTGTTTTCCTTACTAACTGAGTCACTCTCCTGGCTTGTGTTTTATACTCTTCATATAAATGATTATTACTATTATTTATCTTGTACTGCCTCCAGATTACCTTCTTCCAGATTTCATGCTTAAACTCCTCATTAATCCATTTTCCACACTGCTGCATTTATGTATTTCTTTGTCGGTTCCCAAGCAGTATTTATTTCCTTACTGCTCAACTCCTCGTTCCATGCTATAGCTCCAAGCTATCTCCTAATCTTATCATAATCACCAGCTTTATAATTCCACATATATCCTTTCCTCACAATAATCTGCATATGGCTAGCCACAACCCAGGTGATTACTTCATGATCACTCTCACCAAATGGAGGAAAGTGTGAAACTCCACTCACAATTACATCCTCTGATGAAATGATCAGATCTAAAACTCTTGATCCTCGTGTGCCCTCCTTTATGTGCTGTCTGAGATAGTTACTGCTCAAGAACTCGAGAAATTCATTTTCCTCATTCCCAAATGCTATCTCTTCATTCCAATCTATACTGCCATAATTAAAATCACCCATAATAATTACCTTTCCTTTGTTCACTAATCCAAGTTGTTCATACATTTCTTCATCATCATCATCATCCACCACATTCCTAGGCCTATAATAATATCCAACTAAATATGTCTTCCTCTCTCAACCTCCACTGTCTCATAACCATTGCCACTATTTTCCTCTTTCATGTCTACCTTATGTGGACATTATTCCCCTGCTATTATCAGCAGCCCCCTCCCACTTCCTGTCCTTTCTATACTCACAAAAAATACTGTATCCTTCCATTCTATTCCTGTTAGAATATCATCGTCATTCAGCCATGTTTCACTTATTCCAATGATCAAACTATATAAAAAGAAAAAAATTCCAGCAAAAAGAAGGCAGTGCATGTAGATATATGCAGAGTAATGTACTGCAATGTAATTTTGCATCAAAACAATTGTATTAATGCATCAACTTATTTTTCATTCTTCAGAAGAATCAAGGTTATGGTGTATGTATTTTCAGAACATATCATTTGATTAAATTTAATGGTGAAGGCAACAGATACAAAATAATGCAATCAAAGAATATTGGCTGGCTCAAGAAGAATTAACTGTTTAAAATATTTCATAAGAAATTTAATAATCAAATTTTGTTCATCATTACCACTTAACATCCATGATTTTAAACCAACAGCACACTATTATCACAACTATATTCTTTATATGAACATTCAACATAAATTAGAATGGGAAATAGAAAATTCATACTTCAAATATGGCTCTCTTCCTTCATTAGTGTACTGCCAGCATATCAAACCAATCAAATCTTGCACTTTTGCAACTGACAGTATAATCACTTCCATAGGATAGTCTCTATCACCAGGTGGAAGCATGGTCAGGAAGATGCTTATTTTTTTAACCTGGGCACAATGACTAATCTGAAAAAAAAAAACATACAATTTTTATACCGAAAACTTTAGAAAACAATGTGAGGACTGTTTTATTACTTGTTAGTTGGAATAGGAGACTGTTATGAACTTTATAGTGGTGGAAAAACTAATTCTAAGAATATTTATAAATGAAAGTAAACATGATCCATATTACAATGCTAGGACAGTCCTGAGAAATTAAATAAGAATTTCAATCATTTATTTATATCTGTTGAAACATTAAGCAGATATAAATGGAAATTATATGATAGCTATCAACAATGTTTTTTACCCCTTATAATTATGTAAAAGGTAATAGAGGTAACAGCTGAAATTCGAATATATCTATACCTCAAGATACAAATAAAACTAATTATTAGCAAACTACTAGTCAAATAAAAATATCCATTATTATTTTATATTAAGCAACAGAAAATGATCTTTAGAACTTCTAAAGTTTTATAAAGTTGCTTGAGAGTATTATAAAATTAAAAACCGAGTGTGAGATACTTGGAATTGCACCACTTGATCCTAGAGCAGCAAGCATAAAACATCAGAAAAACTGAAAACATAAACTGCATTCACAGTAGTGAACCTATAGAACAGATAATACATTATAGCTATTTAAGCACAATTTTTAGTGGAAGATGACAAACTAAATATAGAAATATACAACAGAATATGTAAAGCTAAAATGGCAGGAAGGAAGTTGAATAATTTATGTGGAGCAAGACAGAAATCATGCAATATATGAATATTAATACTGAGTGTTCAAATCAATATTATCATATGGAGCTGAAAGGTAGGTTAGCAATAAAGTACAGCCAATTCTCCAATTCAAACTTGTAGGGACTAAAACAGTTATAACAGAAGATTGGTTAAATTTCTTTTAGCACAGCACTGATGCTATAGCATTTTGAATGGGGACTGTTGTAATATAATCATGAAAACTGACTGAAATTGGTCAGAGACTGGAGACCACAGATATGAGAGTTCGTATAAAAATTAGAGGAGAGAACAGTTGCACTAATGGCAAAACCATATTAAGAATAAAGATGTTGGAAAAGAACTTGTATTATTAATAGCAAAGGATGTGGAAACAAGGCTAATCTAAGGTGGCATGGTCACTTGAACAGAATGGAAAATGAAAGATTAGCAATACAGGTGTCTGAAGCAAAAAGGACAGGAAAAAGTTAGCAGTGCTTAAGATCAAAATGGAAGAGATGATAAAATCAGAGATCTGACTTATATAAACCAAGTTGGAATAACACTGATAGGAAACTAGTTAAGAAATATTTTCTTGGACTGCTATAATATCCAGCACACCTCTTGAGGATATATACCACAGAAAGATTATGCTGATAAATTATTTATATATAAATAACTTGATCACCTTTGAAAATAACAAATGGAGAATTGTATGATATAAAACTCTTCAGTATTAATTTCAAGGAGTTTTTACCATCATTAACCATGATGAGTCCTAGGATGGTGATAATGATAGGAATACACAACAATCATCTTGAGAATTTACCAATTTAGGATTAAAGGATATGATTTTTATATAAGAGCCCATATATCTAAAGTTAGTTAAAACTTTTTGACTGAAAAAAAATTGTTAAAAAATAATATTTATTATTCTTTCTTTTAATAAAATTCACTGTTATGTGAAGACTTATTATTATTATCATCATCATTAGACCTTCATGAAGTCAAAGGCATATTATGGGAGGTCTCGCAGTCAAAGACATGGCTCATCAAATTATGTGTTAACCTCATTCACTGTTTCCACACTCACCCACACTCTCAGGTAATCCATTATAACTGCTATGTGCTTACCATTGGTAAAGAATTACAGAAAAGATAAATACAGTACTATTTTACGTAATAATTGACAATACTGCTTGTATTTTAGTATACTATTGAGTGAAATACACCTGGACCTCACCAGATAGAGAAGTGCAAAATTGTATAGATTATATCCTAATTAGAAATAAACAGAAAACCTCAATCAAAAATGTAAGAACACTCAAAAGCCTAGAGCTAGATACAGACCATGAACTCCTCTCTGTAACAATGCAGATAAAAATAAAAGAAATAGGATTGATAAAATCCACAATTTATTATGGAGATAGATTAGACTACATTAGGAAAATTGAAGAAATAAATAGGTCTCAAAAAGATAAAACCGAAAACCTTTGGAAAACAGGAAAAGAAATATTAATTAACTCGGCAAGGGAAACTTGAGGAATTTATAAGCGACCCAATAATAAATGGATAACATCTGAAAATTTAGAAAAATGTGAAGAAAAAAGAAAACTAAAAACAAAAATAAACAGACACCTCAGAAGGAAACAAGAAGAAACAAAAAAAAATCAAAAATGAAATTGATAAACTCTGCAGACAGGCTAAAGAAAACTGGCTAAACAAAAAAGCAGAAAAATGCAACGAAGCATATAAACACCATAACTAAAAAATGAAAATTCCTTACCACACTTTTCAACAAAATCATTAAATCAGGAAAAATACCAAAAGATTGGAGAACAGTAATTATCATACCAATTTGCAAGAAAGTCGATAAGAAAAACTGTAAAAATTACAGACCAATCACATTACTCAGCCATGCTTACAAAATATTTACAAGAGTATTACAGAACAGAATAAAGAGCACATATGAGATCATTCTTAGTGAAGAACAGGCCGGCTTCAGAAAGAATTGCTCCACATTGGATCACATCTTCATAATACAAAAACTAGTAGAATTATACTGGGAACATAACAAAAATATCTATTACTGTTTTATAGATTTTAAACAGGCATTCGACTCCATAAATACAGTAAATTTATTAAGAATATTAAAACAGAAACAAATCGATGAAGATACCCCAGACCTCTTAGAAAAATATTATAGTCTCACAGAGGCAATAATTAAATTTAATAGTATAACAACAGATAAAATAAATATCAGTAAAGGAGTAGCCCAAGGATGTCCCATCTCCCATACCTTTTTAACATCTACCTAGAGGATATGGTTAAAGGATATGGATATGATAGCAGACACAAAAGAAAAAATGGTGAATCTAATAACCAAACTAAACAATATGGCTAAAGAATACAGCATGACCATAAATACGGACAAAACAAAAATCTTGGTAATTGGAAAAAATGAAGAAAAAGTAAATTCTCCTTGAATGGATCAACAATTGAACAGGTAAAACAATTCAATTATTTAAGAACAGTAATAACAGAACACTTAGATACCATGACCACTATTAAACATAGAATATTGACTCCATGGTAATAATTTAATAATGCAATTATAATACCCACTGTGCTATATGCTTTAGAAACTTGGACACTCAAGAAGAGAGAGATACGAAAACTGGAGGCTTTTGAGATGAAACGTCTCAGAAAAATAAATAAACAAAATGACAGAAAAGAAAACAAATGAAACTGTAAGACAAGACCTAAACTATACAGCTCATTAATAGAAAAGATAAAAAAAAAGACAATTTCAGTGGTATGGACATGTAGAGAGAATGCCACCAGAAGGGCTACCCAACCTTGCTCTGTATGCAATATTAGAAGAAAAAAGAAAAAAAGGAAGACCAAAAACTAAATGGATAACATCAATAAAGGTTAACTCTGGATTACAAACCTATAGGCAGCTTACTAGCCATGCAAGAAACAGACGCCTGTTGTGGAAACACGGGAGACCCAACCCATCCCCAATGGAGGAGGACAGTAAGTAAGTAATTGAATGAAACTGCTAGAATGCAAGATTTGAAGAAAGTTATTCAAAATGAAAAATGAAATGAGGAATATGTGGAGTAATATTAAACATTTAGTGGAAACAATTGTCTATTTTTGATAACTTAGTGTGTCTCTGATTGATTATTGGTCTTGTTACTGATTTATTTTATTATTTTTTTAAATTAAATTTTTGAATCTTGCCTTGAATGGAACACAGTGCTGATACTCACAAGGTCAACTCATTGTGCAGTGAAAAGATCGTGCTGTTAATGAGATGACATGACTATTTAAAAATGATTCAATGTAGTGAGTGCAACATGCATGCTTGATGAAATGTGAAACATGTGCTTGTGGAGAGAAAGGAGATGAGAGAAGGTATGGATTTGTAGAAAGTGCATTATGTTGTTAAATTATGAGTTAGTAAATGCAAAAAAAACTGAAGGAATGAAAGTTAATGTAAATAAAAGAAACAGAACAAAAGTTAGTGAGACCAAGGGAGTGATAGAACACAAGAATGAAGAAATGAATGATACAGAAAAAAAAAGGAAGTATAAATGAGGAAACGGAAGTAAGGTGTGGTAGAATGAGAGGTAGCAAAAGTACGAGAATGACAGGGAGTGAAATTGCCAGAATGCAAGATTTGAAGAAAGTTATTCAAAATGAAAAATTAAATAAGGAATATGTGGAGTAACATTAAATATTTAGTGGAAACAAATGAAAGAGTGCAAAATAACAGAATGAAAGGTGATAAATGATTTGAGAATAACAGTGTATGGAGATTCCATTGTTAGAGGATTGGTTAATGAGAGTGTCCATAAGGTCTACTATCCAGGAGGGGGTATGAGCAAGATAACTCATGTTTTGGATATGAGGAGGAAACCAGTAAGAAAATTAGTAGTGGTTGTGAGAAAAAACAATTTAAATTGGTATAAGGAGAATGCAAGGGCAGATATCAGGTTATTGAGGAGAGTAAAAAGATAATGTGTGAGGAGAAGGGAGAGCAGTTTGCGAATGTATAGAATGTATCAGGTAACCACAAAAGTTTATGCAGTTTTCATTAGAGTTTGCTGCAATGACTTGTTTTATTTTGTAGTGGTTTGCAAAGCACAACTTTTATGTATGTCATAAGGCACAGATACTTGCCAGTCAATCAGTGCACTCTAACTTGGTATGTACTCTTTTTTTGTGACTTTGACCCTTTTAAAAGGTTATTTGAACCTGATGTAATTGGGCTTGTTTGTTTTTATGAATTTAAACTCAGTTCGAAGCTTCAGAAGCATATCATAAGATATGTGTGGCATTTGGAAAAGATGTGGTAACAGAACATACTGTGCAGAAATGGTTTAAAAAATTTGTTTCTGGAAACAAATGAATCACTTGAAGATGCACCATGTTCAGGAAGACCCTCCATTATTGATAATGAAGAATTATGTACAGCTGTTGAAAATAATTCAAGATTAACATGTCAAGAACTTTCACAAATGTTTAACATGAGTGGTAAAACAATTCGTTTATACTTGCATTGGTTTTAGGAAAATTAGCTGCAAACATTTTCGGCGTAAGACATTTTGCATTCATTTTTGTAAATAATCAATGGATGATAAAGGGTACCATAAATTCATTAAAAAGGCAAATCTTTATTAAGATAATGTCAGTGATACATAACATAATGAAATCATTTAAAAATTGTGCAAATTAAAAGAGATGCTGTGTAAATAATTAACTTTTTGCTGCAGATTGTCAATTCAACAAATCCATCAGTAACATCGCTCATTTGAAAAAATGCAAATGCTGTGAAGCATTTAATTTTCGTGTTAATTCAGCATCTGTTTGACAGAGTAACTTCAAACCAATGGCAACAATTCTGAGATAAAGATTTTGTGCCATATGAAATAAACAACCTGTTATAGTTGTTGATGTAAATATGTTAGAAAAAGTGTCTATAGTTGCTTCTCGAAGTCGACCATTAATGTTTCAGGATCTAATGATGAATGTAAGCCTTTAAGGTACTGAATAATCTGCTGTAAGTTAATTCTGATTTGTCAGGAAGCAAGGCAAAAAGCTGCCAAGGAATCCTTAGGAGTCTCGTGCCAGTCCCAAGCCTGGTTAAAGGAGGAGGGTCAGTCAGATGAGTGTCGATGCTCAGACTGTAAAGAAAAAACACGATTGTTATCTGATACCTATAAGATCAATAGTTACAACATGCTGGCTCGGACGTCAACTGGATCAACATTGTCCGCGATACCAATCAAGCGATCAGGAGTTGGATTGAAAAATGGGATACCGAAAGGGAACAGAAACTGAAACTAACAAAACTGTTATCAGTAGGAACATAGAATGTATGGACACTTTGGATGGCAGGAAAACTAGAATTATTTCACGAGGAAATGAAGAGATATCGGTATGATATACCAGGACTGGTGGAGTTGCGATGGACATCAGCAGGAAAGATAAATGGATGCGAAGTCATATGATCATGGCATGACACCAAGCATGAAGCATGAGTTGGTTTCCTTCTTAACAAAAAAGCTAGAAAGGCACTCTCAGGCTAAAAACCAGTCAATGAATGAATCATGGCAGCAAGATTTCAAGAAAAACCATTTAATATATCAATAGTCCAGATATATGCACCCACATCTGGCAGCACAGATGAGGATATTGACTTAATTTAAAAAGATCTGACAGAGACAATAAAATTGTCTATTGTCTCTGTCAGATCTTTTATTTGGTATTGACAGAGATCTGTCAATACCAAAGCAAGATGTACTAATTATTGAAGGCGATTGGAATGCTAAAGTCTTGAGCAGTAACTATCTCAGACAGCACATAAAGGAGGGCACACAAGGATCAAGAGTTTTAGATCTCATCATTTCATCAGAGGATGTAATTGTGAATGGGGTTTCACACGTTCCTCCAGTTGGTGAGAGTGATCATGAAGTAAACACTTGGGTCATGGCTAGCCATAAGAAGACTTCTGTCAGGAAACGATATATGTGAAATTACAAGGCTGGTGATTATGACAAGATTAGGAGACAATATGGAGCTATAGCATGAATGAGGAGTTGAGCAGTAAAAAATAAATGCTGCTTGGGAACTGACAAAGAAATACATAACAACATCAATTGATGAATGTATTCCAAAGGTCAAAATGCTGAATAAAGTAGGTGTAAAGTAGATGAATGAGGGAAGCATGAATTCTGGAAGAAGAAGGCACTCTGGAGACAGCACAAGATGAATAATGGTAATAATTGCATGAAGAGTATAAAGAGCAGGCCAGGAGAGTGACTTAGTTGGCAAGGACAGCAAAAGTGCAGCACAAGCAGAAATTAGTAAATCAGGCCTATAAAAACTCCTGCGAGTTTTTTTTTTGATATATGCAAGTAGAAAGAATAATGACTATTGTAAGACAATGTTAATGGATGAAAGTGGAAGATTGGTAACTATTATTACAGAGGACATAGTCGAGGTATGAGGAATTCATCAGAGTGTTTAATCCTCAGTGTGAAATTAAACGCTCAAGTGTAGAAAATGAAATGAGAGAAGACTTAATGGTGATGAGCAATACATATATGAGGAGTTAAGTAAGCTAGATGTTAATAAGACAATAGGACTTAATGACACATCACCATGTGTCTTAAGGGAATGTTCCAAGAAGTTAGCAATATCCTTGGCCTACCTGTTTAACAAGAGTCTTGAAACAGCAAAGAAGTTGAAAGAAAGCAAAATTGTTTCACTTCACAAAGGTGATAATAAGGCTAATACAACCAATTATAGGCCAATATGTATATCTGGAGTTGTAGTGAATGTATTGGAGAGGTTGATGAGATACAGAATACAAAAATGGATTATTCTTTGTGCTTGTCAGCATGGGTTTGTCAAAGGGAGGTCGTGTTTTACTAACTTTTGCAAAGGCTTCTGATAAACTGCAACGCCACAAGTTGGTCGCTAAACTGAAGCAGATGGGATTGGATAACATCCTAATGAGTTGGATAGCTGACTAACTATCAGGTATCAACAAGTTGTGTATGGAGGCACTATCTCAAAAGAGGAAAGTCACTAGTGGTGTGCCACAGGAGTCTGTTTTGGGACCATTGTTATTTAATTCATATATTAATGATATTGGGATAGGGTTAACTGTTTACAGATGGTGCAAAACTGGGGAGAGTGACATCAAGTAGATGCTGTGGCCTTACAGGAGGACTTGAATAAATTGTATGAATGGGCTACAGTATGGAACTATCAATTCAATGTTAAGGTGTAAGGTCCAAAATTTGGTAGGCAACAATGGGAAGCAAAGTAAACACTTAGTGGGGAAATTTTGGAGGAAGTTGATGAGTTTAAAGATAGTGGACATGGATCTGAAGTTCTGAGGCCACACTGCAGAAGTTGTGAAGACACCACATCAGATTATGGCAATGAAATGATGCGGAGGAACTTAGCTTATAGAAATAAGGAGGTTCAGATTCCATTGTATAAGGCCTTGTATGGATTGTTGTGCATAGATTTGGTCACCTGGTTTTCATGGTGATGAGGATATATTGGAAAGAGTCCAGAGAAGACTGACTAAGGTAAGAAGTGGTCTTTGGGATATGAAGACAGGAGGAAATGCAGTTTGCAAAGCCTTGTGAATAGAAGGAAGAGAGGGAATATGACCTAAACATTTTAAGTTGGTCAAGGGTTGTGTTACTAGGTTAATTTGGAAGAAATTTTTTCTAGAATGGAAAAATGGGATAGAACAAGAGGACATCCTTGGAAGTTGTATAACGAGGGTGTGAGCAGGATCAGGAGCAGGTTCTTTGCATGGAGAGTAATGGTTTGTGAGTAGAATGCATTGCCTCATTCTGGCAAATACAGATACATTGAATGAGTTTAAGCACAGTTTGATGGGCTTTATGTGTAACAGTGTTTGCCTACCATGACAAGTCTTTTGACTACATGGAGGTCTGGTGTTAATGATAATAATTCCACTCAACAACAATCACTGACTACAAAAAAAAAAAAAAACACTGTCTTCTGCTGTCTCTCCCATTCTATGAGAAACACTCCAAATTAATCCAGTCACATTCCCTTACTTATATACTCAATCATATCACCCCCCCCCCCCCATTCTCTGCACACGAGGCTCTACAAACTACATTTCTTCAATCATTCTTTATACCCAATATCCCAGAAACCACCTTAATCCATCATCTCTGTATTCTTCCCAACACCCTCATCTCCTTAAAAAACTTGGTGATCAAATCTTGATATATTAATCCATATGGGTCAGATCAAAGCCTTATACAACAAAACCATAACTTCCTCATTTCTTCTTAATATCCTCTATTCATTGTCATCGTCATTTACAATATCTTCACAATTTTAGTAATGCGCTCTCTAAAATTTAGGTCCTTGTTCACTACCACCCCCAAATCTCTTATCTTCTCCATCTACTTGAAAGATGTCTGCACCAATTGTATTGTCTGTATCCCAACCTTGTTTATTTAATTTTGAAACATTATTTTGCAGCACTGAACTGGTAAATCTACTCACATAGTGTAATGAAATCCCCCTGTAAAGCCACATTATCTGTAACTACTCCTCATACTCCCCAGTTTTGTATCATTTACAAGCAACTGTACAGTTCCATTTAAACTTCTCCCAATATCATTTAATGATACGAGTTAAACAGCAACAACCCAAAATAGATCCCTCGAGCACACACAGAGACCATTCCCATAATGCATGCAATACACATGCCCAAAAGAAAGTATGCTTTGTATTATAGGATACTAAAGCAATTGATGTGAAGTTGACAGCCTACATATACAAGTAGCCTAGTTGTGAAGAAACTTCATACATACTTTTTTTCTTACACTTGGGGAAAGGATTAAACAAAAATATAAGTTTTTGTTAAGTATAATTTACTTTGAAACCAAGTGAAAAAACTTTCTACAACTACATATATCAAGTTATATTACATATTACCTCTGACCTTCCAATTAACCCCCCCCACACACACCCACATAAAAAATTGGCTGTTCCATTGTAGTTTTATTGATTGTCTCAACACTGAACCCCTACCCAAATCAGCAAGCAAGATTGGAAAAGTTGATAATTTCTGTGTCTATAATTTGCAGTTTTACATATCATTTGAATGTCAAATCCCCTATCCTAATATTCCCAAAATCCTCTAGCCTAATATCTGTTTATTGCAAACAATCAGACCCTCCCCCCCAAACAAAGGAAGTTGGATGTATTATTGTATTATTGTCAATTACAAAATGTACTCAAGAAACAGATGTTTCTTGAGTGTAATACACTCGAGAAGCATATACTAATAATGCATAGAAGATTTATAAAAAAATATTTAAAAAACCTATTAGTTAGCAAATATATGAAAGTGCAAAAATATACAAATAGAATATCCAAATCCTTACCCGTCCATCAAATCTAGCATACTCATTAAAAGGATTATTGGGAATCCCTGTGTGCTGATCCAATAGCTCAGATAAAGCAGACTTTTTTGGCTCTTGAGTTACTTGAGTAGCAAAATCCCTTTTAGGAAATAATTGTACTAGATCTTCATCTAGCATATAAAAATAATGAGTATAAAATAAAAAAAAATTATATATTTAAATAAGATATATTTAAGAAAGAATAATACAAACTTACAGTAACTAAAGCAGATGAAAAAAAAAAAAAAAAGAAAAAGAAAGAAAGAAAAAAAATAGTACTTTAAACAATAGAATATAGAGGCACTTCTTCCTTTCCTGGCCTGTTCCAGCCTCGCACCATTTCTTTAAGGATCTCCCTGTTTCTTTTTTCCTTTTGATTTATATTTTAGTATTCTTTTTGATAGTCTATTCAGCAAGACTTTTGGTAACCTATTCAGTATTTACATGTCGAATTCATTTGTTTCTATAATTACCTAGCTTTATTTGTAAAGTTGAATCTTGCTATTCTTGTAACATTTGTTTTTTTGTTTTTTTTAAACGTAGTTCAGTGTATCTGCTTTTCTCTTTAAAAATGTCATTTCTGCTGATGTTATTCTTTGATGGTCTATTTTTTAAAATCATCCATGTTTCATTTCCATATAACATAATGGATTTAGCTAAAAATTAAAGATGCAAGAAATTATATCCTTGGTTAGCTAACAAGTATTCTAAATTTTGTAATTCTTTGTACTAAATTTGAGTTAAAAATATAATTAATCATGAATATAATTTTCTTCTTCTCTTCAAGGATCAGGTATTTGCCCTGTTCTGGCTTCATTGGTCTTTAAAACTTGTAGCTGGTCTTCCTCTCTTTCTTTCCATTTGGTCTATATTTATCCATCTCTTTTGGAAGCCAATAGGCTCTTTACATTTCTTTCTATATTCATTGATCTTTGCATTTACATTGTAAATATCTAGTTCCTTGTATGTGCAGAAACTGGAATGAAGATCAGTGTGGCCAAAACTGAAACATTTGTGGTCTCAAGATAACCATCCCAGTGCACTCTACATGTGAGTGGAGTCCCACTGAGGCAGGTGGAGAAATTTAAATACCTTGGGTCCATATTCATGAGTGATGGAAAGTGGGACGTAGAGCTAGATACTCGGATTGGCTCAGCAAGCGCAGTACTGCGGGAGCTTGGCCATTTGGTAGTATTGAAGTGGGAGTTAAGCCAGAAGGCAAAGATGGCTGTCTTCAATACAGTCTATGTCCCCATCCTCACCTATGGTCATGAGAGTTGGGTAATGACTGAAAGAATGCAGACACGAATCCAAGCGGCTGTAATGAGGTTCCCTTGAGGGGTTGCGGAGCTGACAAGACTCGACAGAGTCAGAAGCTCTGCAATTCAGGAAACCCTCAATACTCAACCGTTGCTTCTCCGTGTTCAGAGATCACAGTTACGTTGATATGGGCACCTGGTCAGAATGCCACAAGAAAGGCTCCCCCAATAGGCCCTCTTTGCTAAGCCAGAGGGTGGGAAGCCACTTGGAAGGCCAAGGACTCGCTGGATAGATTATATCCAAAACCTTGGGTGGACACGTTTGGGAGTCCCACCAGAACACCTGAGCTTGGTGGCGGAGGATCGTGACCATTGGAAGTTCCTCTTGCAGTTGCTGCCCCCCCCCCCCCCCACAACCCAATTAGGAAAGGTGGGCCTTGAAGATGTATGTATGTATGTATGTATATTGTTCCCTTCTGATGTCTTAATTTTTGTTATATGGGCCTATTTTGTGTATCTTTTAATCTTAAAAATCTCATGTCTGCAGCTTGTATTTTATGTTCATCTTTATTTTAATCAGTTTCCATGTTTCTGAATCATATTGGGAGTAGCCATTACTTTATAAAATTTTAGTTGAGTTTCTCATCTTGTTTTTTTTATTTAGAGTCCTTTTAATTGTTACACAGATTTTCTGAAATTTCTTTATTTTTTTCATCTATATCTTAATCTTTTAGATGTTTATTATGTAGCCTAAATAATTAAACTGTTTCACCTGTTCTATTATTTTATTTTTAATGACTATTTTTGAACTAATATTATCTAAACTAATGCCATGACTTTTGTTTTCTTTTGTGAAATTTTAAAACTGTATTGTTGGCTTATTTTGTTTAATTCATAAATTGATTGAATGATAAATGCACGTAAACACAAGAAAGATATTTAATTAACCAAATATTTTGGACTGGAAATAGCAGACCATCCTCAGTGGTATTAAATTCTATTTTAAATGGTTCATTTAAAATAGAACACGGCGCGTGATGTTATATCACTAAGTATGAAACGGAATATTTTGAAGTAGAGACATGATTGGAAAAAAAAAAAAAAAAGAGTAATCTTGATTAGACTTTCCCAGATTTTTGAAGATTATCTTCATTGTCTTGTAATGTAATCTGATCATCTGCATATAGCATTTATCATATATAGCATTACATATAGCAGTACTTATCAATACAATGTTCTAGTTAACTGGATACCTTGTTTTATTGTTGTTTTCCATATTTTAATAATCTGATCAGTGTGTGTGTGTGTGTGTGTATATATATATATATATATATATATATATATATTGAATTGAGTTGGAGATCAGCTACATCCCTGTCTAATGCCTTGATTAATTTCAATCTCTTCTGTTAATTTATTATCTAACTGTATTTTGTATCTTTACATAAACTTTGTATAGCTGGTACTAAATGTAGTGTAATGTAGTGTATATCCTTGTTTTTTCATTATATTCCATAATTTTTCTCTGTATATTTTGTCAAAACCATTCTCATAATCTATAATGATTATTAGTGTTCCATCCTGGTACATCATTCTTTATTCCTGGGAAGACAACAAGTGGTGAAGTGTCAACAGTTAATTAAAAAGGATGTATTCTGAATACTGAGTATGTTAAATGTCAGTAAGGGAGGGACTAAATGAATTTCATGTGTTTTAAAGGAATGTGCTGTGGAACTGACTGTACCATTAACTTGGCTGTTTAATGAAAGTCTTGCGATGGGACAAGTTCCCAAAGAGTGGAAGGAGGATAAGATATTGTCATTGCATAAAGGTAGTGATTTCTTCTGTATTCTTAAGATTTTGGAGAAATCGGTAAGAACTTGTATGCAGAATTGAGCAATATTATTTATGCAGACTAGCATGGATCTGTTAAAGGATGCTCTTGTTTTAGTAATCTATTACCCTATACAACATAGTAACAAGAGCAGCAGATGAGAGTAAGGCATACACTGTCTATTTTTTTTTTTTTTTTTTGGATATTTCAAAGGCATTTGACAGTTTCACATGACAAGTTGGTTTTTAAGTTTCAACCTATGGGTTTGGATATCAGGTTAGTAAATTGGATTGGATTGGACTTTCTGATAGATATCAGAGAGTTGTGTATGAGGGAGCAGTATCAGGGAGCAGAAAGGTTACAAATGGAGTTCCACAGGGTTCGGTACTGGGACCATTACTGTTCAATCTTCACGTTAATGATACTGTCACAGGAGTACAGGGAGATATCCAGCTATTTGCAGATGATGTGAAGCTTGGGAGGGTTACTAGTAATAGTTCTGATGTTTTGGCTCTTCACGAGGAGATAAACAAGCTGAAAAGGTGAGAAAATGAATGGTGGATATCGGTTTAATGCAACTAAATGTAACATTTAAAATTTGGAAAAAACAGATGGGATGTTGCATACTCACTTGGTGGAGCTATGCTGGAAAAGTAAGGGATCTTGGGATGATTGTGGATAAAGATTTGAAGTTCTGAGGACATACTGCAAAGGTGGTGAAGACATCTCAGAGAATTGTGGCAATGTTGAGGAGAATATTGACCACAAGATATATAAAAGGGTGTTGTTCACATTGTATAAAGCTTTGATCAGACCACATCTGTATTTCTGTGCTTAGAACAAGTTATCAGGATTTGAAGGGGATGAAGTAGCCTTGGAGAGAGTGAAGAGACATATAACAAAAATGATATCAGGCCTGTACATTGATTATGAGGATAGACTGAGGGCATGCAGACTGCAGAATTTGGTGGATAGAAGGCAGGGGGGGGGGATTGATCATTTAAGCTGTTGAAGGGTTATTATCATATTAACACTGAGGAGATTTTTCATATGGCAGAACGATGAAAAGGAGCAAGGGCAAGATATTTATTTATTTATACTAATATTTATTTTCTATATTCTTAGCCAAGTCTTTCCATGACTTTTGTTTAGCTACTTTTACAACTTAGCTCTCTTACATTTTTCTCAGTATTCTTTTAGGACAACTGCTGACTTATTTGCTAGAAGGTTTTGGTATGCTTTCTTCTTGTGTTCACCATGGTATTCTTATTTTTCTATCCTTGCAGACAACTTCACCACATACCTCCCTAAGCTGAATCAATCAATGTCTTCTTTAGAGTTTGCCACTAAGACTCCAAGGTTTGGTTCCTGTTTTTAAACTGCTTCAAATGTTCTTCAATAATGTTTGTATAGTCAAGTCTACAATTTACTTGTAAAAACTGCTCAACTTTAATTCTTTTAAAAACTTTCTTATATACTGTTCTTTTCAATGCGATATCCATTTTTATCCAGCTTTGTACTAAATAATGGTCACTTCCAATTTCAAATCCTCTGTACATTCTTGTATCCTGAATGAGCTTGGTTATATGACTATCAACAATGATGTAGTCAATAAGGCAGAAGTCCAGTAATTACTTACCATTATTATTAGCTTTGCCCTTGTCTCTAAATTTTCCTAAATGTTTCTATATGCCTAGTGGGATTCATTTCCTAATCTGCTGTTCAGATCTACAACAAGGACTACTTTTTCCATTTTCCTTATGTCAGCTGCCTATTCCAATGACTCAAAAAAATTCCTCCACTTCATCCTTGGAAGAACCTTTTGTGGGACCATACGCACTAATAAGTTTCATTGTCCGTGTCCCCATTTTGAAGCTTGCCCACATAGGATAGACTGACACTCCACAAGCATGGTTCTAAGTTCTAAGACAGAAGTCCCCGACTGGTTACTCCAACACCTTGCCCAGTCTGTGGTCAAGATGTTGGAGAGATTAGTAAGGAATAGAATACAGGATTGGGTTGATGGACATAGCATTCTTTATGATGGGCAGCATGGATTTGTAAAGAATAGGTCCTGTTTTAGTAATTTACTTGCATTTTATGACAAGGTGACAAGTATGCTAGATAAGGGAGAATCATATACAGTGATATTCTTAGACTTCGCAAAAGCATTTGATAGATTGCCAGATGATAAATTGATGTACAAACTGCAGACAATGGGAATAGATAGTATATTGGTTAGATGGATCAGAAATTGGCCCTCTGAATGATACCAGCAGGTTGTGTATGATGGAGCAGTGTCTCAAAAAAGGAGAGTAACCAGTGGTGTGCCCCAGGGTTCTGTTCTTGGGACACTGCTGTTTAACTTGTTTGCAAATGATATATCATGTGGACTGACTGGGGATCTTCAGTTGTTTGCTGATGATGCAAAGTTGGGAAGAATTATAAGTAGCACTGCTGATGTTAATTCCCTTCAGGAAGATCTGAATAGACTTTTTACTTGGACAAAAGAGTGGGGATTGTAGTTTTAATATCAATAAGTGCAAGGTGTTGCATTTTGGAGTGAAGAAATATAAGGCTGTGTACAATATCAACAGTGCCATACTGCAGGAAATGGATGAGATTAGAGATTTGGGAGTGATGGTTGAGAGTTGACTGAAGTTTAGAGGGCATATTGCTAGTGTTGCAAAGGCTGCACATCATAGTGCTGCTATGATAAAAAGTACTCTAACATGTAGGGATAAGGAAGTGGTTGCATAAGGCACTGGTCAGGCCACACTTGGACTATTTTACTCAGATCTGGTCACTTGGTTTTCAATGTGATGTGGAGACATTGGAGAGAGGTCCAGAGTCATGTGACTAAGACAATATAGGGGACTTAGGAATGCTGGCTATGGAGAGAAGTTGAAAAAAATGTGGATTTCAGACTTTGGTGGATAGAAGGAAGAGAGGTGATATGATAGAGACATTTAAGTTAGTGATAGGATTTTATCAGATTAATCCAGAGGGGATTATAAAAAGAGTAGAAGATGAGAGGGGAAAGAACCAGAGGTCATCCCTGGAAGTTATGTAAAAGCTTGGTGAAGAGGGGTGTGAGGATTAGATTTCTTACACGAGAATTGTCAGTGAATGGACCGCATTACCTGAATGTGTTGTTAATACAAGGAGTGTTAAGGATTTTAAGATTCTATATGACAAATATATTGTCAGTTGAATGAACCTCTCATGATGAGTCTGCAGACTCCATGTAGGGTGTAATAATAATAACTCTATTTGAAAGTGCCTTCCAATCAAGAAGTTTATCTTCATGTTTGGTGTTGAATGCTATAGCTACTCCTTCCTTTCCTTGATCATTATTGCCTGAAAATGAACATCCTACACTTATTATTTAGTAAGATCTCACCTGTTTTTGTTTATATCAACATGGCACTTTTACAATTCTTCTACAAGTTCGATTTCCTTTCCATTAATAGTCCTTATATTGATGGTTCCTATCTTCAAAGTGTTGCGTTGAGCTTGTTCAAGTAGCTCACTTTTCACTGTTGGCCCTGGTTCCCTGGTACAAAAACAGCAGGGGCCTTGTTTAACCAGGCGATGCCCCAGCTGGAAAGAAATTTCTTGTACCATTATGTGTATTTTTGGTTGAAGCCAAGAGAGCACAATTTAGTTGGCTAAGTCCCAATTTGCCAGTCCATCCTCATTCATTCAGTACCTAGATGATACCTACTAATAGGGTGCACCATTTGAAGGTGAGGACTGGACATTAGGTCAGAAGCTCCAGTCAGTTTTCTGCATTCCCGAACGCCAATGTGGAGGTCTCCTCTCAGTTATTTGAGTCTGACCCTTAAGTGACCATCTCACATTTCCTCCGCCATATTTCCAAAGCTCTGTATCTATGAAATAACAGTGAAGTACTATTACAGCTACACAATTTTCATAATTTCCCCACTACATGTTAAACTGTACAGCTAGACAACTTTCTCTCTTCTTTGTCTATGATCTCTTATGCTTTTAAGCATTGAGATTTTGCCAAAGAGATTTCCATGTCATCCTGCCCAAGGCTTGCTCTTTTGCTTCTTTCCAGTTAATTCCCTTCTTTTCCAGTTTTTCTTTAATTTCCTTTTGTCAACCTTTCCTGGGCCTGCCTATGTTTCTTTTTCCTATTTTCTAGCTTTCATATACAGTTTTTGTTATTCTTCCTTCTCCATTCGATTAAGATGTCCGACCTACCCATTGGGGTTTGTGTTATGAATTGGTTCAGAGGTGCAACTTGAAGGCCGACTCTTATAGTTTAATTTCGGTCTAGTCTTGTTTTTTGTGCCACTTTCCTAAGATATTTCATTTCAATTGTTTGTAGTTTATTTGTGTTTCCTGTTGTTAAACACCAAGACTCACAACTGTATGTTAATGTTGGTAAAAACACTGAACAGTACACTGCCATTTTGGTATTCTGGTTAACTTTTTTCTTATCTAGGAGTGGGCTTTTATTGCATAGAATAGCTTTGTTCCCCCAGTTGTAGTGTAGTTAATTTCTGTGTCTAGTCTACTATCTTCTTGTATATATGATCCCAAGTATTTAAAGGAGCGAACTTGTTCCAGTTGATGGTTCTCTATTTTTATTATGTGTTTTGACTAGTTTCTAGATATGATCACTGTTTTAGTTTTATTTATATTTAAGGTCATATTTCGTTTCTTTGTTTCTTCATACCAAATGTTGATGTTGTAACTGCAAATCCAAATCTTTAGCTGTATTTGCTAGAATCACTACATCATCTGCAAGGACGAATGCTGGAAATTCAAGCTTGTTCTTGTTATCATTCAGGGAATGAGAGGTGTGATTGAAGTCTGATTAGCAGACTAATGAATTACTGACCATTTAAAACTATGTACAGGTAACTCTCGTATAACGCAGATGTTAGGCTCCGCAGAAATGGCGCATTATATAAATCGTGTTATGCAAGTCTCAGATCACATAGAAAAAGTAGAGTTATGTTCGGAAATGTTTTTTTTTTTTTAATTATATAAACAATCATATATCATCATCATCAAATTCCTGCCATGTACCCTCAGGGGATGTACAGGATATGATAGTACTACATGAAAAAAAATTACATCATTACTAACTTCCTATCTATAATTTTCCTCCAAATCAGCATGTTACTTGTAAAGACTCCAACATAATCAGATCTTATATTTCTATCGTCTAAGGCACTTTGTACCGTATCAATCCACCTATATCTTGGTCTTCCTCTGGGTCGTTTTCCTGCCAACCTGGCAGAGAACACTTGTTTTGCTAATCTTTCTTCGCCCATTCTGTTTAAGTGACCATACCACCTGAGATTAGCTCTGCTAACACAATCCTGGATATTGACGATGTCAAGTTCTTTCCTAATATCCTCGCTTTTAATATGATATTGCCATTGATGCCATCTGTTCACGCCTATAATCTTTCTCAGGACTCTCATATTTGCCGTCTCTAGTCTTTGGTCAAGTGTTTTACTTCAGACCCAGCTCTCAGATCCATAAGTTAAAACTGGTTTGAACACTGTCTTGTATACAGCTAATTTGGTGTTCTGACTAATTTCTCTCTTATTCCATATGAATTTATTCAATTGACTTCCTACCATACCAGATTTGCTGATTCTGTTGTCTATTTCTATATTTAATTTACCATCTTCAGTAAAAATCGTGCCTAAAGTAGCTGAAATGTTTCACTTGTTCCACAGGTTCTCAATTCACAACACAGTTGACATTTTCAATGATTCTGCCTATTTTCATTGTCTTTGTCTTTTTATTGCTGACTTTCATACCATATCTATTACAACAGCTATTCAATTTAGTCAGAGAATCTTGCAGACTTGTAGCGGATTTATTTAGAAGTATAACATCATCCGCATAAAGCAAAGAGCTGACATTAACATGTCCAATCTTGATATCATGTTTAATACCACTTTCCTTCATAATGCGATCCATATAGATAATGAATAACAGAGGGGATATTATACATCCCTGTCTCATACCAGATTTAACATTAAACCATCTTCCTGTACTTCCTTCAATTCTAACTTCTGACTTACAACTCAAATAAAGACTAAGTATTGCTTGATATAATGCCCCATTAACACCATATAACTGTAGCGTATTGAATAGCTTCTCTCTTGGCACCTTGTCATATGCCTTTTCCAAATCGACAAAACTTAAATACAGATCTCTGTTATATTCCCATGCTTTCTCGACTATTTGTCGTAAAGTGAAGACCTGACAGCCTCTATTTGGCCTGAATCCAGCTTGTTCTTCACCAAGTTTTTCTTCCACAATTCTTCTCAACCGTTTCGCAAGTATATTTGCATAGATCTTACCAGGAACACTCAGTAGGGAAATACCTCTGTAATTCTCACATTCAGTTTTATTTCCCTTTTTATATATGGGTACTATGAGAGCTCTACTCCAATCATCAGGAATTCGTCCTTCTGTCCAGGCTTTCTGAACTATGCAGTGCAGCCACTGTAAGACTTTTATACTTATTACTTCAGCATTTCTGGTCGAATATCATCTACCCCTGCTGCCTTTCCACATTTCAAGCCATTGATGGCTTTTTCTACTTCAAGTATGGATATGTATTCTTGACTGCATGCCTGCTCAGTGTTTTTTACCACTGTGCTGTCATCACTGCTTGTTTCATTTAGCAGTTTTTCAAAGTAATTACTCCATACTTGAAGGATATTTTTTTCTACCATTTTCATGTCACCTTTATCATCTCTAACTCCTTTTACAGCAATCTTTCCTCCATTCCTAAGCTTCTTCAACAACCTCCAGAATATTTTGCCACCTTCTTGATATTTATTTTCTATATTCTTGCTAAAGTCCTCCCATGACTTTTGTTTAGCTAGTTTTACACAGTGTTTAGCATTCTTGCATTTGTCTCTGTATTCTCTAAGAGCACAAGCTGACTTATTTGACAGGATCTTTTGATATGCTTTCTTCTTTTCCTTCACTGCCTCTTTAACTTCCTGTGTCCACCAGGGAGTTCTGATTTTTTTATCGTTGCAGACAACCTCACCACATGCCTCTCTGGCAGAATCAATCAATGTTTTCTTCAGAGTTTGCCACTGAATCTCCAAGGTTTGATTCCTGTTCTCAAACTCTTTCATTTTTCCTTCAATAATCTTTGTGTATTTTAGTCTACAGTTCACATCTGAGAGCTGCTCAACTTTTATTCGCTTTAAAACTTTCTTACATGTTATTCTTTTCAATATGAAATTCAATTTTATTCTACTCAAGACTAAATAGTGATCACTTCCAATTTCAAATCCTCTGTACACTCTGGTGTCCTGCACCAGGGAGAAAACATCACTATTAACAATAACATAGCCAATGAGACTTTTCTTATTCCTTGCCTCTTCTCTCCATGTGAATTTGTGCACATTTTTATGTTGGAACATGGTGTTAGTAATAACCAGTCCATGTCTTGAGCAGAAATCCAATGGGTATTTGCCATTATTCTTAGCTTTGCTCTTTTCTCCAAATTTTCCCAAAATATTTTTGTATGTCTGACAATCATTTCCTACTCTGCTATTTAGATCCCCCACAAGGACCAACTTTTCTTTTTTCATTGTGTCAGTTGCTTTCTCTGAAGACAAAAAATTCCTCCACTTCTACCTTAGTAGAACCTTCTGTGGGTCCGTAGGCACAAATAAGTCTCATTGTCCAGTTCCCCATTCTCATATTTGCCCACATTACTCTACTTGAGAGTGACTGCCATTCAAGAAGATTAGCCTCGTATTTTGTGTTGAATACTTTGGCTACTCCTTCTTTTCACATCCAACAAAAAATATATTTTTATTTAATTCAGGTGATTCGTGTAAGTTAAGAAAACATGAAACAAATACATAGAATAAAAGTATAAAAATTACAAATTGTACTTAAAAACTTCATTGCATAATGCATAAATGTTTTAGGCAAAATAAAATGGTGCATATTTTAATCTTTCATAGCACGAGGATTTGAGGATTGGATAATAAACACTGGTTTTGTCATGTAATCACCTGATGCATTACTACAAAACAGTAGAGTAATTCTATCTTTGGAAACTTTGAATCCAGGAGCTGATCTTTCATTTTTCGAAATATAGGTGTGTTTTTGCACTTTTTTCCAATATAACCTGGATTCATCTGCACTGAACACCTGGTCTGCACTATAAATGTTTATAAACTTTGAGAGTTTTTTGTTTAATAAGATTTCCATCCATAGGAATTTTCTTTTGAGGTGCAATCTTCTATCGAAATCATTAGAGATTTCTCCATTTTTCCATTAGAATATCGCATACACGAGCAATGCACTTTGCACTTATCGTTGACCCAGCAATAAACACTTTCTCGAATTTTATGTTCATTTTGTTTGATTGTTCGAATTGTTAATTCATTTAAATTCAAAGTCCCTGCAAAAACTCCTGGTTTTTCTCCATTTTTCAACCTATCCAAGATTTTTAATATTTTTTCTTCGAGAGAAATTAATTATTACTTAAATTATTCTTAAGGAAATTAATTATGTTTTCAATGTTGTTTTTTCCCTTTCGTTGCACTTTGTGGCCATTACTATAAAAATAATTTTTTACAGAAAAAAGCAAGCATTACATATTGTATGTAACTCACCAGAAAATAAAGTGCTCAGCTTGAGATGAACACACTTATGATTTTTAATGCACTTTCCTGGCAGAAACGAGGACAATTTTCAACAATAAACGTTTTATACGGTAAACAATTGAGGTACATGCATGCTAAAGGGTATTTCCCCTAATATAAATTTGCTATTTATAATTACATGCGGGATACTGGCAGACACAAATTTAACGAAGATAAAATTTGATTTTTAAGTCGCGCTGTGAAAAACATATGAAATGATAAAGGGTTACTACAATTTGTAGAACGTGTTTTTATCAGAACCGTGTTGTATAACTACCGCGTTCAACAAGGGTTACTACAATTTTAGACCAAGTGATATCGAAACTGTGTTGTATAAGTACTGCGTTATACGAGGGTTACCTGTATTTAGAAATTTATGTACATTTAATCATACAAATACAACATTTATTTTACAAATGATATATCTTTTTCAATTTAGCTACTTGAATGCAAATTCTACCCTACAGTTCTTCTTTATGAACTGGTCAATAACATCGTCATAAAAAGTTGGTTGTAACTTAATTTTCCCAACCAACACGCACACTTATAAAGGCTGGCTGAAGCTCACTGGCTAGAGCTACTTTGACTGCATATGGCCCGTGTTTAAGCAATAGGGTGAGATGCCGTGGAGGGAGCGGAAATGGCTATGCATGCGCATGAAATCACAGTGCTGAAGCGAGGACCTGGATGCTTCCACAACCGAGCAAGCCAAGGTGGTTTGACTAGCTTCGGCCTTCAATATACAACGCAAAGCTCAATTATTGCCGCACAAGCTTAAAACGTCTTCTGTCTACAAAAATAAAAGCCTAAATGGAATGCTTATAAATGCATGCATTTATTAACAAATAAATATTACTTTTCTCAATTAATGAGCTTGCACAGCAAGCATGGAGAATTTGCCACTGATCATCTGCAAAAGCCATGTGTGAAATCCTGGTTTCTTTCAATTTCCTGTATCCTAGGTGGAACTTTTTTGTTTTTCTTTGGCATACCTTTAAAATTTTATCCATTACTGTAATGAAAAGAAGAGGGCTGAGGATACAGCCTTGCTTCACTCCTACATTTGTTTCGAATTCTTTTGATCTATTATTACAGGTTCTTACAATTTCTATTACTTTTGTAGAGGCTTTTGTAATGCTGCTATTAAGTTATCCTGTTTTTCTTTAATGTTTGCCATATTAAGTGTCTGGGAACTCGGTCAATGGCCTTTTCAAAATCTATAAAGCACATGTAATTCTTTTCTATACTAGACAACTTTCTCTGTACTGATAAACATGCAAACGTTGGCTGCACACAGTGCCACTAACAAAACCAGGCTAACACAATTCTCTGGGCAGTGCATGGAAGTTGTAACAGTATTTATGGGAAGACTGTGTAGTTATTTTAAAATTATTGAAATACCGATGTCTAATAGTTCTTGATCATTGTTATTCATGAAAATTTCTCCATACGATCCTATCACATTCGGGATTGGATTATTTCCAACTGCAGCATTAAGATCTCCTGCTATTAATATATAGTTATTTTTATTACATTTATTTAACAATTTATTTAGAAAAGAGGACTCTAAACAATTTTATGAGTAACTACAAAAAAAAAGTTGTTCAGAGTCCTCTTTTCTATCTCCTAAAAACAAATAGAAGCTACTTAATTATCATACTCCTATGATATTTAAGTAGTTTCTATTCATTTTTAATTTAACTATTATAATTCAATCATTTCCAAAATGGTACTTTCGTATTCTATTTTTCCATTTATTATCAACTAAAATGGACACTCCACTAGAAGATCTGATATTTGGTCTACTTATATAACAGTAAAATTATCTATATCTTTTGTTCCCTTTAATTTCTTTTTTTGTTTCTGTTATCACGGCTATATTAATATTTTTAGTTGTTTTGTTAATTCTAATTCCTTTGTTGTAATGTTTTGTACCTTCCACATGGCTGCTTTTAAAATGTCCAAGATTCCTAGTCGTTGACCTTTATCCTTTCTTGGTCATTTTTCATTGTTTCTGGCTGATGAAATTTCCAGTTGAAGAATCTGAGTTGTAAAGATTTTTTTTTTTTAACTTGGTAAGGTAACCAGCCTTATGCAAAACCCTCAACCTGGAGAACCAGGGTGTCTCTCTCTTAGTCCAGCATCTACCTCTATACACCAATAAATATAATTTTGATAAATTTATAAATTTTGTTTTGGATCTGTTTCTTCAATGCAGCTTATATTACAGACAAGTTAAAATTATTAACATGTTCAACTGGTTTATTATTCAGTCCAATTTTGCTTCACTTCCTTTAAATGCCATAACTTCTGTTTTTTTTCAGAAGACATTTTATTCCATATATGAATCAATCATGCCAAAGTTGTAAAGAGCTAATTATAGTTCATTTTCTGTATTAGCAATTGAGTTGGTAATTTGGTTCTAACTAAATTCCTCTGTTATTTGCAGCTTGCCATTCTTTTAATATCTCATGAATATATATATATATATTCAAAAGGACTTATAATAAAATTAGTTTGATCCTTTATCCAAGTGTGAGCAAACAAAGTTTGCACCTGAAAGTATCTTCAAGACTGGGGTAAGGTGGTACAACACCAGGGCAACTCGTTGCAAAGGTGGAGCAAGATACCAACACTCCTATCTCAGTATCTCCTATAATGCAAAACACATCTCCTTGCGGATATGTCTAATGTTATGCATTAAGGGAAGGGCCACTACCCAGACTAGTTTCGACCTGGGTAGTGGCCCTTCCCTTAATGCATAACATTAGACATATCCGCAAGGAGATGTGTTTTGCATTATAGGAGACACTGAGATAGGAGTGTTGGTATCTTGCTCCACCTTTGCAACGAGTTGCCCTGGTGTTGTACCACCTTACCCCAGTCTTGAAGATACTTTCAGGCGCAAACTTTGTTTGCTCACACTTGGATAAAGGATCAAACTAATTTTATTATACTCTAACCAAGTGAAAAATAAACTTTCAACATTCAAAAGGACTGGAAACAAGCTACATCCTGCCTTACTGCTCTATTTTGTCTATTATGGTATCCAGAATACATTTAAATGTCAGCAAGTTAATTTATAGCTGTTGTTCTCTTATAACGTATATTTTTATATTTCTCTTTTTATGTTATGCACCCAACGAAGTCTTCTAAGATGGCAAAATTAGCCGTGCATTCAAATAATAAATAGTTTTTCTATTTTGGTATCTCTCGGCTTCTAGTCATTAAATTTCTTTAATTAATATATATCAGTGGCATCGCATTTCCATTTCGGTTGGGTGGCTTATACAACCTGCATTACAAGATTCACGTCAATTTGACCATATGATTGAATTTTTATCAATGTATGAAAGTTTTAAGAGTGTATAGCACATCAGTGCTCATCTTAATTGGTCTAATGCAATTAATTGTAGGATAACTTTGAATACTTTAATTTATCAATTAACTGTAACCAAATCTGCACAGAGTGGGGGGACAATGTGTTTGTTTTAAGATATTGTATAGAAAACAATAACGAAGGAGAATGTTATATTTTGGCATATTTGAATTACTCAAAGGTGTAAAATTTGGAATAGGAGAATGAGGCTTACCTCCTTCGATTACAATACTTTTCCCATTGTAAATACAGGCAAAAAAGTTATAAATTTCTTGAAAATTATAATAAATCTTGCCTATCATGTCAGTTCACACTTCATGCACGCAAAACAGATGAAACTTAACAAACAAAAACAGCAACTCATGACAAAGTTCAATTGGATTGGTCGACAAATAACCAATCACAGCCTCTAGATGCTATTGTCTCAGAGCTCACCTTGCTTCACTTTCTAAGTGTTTAAAACTACTAGAACAGTAAGAATTTGACCTGCTGCACCAGATGTACATACACCCATTCAATATATATATATATATATATATATATATATATATAAACACACACACATAATAATAATTTGAGTTTTTTTTTCATATCCTTTCTTTGAATACTAATAAATCACTTCAAAAATATTATTTTAAAGTGATATTTTTGACATTAAAATCTAAATAATAAGTAAAATACAGATTTAAACAATAAAATAAAAAATATTGAATAATTTATATTAGAAAATGTTTACATAAAACACTAAACCTTACCTTTTAAGGAAACACAATTTTCCTTCCACTGTATGTTTTTTATTTTTGCTTGATTTTTTCTTTCTTCCTTTAATCTTTCAAGTCTATGTGCAGTGTTAGATCGGCGTCGATGAGCACCAATTAGCTCTGAAGCAATATCATAAGACTGACCAGCTTCCATAAATTCTGATTCTAACTCCGAAGTTTGATAATCTAGTACCTGCATTTCTGGGCTATCTAAGTCTTCATTCTCATCCCATACTGGTTTGACTACCTCATTCAACATAACCATTTCACACATGCCAGTGTCATCACAAGTAATAAATGAATGTCTGATGTGGGAGAGTAAGAAATTCCTATCTATAAATGCCATTTCACAGGAAACTTGCTGAAACAACAACAAAAAAAAAAAAAAAAAAAATCCTTATTAGGAACAGTCAACAAATCAGGTGGCAATTTAATAATAAAAACAGATATAGCAAAAATAATAAATTGCAATTGTTTTATGTTGTTTGTTGATTATGCAAAACTGGGTAGTGCAAGAGTTAATCAAAATGATGCACATGTTTTTCAGAATGATTTAAATAGGCCAACAGGATGTGCAAAGGATAATGGATGCCAGTATAATGTAGAAAAGTGTAAAGTTATTGATTTTGAGATGAAAAGATTACAAGCTACATACCACACTGATGAAACGTTATTCCAGAAACAGATGAGGCTAGAGAATTGGGTGTGTTGGTATATAGGGAGATAAATTTGTGAAGGCATACATACATACTGCAAATATGGCAAAAGTAGCTCATAGGATTACTTGGTTAGTAAAGAATACACTGACAAACTGATATAAGAAAGTTATTATTCCTCTTTATATAGCTTTCATAATGCCATATTTGGATTACTGTGCCTACCTCTGGTCACCTGCATTTTCTTGGGGATGAGAAGGCACTAGAAGGGATCCAGAGGCAAGCGACTAAGATAGGAAGTGGTCTGTAAATTGCTCCTTATGATGACAGATCAAGGGTTTGTGAAGAGGATGACAGACAGAAGAGAGAAGATATGGCAGAAATGCATAAGATAGTAAAAGAGTTTTATAGCACTGATGCAGAGAAAGTTTTTCAGTGCTTGACTAGAGGGGACAGAACAAGTAGATGTCCTTGGAAATTGAGTAAGAGCATGGTTAGCAAGAACATCGACTAGCTGTTTTGCATGTTCCCTAAAAATATGTGGTGATCTGTCTTCCAGAAAAAAAATTGGGGGAAGAGTATTACTGATGATAGCCAATGAAATGCAACCAAACAGAGTAGGAGTTCATCTGCAGGTGTGAAAATAGCACATTTGAGGCCATCCAGTGTAAGACAACAAAATATACAGTTCGTTGCTTCTATAGACCATGGAATGTAAAGAATGATAGGGATAGTATGCACTGACAAATGAGCTCAATGAGTAGAGAACAGCAAGTAATTATTATCAGGGGGAGGGAGAATTCAACTATGGGAACATCATCAATTTAAAGGAGGAAAGACAAGGAAGGAAATGGAATTTATGCAGCTACTAAGGAATAATTCGGGTACCACATGGAGTCAATAGCCTTACCATGGGAGACCCACATTATCCATTGGCACAATACCTATCATATATATCCTGAAACTTATTCACTGTTGGGACACTCACAACTTCTGACAATCCATTCCACTTATTCACTGCTCTCCAAGCAAAGAACCTAGTCTGCATACCCCTACCAATCACACTCTTAGACAATTTCCAAGTGTGACCCCTTGTTTTCTCCCCATTCCACAGACCTGTCACGATCTTGGTCATCTCTGAATCCACTCCCTCATTTCCCAGTTCCCCTAGAAATGCAGATGACCAAATCCATGCACAGCAATCGACATGTGGCTGAATTATGGCCCTAGAAAGAGGAACAACAACTTCCATGCCCCTACCCATCAATGTGCTCCCAATATCCAAGCAATCCTCTGAGCTATCCCACCAACCTCTGCAACATGTCCTCTGAACTTAAAACCTCTATTCATCATCACCCCCACCAGATCCCCATCTCATCAATACGATGTGAAGTATATACACCCTTTCATTCCAAAATGCACCACCTTACACCCCATAACATTAAACTAACAACCACCATCCGCCACTCACACCACAAACTTATTCAAATCATTCTGCAAGACATCTACATCACCCTCATCAACCACTACTCAAATTCCCACCACATTCAAATTAAGGGTGCTGTTGCTTCTGGTGAAAATAAGAAGATGCGTAATCCTATTACATTACATACTATGATTAAAATTATTAAATTTAGTGGCAATGGTGTATCAAACACTGAGATAGGCTACAGGTTAAACTTACCTTGCACTACATTTCTTAAAAAACAAAAGTAAAGTTCTAAGTGAAGTTAAAAGAACTATACTAATAAATACTACAGTTATCCATAAATGTAACAATCTCATTGCTGAAACAGAAAAACTTTTAATGCATAGATTGATGACCAAACTGGTTGGTGTTCCTTTAAGCCAACTATTCAAAATAACCTTTTCATTTGCAAAAATGATCTCATGTAAATAAATGTTTTATTAACATCACTTATGCATATATATTTATATATATATATATATATATATGACTGCTTAAAAACATTAAACATTAAATGCATCTACAAGTGAAAAAAAAAAAAGTACTGATTCACTATACAATAATCATCTGGAACCTAGCATGTTGTATGACTGCAGCATTCATGTACACACATGTATATATAAATAAACAAGGGCACCTCTACAAAAGAGCTAATTGCTAAAATGCAAACGAATTTAGAACTTAAAAAAAAAAAAAACACTGAATAAGAAAGTGGACCTATGCATCAGAGAATTTGTCTGTAACTAATATGACCACATTGCTGCTAATTGGTGAGAGTGAATCATATGGTCTTGACCTGGGAGGTGGACTAAATGTGTGGAATTTTCAGTTAAGAAGGGGGGGGGGTATATTTGTGGAATTACAGGGCTGATAAGTATGACCAGAGATTGCATGGATCAGTGCCATAGCATGTGAAACTTAAAGGGCTGGATGTTGATAGTGCATGGAAAGTGGTAAAGGAGTATTTCAGGGAGGTAACAGCAGACTGCATACCTAGAGTCAGGATAATAAATCAAGTGGGAGTTAAATGCCTGAGCCACACATGCACACACACACACACACACAAAACTGCAAAGGGAATTCAAAGAGAAACATGACCAGCAGGTAAATGAGCAGTACAAAGCACAGCCCAGAAGATTAGCTAGTAGTAAGAAAGGCAAAAGCAGAGTATGAAAGAAAATTAACAGTATGAGCTAAAGATAATCCTAAATAGTTCTTTCAGTATATTACAAGTAAAATGGAGAATAATTATGAAAGAATAATTTTAATGAATGCCGATGGCAAGGAGAAACTGAATCAGACAAAATAGTAGAATCATTAAGTGAACACTTTGCAAGAGTTAGGTAGAGATATTGCAGTAACAAGGCTTGCATGGAAACTGAGGTAAATGAACTAGAGGTGCACGGCATATTACAGAACCTTAATGTGAATACAGCTATGGGATTAGATGGTATACCAGCTTGAGTTTTACGAGACGGCGCTAGGGAATTGACAGTGCTGTTTACTACATTGTTTAATCTAAATCTTGGCTCTGGGTTAGCCCAAAGGGGACAGAAAGAGGGGAAAACAGTTCTATTGCATAAAGGAAGATCCAAGACTGATGTAGTGTTGGATTACCAACCAATATTAGGAGTCATAGTCAAGGAATTGGAGAAGTTGGTCAAGAGCAAAATACACGAATGGATAGACAGAAATGGGATACTGTATGGAACAACATGATTTTGTGAAGGTCAGGTTGTGCCTCAGTAACTTGTTCACGTTTTATAATACAATGACAGCTGAGTTTGATAAAGGGAAAGGAGAATGGATGTCAATTTAATGTGACAAAGTGTAAGGTTATGCATTTTTGTGATGAAAAGATTACCAGCTGTGTACCATAATGATGGAACTGCACTCTAGGAAATTGATGAAGCCAGGGATTTGGAGGTGTTAGTGGATAGGGAGTTAAAGTTTAGAGAGCATATTGCAAAAGTGGTAAACCAGCTCATCTGATTGCTTGGTTACTGAAGAATACTCTGACGAACAGAGACAAAAAGGTTATTATACCTCTTTATACAGCCTTGATAAGACCCCCATCCTGACTATTGTGCACAGATCTGGTCACCTGGGTGTCTTGGGGGATGACGAGAAGGTAGAGAGGATCCAGAGGTGAGTGACCGAGATGATAGCAGGTCTGTGGAATGAACCTCAGGAGGACAGGTTGAAGATTTGTGGGTTACAGAAATTGGTTGACAGGAGAAAAAGGAATTATATGATTGAGACATACAAATTACTACGGGTTTTTATAAGATTAATACATAGGAAATTTTTCTTAACAGGTCTGGTGGTGAGAGAACTAGGGGCCATTCTTAGAAATTGAGTAAAAATGTAGTTAGCAGGGGCATGAGGACTAGAATTTTTTGCTTGGAGAGTAATGAATAAGTGGAAGAGGTTGCCAAAGCCTGTTGCAGATGTGAATGAGATCAAAGCAAAGTATGATAGATACTGTGCAAATATTAGATAGTGCTTAACATGATATTTAGAGCCTCCCTCAAAGACTATAAGAACTCTATTGAGTTGCCCATATAATAATAATACACCTCTGATTATTTCACCTTTCATTCTACTGATACTTGCCTCCTTACTGTGTACAGAGCAACATATACACCAGTGAAGTGCTCCTCATTACATAATTCCACTACATCCTTTGCAATAGTAACTCTGCTACTATTACTGTTCACCAGTGTCAACCTATCACATAGCAGAAGAATTCCCTGAAATTTTGCTTGGACTGACTGGCCAATCTTCTCTCATACTGTACTGTTCTTTCTTTACCATGCTTGTCATCTTCCTAGCCCATACTTTTATATAGCTGATTGCGACCAACTGTCTTGTACTTCCTCCTTAACATTGTTTACAACACTGCTTGACAGATTTCGCTGTTCACCCATTTCACTCCTATTTTATTTATTTGTTTAACTCTTGGTATGCAGTTATACATTGCTTGTGTCAGATGCTACATTATGAATTCCCACTGCACGGTCAACATTTTTTCTGCACAGCTCATCAACTCAATGTATCAATGCTAGCTGACAACAGAGATTTCAATAATCACCCACCTTATAATTCCACACACACACATATTAAAAAAAAATAGGGAGGTCCTATCTTTTTATTTGTAGTAATAACCTTTTCTTGTTTCACCATGTCCCAAACAAATACCTTATGGGTGCTTATACCAACGGATTACTGTTAATACCTTATTAACAACACATCTTATGAGGATATCATCATATCAAACACTCTAAAGCAGTGTTTCTCAACGTGGAGCATACACCCCACAGGGGGGAAATTAGAAAATAATGTTGCATTCGTCACCTCATCACAGATATACTCAAAACACTCACCATTGTCGGTGAGGGGGGGGACATCAAAATCTTTGAGGCATTGAGGTGGGGCATGATCCAAAAAACATTGGGAAATACCGCTCTAAAGGATAGAGTTTGCTTGAGATAAACTGCAGGTTAAATGTAGTACCTTACCTTGTACTACATTTCTTAAAAAAACAAAAGTAAAGTTCTATATGAAGTTGAAAGAACTATACTAATAAATACTACAGTTATCCATAAATGTAACAAAATGTGACAAAATATGACAAAAGCATGCTTCTGAGTGTTAAGATGAAGAATGCCAGTGAAACTGTTAGCATGAAGAAAATGGAAAGTAAAAAAGTTGAATGTTTTGGCAGGCACAAATAATTTGAGAAGCAAGAAATATGCAGTGTGAAAAGATATGAAAGAGTTGCTAGAAGAAACAAAAAAGAACAGTGAATGAGTAAAGAGTGTGAGTCTGCTATAAATAGGAATGAATTGAGGAGAAGGACCATGATTGCAAATGAGTCAAGGAGAAGACTGTGCAGAAGATAGATGCACAGTTCGAAGATAAATGAAATAAATTTGATGGACAAAAGGACCTGTTTATGTCTGATGGATTGCATTTGAATGGTTTTGGAATTACGAGGGTGGTCTGAAAAATTCTCAGCCTAACAATAAAAAAACAAATTTATAATTTCAAAATTATTTTAATTTTAAACATAATCTCCCTTAAGACTAATACATTTATTCCAGTGATGCTTCAGGGCCATTATCCCATCCCTGTAGTGGTTCTCAGTGAGATCTGCAAAATACCCCTCTACAGCCGCAATCACCTCTTGATTCGAAGAAAAACACTGACCAGCGAGGGGTCTTTTCTCATGAATTTTTTCATCTAGTCTGGTTAAAAGATCGGAATATTTCCTGGTTATTGTTTTACCCTTTTCAAGATAATTAATAAACAAAATGCCTTTAGCATCCCAAAACACCGATGCCATGATCTTTCCTGCTGATGAAAGAGTCTTTGTCTCCTTTGGCACTGAACAACTGGCTTCTGTCCACTGTTTTGACTGCTGTTTGGATTCTGGTGTGTAATGGTGAATCCAAGTCTCATCCATAGTAATAAATCGACACACAAAATCAGTTTTATTCTTGTTAAAACGCTCCAAGCACTGTTCAGAGATTTTCAAGCAAGTGCATTTTTGATCTGCTGTGAGCAAGCGTGGCACTAGTTTGCGCAAATGTTTTTTTCATTTGCAATTCTTCATGCAAAATATATCCTAATGTTCTTTTGAAATGCCTATAGTCTCAGCAATTTCATGCACTTTGACTAGCCAGTCATCCAATACCATATCGTGCACTTGATCAATGATTTCTGGTGTTGTTACACTTTCTGGACGTCCTTCATGTGGATCATCTTCAAGGCCATATTTAAATTCAGCAACCCATTTCTTAACTGCCAAAAACAGAGGAGAAGAATGACCATAAACTTTTATGAACTTTGAATGAATTTCTTTTGGCATGAAACCTTCTTTTACAAAGATTGGCTTCCAACAGCTGTATAAAAAAAAACTACTTGATAGAATGACTTCCAATTTCACATGGATGCTTATGATAGATGTGCCAACTTAGAAAAAAAATCTTGCTGATAGTGCTGCCATCTATGGTCGAGATGTTTAGAGAAAGATTCAAAGTGCAAAATTAGGGAAACTAAGTGTGGGAGAGGGGAATATAGTCAAGCATGTGTACAGCAACCAGTGAGGGAAATGAATGAGAGTAGAGAAATGATCATGCAATGACAAGTGAAGTTCATCAAACACTTTATGTTATGCAGGAGTAATTGTGGACCCAAGGGAGTGCTGAAATGCATGTACAAGAATGCTAAAAGTATCAGAAATAATGGGGAGAAGTATTTGGCATTGGTCAGCTCGACTTTGTCAAAAATTATCAGTATTAGTGAGACATGACAGTCAGAAGATGATATAGGAATAGAATGCAAGGGGTATTGTATTTTCAGAGAGAGTAAAGAGAACAGGAACAGAGCAGAAGGGTATTACTAATGATAGCTGAGAACTACAACCAACAAAAAGAAGTTGCAGAGGATTTTAATATGAGGAAGATGCATTAATTGAGGCTATCTGTTGCGAGACAGAGGCCAACAGAACAAAATATATCGTTGGGTAGTGCTATAAACCAAAGAGTGCACAGAATGCCATGGATGTCACACATCAGCAGATTAGCAAACCGAGTAAACAAATTTACTCGGTTTGCTTAGATTAGATAAACAAAGTGGGATTTAAACAGATGAGTAGCATCACAAAGAAATGCAAAAAGATAAAATATTTTGGAGGAATTTATAAAAAGAAAAAGATGATCGGCATGCTTAGGAGTAATACAAATTGCAGCAAGAAGAGTGCGACTAGTATGGTAAGGAAAGTTAAATTAGATTATTAGAGGGAATTAGTTAAGCAGGTCAAAAAAAATTCTCAAGGTTTTTTTTTTTGTTTGTTTTTGTTGTTTTTTTTTTGCTATGCAGCAAGTACAAAGAAGAATGATTATGGAAGAATAACTTTACTCATTATAGGAAAATGACAAAATATGAAGAAATAGTAGAGTTACTAAGTGATTACTTTGCAAAGATGTATCATTCAGATGGAGATACAGCAGTTGCCAATGTAACAGAGTGATGAGAAAATTGAGTAAGACAAACTGGAGGTTCCCAGCATATTTATAAATAACAATGGGAATACAGCAGCATCAGTAGGAATGGATGGCACAATGGCCTGTATTATGAGAATGTGCAAGAGAACTGGCGGTGCCTTTGACAAAGCTGTTTAATTGAAGTCTCAGCTCTGGCAGGGTACTAAGAGAGAGTGGAAAAAGGGAAAGATAGTTCCATTGCATAAAAGAGACTCCAAGACAGAAGTAGCAAATTACAGGCTGATTAGTATCTCAGGAATTAAGATATTTGAAAAGCTGATTAATGGTAAAATTCTGAAATGGGTGGATAGGAATATCTCTATGGTATATATGGCAGGGGTGGAGAACCCTTGGCATGTGTGTCAAATGAGTCATGCCAATGACTTTTTTCCAACACACAACCCAGGGATCATCTTAAAAATAATTAAATAAATAAATATCCAACATCTTAACCAAAAGGAACTTCAAGAAGTGATGCAAACATGGGGATCCCATTTTTTGAAAACAAAAAACCGGGACACAATAAATTTTGTAGAATTAAGGGTTAAGAGAAATAAATTTTATTCGTTAACATTACGTATTTTAAAATAAAAAAATTAAATATTTATTTAATTTTTTTTTATTTTAAATTTAATTCAGAACACACGCAATTTACAGACATAGAATACCAGTTATGGTGGTGGTGGGCAGTAGATGCCGTTGATTCGTAGTAGAGGTTCCGTGTAGTGGTTGAGGCAGTTGTAGGTATCCTCCCGCGATGAGTCTTCGGACTCCTTGGAGGTGTCAGGAATAATAATAATACCCTGTAGCGATATAAAAACAATTTAGCACCTGACGCGTGAAGCTTAGTTCGCATAGCGTACGATATCCAACGGTCCGAAATGTTTCTCATTGGTTGAAAGAAAATGAACTATTGTGACGCGTTAATATTCAAAAACATGTCGACCAATGAGAAACATTTCGGACCGTCGGATATCGTACGCTATGCGAACTAAGGTTGAGGCAAAAAGATTGCTAAAAATTTACGGCTGACCACACAAACGAAATTGATGCCGTGGTTGCGATTAGTTAAACATATAGTTGGGTGACTGTCTCCCTCATTCTGACATTCATTTCTCCGGCTGAATGAAATGTATGGAACTAAATCGTTTCCCAAATTCTAACATTCTTGTAATTCACCAAACTACAAAATAAATATGTCTCTGCTTTTTGTTTTGTAAACATACATTTTTAAAAGCACCCAAAAATATTACGACTTGTACGTATTCTTAAATGTTAATATTTTTATATTCTAAAAATTGCGGGTCATTCAGTATCCCGAACTAAACATTTCGGGACGCCAGGACAGAAGTAATAAAACTGGGACATTTATGGGATCCCTATACAAACAGTAACCAAGGTCGTTAATTGCATTTCAGCACATGATTTGAATAAAAGACAATTTCAGAATCTATTGAATGAGGTGGATTCGGCGTACAAAGGATTTTGAAATGCAGTTGATTGATTTTCAACATAGCTCAATTTGGAGGCAGAAATTTGTTGCCCTCAAAGTTGACTTGTAAAATATTGAAAAGGAGCAATTAGAGACAGGAATAACAGAGGGAGAGAAGTACGAGAAAACGATGGTACTAAGAGCTTGGAATACTATTCCAGAAACTTCGTTCATTGGCTTATTCGAGGTCTTGTTCTGAAATGATTTGTTGAATGCCTGGATGAGATAAATCTCTTTTTGCCTAATCAACAAATGTCTTATAAAGAAATGTATGACATCATGTGGGTTTGTAAACTGATGTTTTTTGCATATTTTTGAAAACATTTAAATGACTTGAACCTTAAACTACAGAGCTTTGGTAAGACTCTCGATGTTATGTTTGATGACATAAAGGCATTTGAAATGAAAGTAGAAGTTTTTAAGAGGGATGTAGACAGTGAGAGATTTGGATATTTTTCAAACTTAAAGAAATACATCAATGGTCTCCAAAAGGATGACAAAATAGACCACCAATGTCTTCAAAATCTATTTTTAAACATCATTGTGTCAACTGTTGAGCAGTTCTCCCTAAGATTTGTTAAGTTCAGAGAATTAGAAGAGACTGCAAACTTCAATAAGTTTCCAGATACTATAAAACTGGATGAATAAAACTTGCAAATGGTTTCATGGATAAATAGAGGATTTTGAAATGCAGTTGATTGATTTTCAACGTAGCTCAATTTGGAGGCAGAAATTTGTTGCCCTCAAAGTTGACTTGCAAAATATTGAAAAGGAGCAATTAGAGACAGGAATAACAGAGAGAGAGAAAAGTGCGAGAAAACGATGGTACTAAGAACTTGGAATACTATTCCAGAAACTTTTCTATGTTTCAAAGCCTTTGCAACAGCATTACTATCCATTTTTGCATCTACATATTCTTGTGAATCATTGTTCTCAGTGCAGAACTTTGTTAAGTCTTCTAATAGGAGTAGTAGCCTTACAGATGAAACTAGTAGTGCATGCATATCTCTAAAGGTTACAAAATATAAACCTGATATAAATTATCTGTCATCAGTGATGCAGCAGCAGAAGTCTCACTGATGCTAAATAAATAAAACGTCGATAGTTTTGATTAGATGTTTTCTGCTAAAAAATGGTAAAGATTATCTTCTGTTTAATATATTATGTAGGTAAAATAATATTTTATTTTATCTGTAATTTTTATATATTACTTGTAAGGAATTAAGAAAAAATAAAAGAATATCTTTAATTTTATTTTATTTTATTGTGCTTTAGTCAAGTAAAATGACTGAGATTGTGCACTGTAACATACTGGAAAAACTTGAAGGAAAAAAACTTAGGTATGATTGATCTTTATAAAAAAAATACAAAAAATTCAGAATTATTGTTTACTCTTTTGCTGATCTTAAAAATTGTGCCTTTAAATTGTGTGGCTGTATATGGCAGCTAGAATTACACTTAAAGGCAAATAAAAAATATACACAATATCAACAGGATAGAAGGACTTTTAAGTAAAATTCCGTCATCTAATTAAAACATCTAATTTTTACACTCATTCAATCTTTCACAACTTACAATAATCACTCTTACAATATTCTTTGATTTTAGTGCTCTAGTGTGATTTTTGATTATTTGAAAAGGTTCTTCCAATATCTAAAAGATGCCAAATAATAATATGTTTCCTAAAATTTTGGTTGGCATGTGAGAAAATTATGCATCAAAGATTTGGCAATTTTGGCAAGCACACTTAAAAAGGTTGTGCACCCCGGTATATGGCATAGTGTTGTGAAAGGTAGGAAAATGGCTATATCGTGATACTGCTGGGCTCTGCAAAGCCATTTGATGAAATATCACACAAAAAACACTTTTATATAAATTGGAGCAAATGGGAATGGATACAACACAGATGGCATGGTAACGTAGCTGAAAGACAAACCAGAGACTAGTACATGGTGGAGCAGAATCCAAGAGAATGAGGATGACTAGTGGAGTGTTTCAGGGCTCTGTACTAGGGCCATTGCTATTTAATTTCTATATTAATGAGGAATGATTCGATCATGGATAGGGATATCTAGTTGTTTGTTGATGATGCAAAACTAAGGAAAATAATTATTAATAAAGGTAATGTAGAGATCTCCAGGGTAATTTAAATAAACTGGCAGTGTGGTTGCTAGTTTACTGTGGAAAAGTGTAAGGTTATGCACCTTTGATGAAAAGATTACATACTTTTCATCATACTGCCATATACATGATGGATACTACAGATTTGGATGAATAGCTCAGAAGATTATTTGAATGTTGAAAAAGAAGAACATACCAACAAGTAGAGATAAGGAGGTTATTATCCCTCTTTATAAGACTATGGCTGACTGGGTTTCTTGGGGATGAGGAGGTAGTGAGGAGGACTCAGAAAGATGAGTGACAAAGATGGTAACAGGTCTGTGAAATAATTGCTATGAGGATAAACTGAAGATGTGTGAGTTGCAAAGATTAGTTAATAAGTAGAAAAAAAAAGGACAGGATAGATATTTATAAGATAATACAAGCTTCTATAAGAATGATACAAAATAAATTTTTCAATGCATTATGAGTACAGAGAGAGAGAGAACAAGGAGTTACTCTAGTCACCCCTGGAATTTGTGCAAAAGTGTGGTTAGTAAGGGGGGACTTTTTTTTTTTTTTGCTTGGAGAGCAATGAATGACTGGAATATATGATTTTGAGTGTTCTGACAATGAGTTTAAGAAGCAGTATAATAGGTATTGTGTGAATAATGGTTAGTGCAATTCTTCATCAAGTGGCCAAGATAATTCATTGGTATGTATGCAAAAAATAAAATTTTCCCACTTCTGATAACTGGAGGCAGCATAAATCTGAAACAGAATTGAAAAACAAACTGCAAAAAATTCTTTAGACCACAACTGACTAAACATCAACAACAAGGAACTTAAAAAAATTACTAAATATTGAGGTCACCCCAATTGCCATTGGTGCACTGGTGGTGCAAGTTGTTCAAATATGCAATTTAACTATTTACAAGAATTTAATATCAGTGATTTAAAGACATGATTTACAAAAGATAGCATTACTTGGAAAAGTCCATATTTTATAACACTACCTGACAGACTATTGATTATTCTTAGAATCTTGGGTAGACTGAATTGTACAGTATCACCGGTCAGTCAAATTGTTGTGAATGATATCTTAAATGATATAATAATAAAGATAACAAAAATAATTTTAAAATTCAACCTATACAATTTCTATAAAGTGATTACTTTCTCAATTCGGGAATACCATCCAAATTAAGAGAAGTACCAACTGATGCAATCATCACTCACTCACAGAACCTACACACTCCTGTGTATAGCTTTAATAATTTTGCTTTAACAAGCAACAAAAACTCATTAAAAATAACAAAAAAAGTAATACTTGCAGTAAAATATGCTTCCAAATTCAGCCCTCACCAACATTTGGTCTTAATATTAATATACACAATGTGAATCACCACCTACAGCCATCTAGACTCGACTTGCTATTTTTAATGGAATCTTAACTGGCAGACTCGATAGCTACTGTTCATCACAACTGAGCTATACTCTTCCTGCTTCCCTCTGTAACAAGGGTGGTACACATGTTTATTAAACATCCCATGTCAGTAAATGGCAAACTAGAATTTCCTCTTTTCTGATTTGCCGTAACTCATAATTTCTTTACAGCATTTTGCTATGCTGATTTGTTGTCTTTACTACTTTTCAAATTCGGAAAACTACTGTGACTTTATTTATCTCTGAAGCTCAATTTTCTACAGTCCAAATACTCAGAGTGAAAACATCCTTCTCTGATGCCACATATATAATTCAAACTGGTCCCTCATTCTCCATTTCTGGAGTTAAGGTGAAAAGATGCTGATCTAACACAAAGTGTCCACTATCCATGGACAGTTTGAACAGAATACCAGATAATTCTCACCATCCTCCAAACACTGACATTTTCATCAGTATATATATATATATATATATATATATACATACACACACACACTACTGTATGTGTGTATATATACACACATACATATACACACAGTACTGTATGTGTGTGTATACATACACACACACACACACACACACACACTACTGTATATATATGCTGTGATTTGTAGAGGGCATATTGCAAAACAACTTTCCTCTGCAAAACTTAACCCATACCTTGTTCCACATTTCCTTTACCATGGCATACTTCGCCCAGCTAGCCTGTCTCATCGAAATGCAGTATGTCATCCCTCATTCTACAAAATCCTCAATCACTATTCAAGCCTTAGTTCTCTATTAAACATACCAAGGAAGTCTAAGAAACACCATATCAAATAGCTGCTTTATATCAGAATTATAGTCTTGCATCCAGATTACATTCTACTCACAAAAATTGCAAAAAAAAAAAAAAAATCAAGCACATCCATATCTGATTCTGAAAGGGATATATATATATATATATATACACACACACAGAAAATTAGCTTCCTATTAAAATGGCAATCAAGCCTCCAGGTCTTTTACCACAGTCACTGTGGTAAGGCAAATTACCTCCTGCTATATCAACAACACTTCATTACATGCCTCTTCTGGTCTTTTACCCAAAAAGAAATCAAAAGAATCTTGAATATACTGGATGTTAAGAAATTAACAGGTTTTGGATCACAGTTTGGCATTGCCAAACTGTGATCCAAAACTTGTTCTGAAGAACACCCATTATATATCATGAAAAAAAAATTTTCAAATTCATCCTGGCATCCTACAGTATGATTCTTTCCATTAAAAACCAAAGTTACAGTCTATTAAAAAGAAATGAAATAAAATAAGCCATCAATCTACAATCCCAATGTCCTCATTTCTTCAGTTTTCTCAAAAATCACAGAGAAAGTCATCACCAGCCAGCTTTTCACCACCTGGATGGCCACTAGCTAATTAGTGATCAGCAGTAGGATTCTTCCACCTCCATCCACCTTTGGACAGAAGTCATGGAAAAGTTTAGAGACAGATAACCAGTTTCCTCTCTGGTTATTCACTGAATTTCATGATCGTCTCTTACCAAGCACAAATTCTGTCCACAGGTTATACTCAAATTCTTCTTATTTTCTTCATTTGATAAACCTTGAAAGTTTATTTTTCACTTGGTTAGAATATAATAAATTTAAACTAAATTTATTTGATAAACCTTGTGGAGCACAGTTTTAAGGTATAAAATATGACAGAAGTTTTCTTGATTTTTTTTTAAAAATTTATATTTAAAATATAGCAGCATTAAAATTCTGTCCATAAATTATACCCCAATTCTGGTGAATCATTGTAAAGAATAATTTGTTATATAATATTTCTTGATTTTTTTTATATTTAAAAATTTAGCATTTAAAATGTTATACAAAAAATAAAGCATTTAAAGTTCAGGCATTAATGAACTTAGTATGACTCCTTCTGGTTAACCCAACTTATAGGTTACGAAAACTGGATGGTTCACATCAGCCTTTTAGGAAAACCATTCTGTGCGTGCGTGTGTGTGGGGGGGGGGGGGGGGGGGGTTCTTGCAACACAAAAGTTTCAGAATCATGTTTTATGCATATGCTTTGCTCACAGAAAATAAAGCTACTTCTATCACAAATATATAAATCTTCCACCGATTTGCATCACAGTACAGCCTTCTCTTATCATATGTCAGGTGCTAGTGTTTTAAATAACAATTTTCAAGAACTTTTAACAAAGATCCAAAAAGTCTAAAATCTATTGTGCAGCTGTTGATGTATAAAAATAGCTAATGATATTTTGTGAATGTCAGTAGGTGAAAGATGAATTTCCCCACCCAGTGTGAGACCACTACATCACTCATTAGAGGCTTCAAAAAGTTTCATGTTTGGTTTCTAAGATCATGGTTTCCAGAATATTTCACTGTTAGCATACCCATGGTACTAATAATAATCTGTTAGGGACTAATGTGGCTTTTTTGGGGAAGAAAAAGGAATTTCACAGAAACTGAGTAATTCTGTACATTTATGCCAGGATTCTGACCACAGCATTTTACTCAAATTTGATGTTTGTATCAACTGGATTAAAAAAAAAAAAAAAAAAAAAAAAAAAAAAAAATCCAATTTATATATCTAATAACTCCATGACTAAATAAAATTTAAGACTTAGGAAACATCAGCAAAATGCTCATGTAATTCTATTTTGATTTAAATTAAAGCATTAAAAATTTGGCAATAGGGATTTGAAATCATAGTAATAATTTCTTCTAGTTGAATGGAATTTAATGATTGGTATTGAGTATTTCTAAAAAAAAAAAAAAAAAAAAAAAAGACTGAGTCGGTTGAGTTTTTGTTTTAAACAAAGCTGAAATTACTTTAAAATTTTTTTGAAAACAAAATTATATGTCTAAAGTATACAAGCCAAAAACCAATAAAAGCTGTGCTATTATTAGGATTTTTACAAAAGTACCTCTACTCAACATTTGTTGCCGATATCATAACGGTTCTCGCGAAAACAACGGAAATATCAACAATGGAAATTTTTAACCTATATAATCATTTATAAGCGTTGGCTAATATTTATTTGTCGTAAAACGTATTGCGCAAGCCAGCGGTTATCGTTGTTACTTCACGTAATTTCAAGGCTGCTTCATAAAGGGATTTATATTTACATTTAGAATTCTATTCTTATCGGCAGAACATGTTGAAATTATAATTTTTCCCTCCTTTATTCGCTTTAACAGAGCCCCCCCCCCCCCCCCCCATAAAAACGATGTGAAATAATTATTTAGTATACTTCAATGCAATCATTTCGGTTTGGAAAAAGTATATATAAGTGGTGTGACAATTTAATTCCCGGAATACACCAGTAAAAAAAAAAAAAAAAAAAAAAAAAAAAAAAAAACCTACATTCGGAACTATACATTATTTATTGGCTACTGTCGCCTTCCAAGTAGTCCCTTGTGCATTTATACACTGGTTTAGACGGTGTTCCCATTTTTGGAAACGGGCCTGGAACTCTTTTTCTGGAATACTCATGAGTTCTTTTATCGCATTATGCTGGATATCAGCAATGACAGCTTGAGAAGTGAAAAAAAAAAAAAAATTAATTCATCAAGATGCTTTTATTTAAAAAGGCATAAAAATAAGTGACTGACTAGCTAGTTTTGCTAGTATATTAATAACCTGATGACGGAGTTTTCAAAAGTTCCTGGTGCGGTCGGTCTTCATGGAAAACTAAGAAAACCACGCCAGTTTTTGCGTTACGCATTCTAATGAACAAACATAAATAAATAAAATAAAACTTTACATGGTTAATTTTAGTGAAATAGCTACAGCAGTAAAATGCAGAAGAAACATTTTACAGTACCGTTTTTTTAATTTTATACAAAAAGAACCCCCGTCCCCTTAACTGATCCAAGTAATCATTTGAGAATTCGTATATTTTTAAGTTCTAATTAAATTATATGAAGAATTGAAGAAATAATTTTCAGTGCCTTTTGCGGCCGCTAAATGCAAAATGTACAAAATGTACCGAATTCTCAGGAACGAAGGTTAAATAGCCCTATTCTAATTTAAATGAAAAAAAGTACTGTTTCTCCCCACAAGAATTTATCAATGATATGCACACCCTATTCCTCATAAAAAATATCAATGACCGAAAGAGAATGAATATACACAAGGTCACATGGAAAGCTCAGGAACATCTATAGAAGTCTCAAAACGATACTAATAATACCACACTCGTATATCCCAGAGGATCTGCAGCTACTGATATAAGAGTGCATGAAAAGCGCGCGCATTAGAGCCATTAACGGTCAGTGTAAATGATAAGTTACAAGACAGTATTCCCCCTACAGAGGCTTTGTGTGCTAGCAGCTAGAAATGTTGAAGCATCTTTATCCCTAATTCATCAGCATCACTCTTGTGAGGCAAATTAAAAACACAGGATGTCTCTGTTAGCAGAAGAGGTAAGTACTGCGGAAGCATCCCTCCAGGAGAAACAGAAAGACGGAGAGAGGGAAAGAGCAGCTCGGAATCTGCAAGCTACTTAATGATTAATGTTCGGCAGACATTTATCGTGGCCATAAATTACGGAACTCATCAGAGCAACAATAGACCGATAATATGAAAATTTCCCCTGGCCTAGATAACGTGATTATGGCAGAATATTATTATAATTGATGCCAGCGGGCTTTAATTTCAACACAACTTTTCCATTACAGCCATATCCAGTGTCTGTCCAGAGACTTGTTTAATATGATCAAGTGTTTCCTCTTCTTCCCTCCCCCTTCTCATCTTATCAGTACAATGCACTCAGCGGGAAGAAAAACGTCCTAATCATCAAGTGAGGTGAGCCTCACATTTAATATGAAGCTTATACTAACTAGCACTCGGGAGAGTTTTCAATCATCTTGATATTATCACATGAATCCGCTACCAAAGCAAGATTTCAGATTAACACCGAGACACAGTCTTAATTCCCTCTCATTACTGATGTATTAGGATAGCCAATGATGACAAGTGACCATACTTAAAAGTGATAGGGGAAAGTGGTTAATTAAACGACGGGAAAATTTAACCAAAGAAAATGAATTTTAAAATTACTTACAATTAAAACTGTATTTGTATTAAACGTTTTCATATAAGTAATGTCAGATGTTTTCTGTGTGCATTTCTATCAGTTTAATATATACTCCAGAATGATTTTGTTCTTGTCGTTAAGGAGAAAATTTTCAATGTTTATCCTTAACAATGCTCCACATTAGAGAAAAGAAATACTGCAAGTATTTCTTTTCTCTAATTGCGGTACAAGAAGCAGTTTAATTTTCCGATTAAATTTCCAATTTTTCTGTACGGGAAATCTAATAAGTGAATGGAGGAAATTTTTTCTCTTGAGATCATACAAAAAAAAAAGCAAACAGATGAAACTGTTTAAAATATTCAAGCATTATTACAATCTTTGAAAATTCTCGCCAATAAACAGACACAAACTGATGTTAGAGGTATTTGATCATCTTATATACTCCCACATTTATAAAATATATTTAACTTAGTTGAAAATAAAGGAGGATTTGGCAATGGGGGTAAGTGCAGCGGCAGCAGTTCGTCAGATGGCTAAATTTCGTCAACATTAGTTATCCTGATTCCACTAATACTAGTTTATCCAAAAAATAAATTATGTAATCCTTTCCTGGTAGATTTTATCTAGGCTACATCATTCTATGCAACAGAAATGCATAAGCAATCCAATTAATGTCACCATTAGTAGCCTTCTTTAATTCGCTGACTTTTTTTTTTTCTCGCAGACACTAGTAATTACTTCACTGTCATCGTTTTCTGAACAAGCTGAATTTCAACTCTAAAATAAACTGCGATTCTGTTCAGTAGTGCCTATTTGTAAAAAAAAAAATAAAAAATAAAATAAAATAAATGCTGATTAAATCATCTGTATAAAGATTGGTGTGATTAAGTGAAAGTATGTGATTTCTAAGTTGAATGTGATCATTTGTCAAAAACTGAATATGTAATAAATGAACAATGTTGACTGTATTCCCACGCATGCAACGTTATCTATCAACCCCCCCCCCCCCCAATCGTAATATACAACTGTTGGAATAAAATGAGAAAAGATCAGCGTAACTAAGTTCATTACTAAACTTTTAATTTCACGAAAATTTGTGAGAAATAAATTACATATCAACGCCAAAGTTCTTGTTGCTCAGCCTTTTGCTAGTCAATATTAAAAGACTTCGTACAACACAGGTGGGATTGAAAGTTTCTCCATAAACTCCTATGAGTAAAATAAAAAAATAAAAAAAAAACTATGAGAGAGAGAAAGGAGAGAGGAAAAACTAGTGAGATAATTTTATTAGCACCGCATCTGGAAGAGGACAAAGTTGAGTAAAAACCGAAGCGCCTATGCAAATCACGTAGTCTATTTAATTAAGCTACTCGCTAATTAGCAGTGGGTAGAATGTTGAAAATCTACTAATTACCGGTTGCCTAACTTTGCAATTAAAAGGAAGGGAAATATCTGAAGCCTTTAATGGGCAAAGAGAGTATGAAGGCAACATGACAGGTAACAGAGGGAGAGGAGAAATCAGCCAGCATTAATGCAGCGCAAGTAACTCATTACAGAGACTTTTCTGTATACTTTTAATATTCCTCACTTCAAAGGGGGAAAAAAGTGCTTTAACGTCTCAGTTCCTTCATTTTAAATAAATGATTTACGCTTTAAAAACAAAGATGGGCAATGTTAATTGAAACTTCCAATTAGTGAAAGAAATCTACAATGGAAAGTTAAGTTTCATTACACACAAAGTTCCTTAATCTCTGCTAGTCTTGGGAATTTGGAGATGCATTTAAGTTTCTAACTGAAAATAATACTCGAATTGAGTATTAATAACTGTCACTTGCTAAATTGCAGCTTTTATTAGCTTTGTTTTCTTAATACTTCTGGCACTGTGCAAATAAATTTATCCAATGTACATATGTGATTTTATACTGCATATGGAAATCACAGAATCCGAAATGCCAACATTACAAATGACCAAGCCACAGAAACGTATGAAGAAGGAGAAAATGAAAGGGGGGGGGGGGTGCACTTAAAATGCACGAATTTTAAGTTATAGGATATTTCACAATAGGAAATGCCAAATAATAATTTTTGGATTCTCCTGCCAAATTTATTATGCGCACTCCTCCACTTACAATCACTGATTGGTTAATTAGCAACAAATGTTTTGTACGAAAATTCGTTTCTGTGCCGTTCACCGTTTCACTTTAGATAGACTGCAGTGGACACAACAACATGCAGGCAAACATTTAGTCTGCTCTCGCTGCAAAATTGTAAACAGCCGGCTGATCAAAGAGGCGGCAATATACAATTTTTTTAAATTTTTATTCGGTGTTCAGGCCTTATTTATTTTAATATTGATCATTCTAAGAATTTTTTGTTTTTATGATAAAAATTTTGTTTCTTAAAAATGAACTTATGAACCATGCCCCGGCGGCGTCCCCTTCGTAGCAACGCCGGCATGCCCGCTTCCGCCGGCCCTGCTTACAATTCTGCCAAGCAAAAATCGTCGTTAACAGAAACAACAAAACTTTTTTTCACGTGTTACTTTTAGCAATAGTAGTGTTTAAATTCTCTATACAATATAAAATATGCTTCGATTGAAATCAAATAAAAAACTAGCAATATAATAAAATAGCAGATAATAAAAATAATAATGGCTAAATAATAAAATATACCAACTTGGATGAAAGAAAAGAAAAAAAAAAAACGATGTATAATAGTGATGCATACTAAAATTCCGGAACATGAAAGTGAAAGCACGCTAATTCCAGTATATCAGCACTTCTCATAAATCAGCTGGCAGAAGTGACAAGTTGTATACATTTAGATGGGTCTTACAAATGCGGATTAACATCCACACTTATTACTCTAAATGCCACCAACTGTTTCTATCCGAAAACGATGCACATATTTCAATTATATGACTGTTAAGCTGAATGTTAGAAACTTATTAAAACCATTGTTTTGAACTACCCAAAAGTAACAAGCAGAAAATTGCAGTAATGATTTTAGTCCATATCTCCTCCTCTTTTTTTTTTTTTTTTTTTTCCTTCCCTTAGTGGCTTGAGGAAGTTCCATGTTTGGCCTCTAGAGTATGGTTTCGGGATTTCAACCCACTAATGTAATTTGACCCACCATAGGCTAAAAGCCTTTGGTGGGTAAAATTTTTATGCTGCTTTTCCGTGGTCAGATTACTGCTTTCGCTATCATGATCCAAATATCTGCGCTGAACTAGTAACCGAAATAATCCTCACTGGAATGAGAGCCTTCAGTCCCAACTCCACTGCAAACCCCCGCCCTGTATCCAAGCTCGGTTATCAAGAAGAAAAAAAAAACCATCTGCTGTCCATGATAAAAATGCAGCTTATGTTCAATGGCTTAAATTAAAAACTCCAGCTTCTCACTCAGCTTACATAACAGCTGTGTAAAAAACATGTGTAAAAATTTTATCAATGATTTCAAAGCAGACTTCGCAAGAATGAAATGTCATAAACTAGCTTCCTGCTTAACTGGCAGTCAAGCCTTCTGGTCCATTGGTAAATCTGTTGAACGTACCTTTTGTCCTTGTATGTTGCCACCTCTCTTGCATCCCAAAGGCACTATGATAACCTCACCCAAAGAAACGGCGGACCTCTTGGCATCCATTCCCCCCCCCTCCAACTCCTGCCTGGACGACTAAAGTAAATCACCTCCTATACTTCACTTCCACTATTTTTATATATTAACTGCGTGTGTTCTGCCCACTGCATGCCTCCTCTGAACTTCTGCCAAAAACATCAGAAAAAACCCTCATTAATCTTGATAAGGTTCCTGGTCCAGACAGCATTCCTCTGGTTGTGCTCAGGACATGTTCCAGAATTGATACCAGCCCTGTATCGTCTACATAAGCTTTCATATTCTACTGGCATCTACCCAACATACGAAAGCAAGTCCACATCCAGCCTGTACCCCAAAAAGGAAAACAAACGTCAGCCATCTAATTATCATCTCATTGTTCTCACCCAGTAATTTCAAAAGTGACGGAGAAGGTTATCAACAACGAGCTTTTTCATTATCTGGAGACTCATCAATATGGATTCCACCATTCTCGTTCTACAGCCGACTTTCTAGCTAATCTCATCTACCTTTGGACTCGGACCATGGAAAGATTTGGAGGAACTCATGTTATCGCTCTCGATATTTCTAAGGCATTTGATCGCGTCTGGCACCAAAGCCTCCCGAACAAAATGCCATCTTATGGCCTCCCTGCTGCACTCTGTGATTGGATTGCCAGCTTCCTCACTGGTCGTTCATTGTGTGTTATAGTGGATGGCTTCCTATCATCAGATTTCCCCATCAATGCTGGAGTGCCTCAGGGTTCTGTGCTCTCACCTACATTCTTCTTCCTTTACATCAATGACCTCCTTTCTCTGACTACAAATCCTATTCACAGCTTCGCCGATGACAGTACTCTTCATCATTAGGGTACTGCAGATAAAGCCTGCAGTACCCTAATGTTAGATGCCTCAAGATTTTCCATAACCAGTGACTTGAACACTCAACATCCTGAAATGGGGTGAAGACAATTAGTAAATTTGCAACAAAAACTCAAGCCTGCATTATTACCCTCAAGAAAAATCCTACCTCATCCCATTTCATTTTTGATAATGTTCCGGTTCTCTTCTTGGGTTGACTATCACATCCAGTTTATACTGGCACAAACATATTACTCACATTGCTTCCTTAGCCTCTAAAAAGCTTCCTGTTCTTTTCCGTTCTAAACATTACTTTTCTTCCTCTCAATTACTAACACTCTAAAAGTCTCAGATCTATCCAGCTTTAGAATATTGTTCCCACATTTGGGGTTCTTAATTCTTAATGATATTCAGAGTTCCCACTGAATATCATTAAGAATTCTTGATAATATTCAGAGGAGGGTAATTCACTTAATAGCAACCCTTCCCTCACGGACTCCCTTAATAAAGACGAATGTCGTTATTGAGATTACGCTTCTAATGTACATGAAATATTACTACTCTGAAAGGGTCTGATGCCAATTTTTACTTTGTAACCATGCACAGAATAACCGGATTAAAATGTATAATTTTCATTGATCAAACTCATCTATGTGAAGATTATATTCAGGATGGAAAGGACAAATTTACTGTATGTGGAAGTCAAACTATATACAGTGTTGAAGTCAATTTATACTTTCGATATCAAATAAATATAGTTTTACATGGATCTTAAACCTAACTTCCATTACTAATTCAGTGCGTGAGATCTGCTGATGACTGCCATCCCATTTTTATGACTTGATTCTTTCCCGTGGCGCCGTAGCCTTGTGAAAATGTTTTTAGTTCTACAATGCTAAACCACCAGAAGGAAAGGAATTATAAGTCGGATTTTTTTTTACTAGGCTTCTCCCAAGCCGATTCCTAAGTTAGTCAATCTTTGGCGCATGCAAGTAAGGTTTTTTGCGGGAAACCGCTTATACACTTTACAATGAAATATAATCCACGGTTAACACTGCACAATCCACTGTCTGCCCTACATCATCAGTCATGCACAACACAGTATTTTTATCTAACAACTGCGTATGTTCTCTGATCGATTCGCCTAGTTTTGTAGGATGAAACCTTGTATGAGGTAGTAGAGTTTTCCCTCCCATGCAAAACTACGGAAAAATCGACCACAAGACTTGCACTATTTCAGACAGTAATAAGACTTAAGGTAAGATAGCTAGGAGCTAGAACTGACTGTCGTACTATCTAGAAGCCACAAAATCATTGTGACCATTAGTTCTATCGGTGATAACTAAGGATCGAGACTGGCTGCTCACCGATTTCCAAAAGCCAGTCTAAAAGAGTTTCGCCTACTGATTTTTGGCGAATGAAACACATCGGACAGCAGAAAGACAAAGCAATGTGAACCTAAAATGGACAGAGAATCCTTATTTATTACACACAGAAGGTCAGTGCTGGATTTTTAGGTAATTTGCAACACAGCAATTAGACAACAGCACAAACAATTCATGCTAACATAGATGTCAGCTGCACGCATTTCCCCGACAGCTTTCTGTATCAAAACTAGAACTCTTTGAATTCTAGTTTTGATACAGAGAATTTTTTTTTTTTTTTTATGTTACCACAATCCATGAAAAGTTGCAAACCTATAGTACATTAGTACCGAGAGTAGGTTAAAGATTTTTTCTTTCTATTTTTACTTCTTTACATAACCGGGAAATCTACACCTGAATCGAAACTTAACATGCAACATTTTCAAGAGACTTCAGACCTCCAATAAACGGGGAGGTCTCACACTGGGAAATGAAATTTATCCCCCACCTAAAGACAATTAAACATCCATGCCCACGATGGGAATCGAAACCGCACTCTGTTGTTTGGAGAGAGCGGATACGCTAACCACTCGCCCAACCAGGCTGGTAGGGCAACAGCCAGAGCAACTTAGTTATGTGCATGTAGGTAGCCAAGAAACACAAAGCAATATGCACCTGAAACGGACTGCGTATCCTTAAATAGCTCTTATAACCTATGAAACTCAAAAGACAAACACTCCGTTTCAATATATCAGCTTAAGGTAAAAATTGCATCTCTCAGCTATTAATTCTATATTTTGCAGCTTTATGTTGAAGAATTAAAAACTGGTTATGCACAAAGCTATCCTTAAAGTTTAGTTGAAATTTCAGAACCAAATATTACACGTTATCCAGTCGGGTTTGCTACTCTGTTCAGAAATACGGACAGACAAAATAATTCTGGACCTTGAACATTTTAAAAAAAGCAACTAAATTCGTTTTTCAGAACAGACCTTTCACACCCTTGAACAGTGTTGACAGAACACACACCACCACAAGGTAGTGATGTAACAGAAACGGTATAAAACGAAAATTCTTTTTTTTCCTTTTAGGTACTTTCTACTACTAATTCTATTATTTATTATTGTCGGTCTTTCACCGTGAAACTGAAATCCATCTAGAGTGGCAACAACATGAATTACTCAAATTCTGCCTTTATTATGTGATGATCTCAGACTAAAAGCACCCAGTCAGCCCTCTAAGGTAAACTAATGTCATAGCTAAAGACCGTGCAGGGAAAAAAATAAATAATAAAATAAATATAAATTAAAAAATCGAACAGTGGGTGAATACTGGACGATTACTGCTATGGGTAAACTGATAAACGTAGCACGATATTCCACTGACGAATAGGTTGCTTGTGCCCATCTACGAAAGCTTGTCTTCTCCTTCGCTTTAATTTTCTAATATCCAATTTTTTTTTAAATTAATATGTTCACTTGCTAAGCATTACACATTCATTTATATGTTGTTGTTTGGATTTACGCCCGGAGCGATTAACCCACTGATCATGGACAAGTGATTATCTTTATTAAATGCGTGTTCACCTGGCCGATTCCCCACCCCCGCCCGCTTATTCCCTTTGGGGAATAAAAGGCGTTAGCAATATACTTGTGATGTAAGAATAAAAAGGACATTAACTAGACAGCCATATTAATCTACAGTAGTGCTCAAAAAACAGCAACAACACAGTTTTTGCTCTTAGTGTTTAGGTAGTGAATGAAAGTTATGCTTAGTTTGATATTACAATTTCACTGCAAAATGAAATAACATAAAGCACATTGTCAATTATGTAATATTTAAGAAATCATAAAAACTGAAGCGGTACAATATATAGCACACTCGTATTGTGGGTTTCTTGTATTTGTCTCAATGTTCAATAGGATTAAGATCCGTTCTCTTATCAGACCACGAGAAAGATCTGACTTTCGACTCTGCCAATATTGTTTTAGCTATGAATGAGGAGGATAAGGTATTAGTGAAAGTAAGAAAATAATCTCAACGTTTAAGTCATTGGAAGGGTCAGTGCGAAACCCTTGAAGTGGTTTTAATTGATGCTACACCCGAGAGGTTTTAGTCATAACTTCTCATAAACACGTTTTTTCTGTTTAGGTTTCATTCGGCTGAATTTCTTAAGACTCTACTAATGGAGGACGAAGTGGCGTGTAAATTTTAATGTGAACAAATCCAAATATATTCGATTAGCTAAGAATATCTCTTTAGATGGATACTAGATGGTTATAAGTTGAACTGACAGGGGAAAAAAAAAAAGGTAATAAATGCAAACATTGGTTGAAGATAAGATATCCGATCTCTTACGGATTTTTTTTTTCTTTCCAGAAGCTCAGGTTTTTCATCCTACATACAGGCAAATCAGCCAACAGGTCACGCGAAATTTACAGACACAAAATACTAGTGATGGCGAACGGTAGGTGGCATTGTGTGTTGATGGTGGTAGTATCGTAGTGTGTTGTGGTAGTAGTAGGATTAAGTAGGGGAGATGGTGAGTTGTTGTGGAGTAGCATGGCCTCCCACGATGAGTTCAAGAATTCTTTCGCGATGTCACGTAATAATAACAAACATTTAGATATTTTGATTGATAGGATTTAAGTTTTTAGTCAAGTCAAGCCAATAATGGATTATGTCCACCACACTTTTACTCATCTTCTAACTCCTCTTGTTCCGGACATATAACGAAAAACTTCCTTTGAATCTATTCTACAGAAAACTTTTAGTAATTCTTATGTTTCTATCGCATTCTCTCTTCCAACTATCAACCAACTTTCATAACGCACAAACCTTCGATCTCTCTTCATAGCCCAACTGGTTGGCCATGATAAGCAGTTAGCATATCCGCTCTCCAATCAAAAGACTGGATTTAAACACTCGCTGTAGGCATAGATATTCGTGAATATCTTTTCAAAGTGGTAGATACATTTTGTTATTTTGGTGTGAGAACATCACTACTTAGTGATGTTCTCAAATTAATGCAAATGTATAGTTTACCCCCAGTTTGTAGATCTCTGCTTGGCGTCTTGCCAAGAATAGTCGATTCATGCTGAAGGGGAGAAAGAAATGGACGTACGAAATGTCGCCAACACGCGAAATCACGTGCTTTATATGTAAAAATTTCCAACTGTTATACAAGCAACATAGTTAACTACAATGATCATAAAAGAGAAGTTAATTTTCCGACGTGTAATAATAAACAACTCATCCCAAATACGGACTGATTACCCTATTATCGGAATGGATTCTCCTCCTGTTGACATGCGCAGAAGTGTCGAAGGGTCTCGCATCTGTGGGCGTACAATTTTCACCTGTGTCACATCTTCCAGACCAATGGCCATAATCCCCAAAGATAGATAAAATACTAAACGCTTCCCAAAAATCCCCCCACTATCTACCACAGAAGACTACAATAAAACTATCACCATCCCATACATTAAAAGCACATCTGAAAAGATATCTAGGGTACTTAACAGGTTTATAACCTGATGTATCCACAAAAAATGAAGTTCCATAGTCCTTACGGCATCTGTCACATGCCTCATCCAAAGAATCATTTGGATTGAAAAATAAATGAATTGTTATTCCTCTTTATAAAACTTTGATAATAAGCTGCAGGTTCGAATCCTGACATGGATGTTTGTTATTGTCTCATTCATATATATAAATAGATACTCTCCCATGATTGGCTGAGTCGCCATGGGAAAAGAATATCCAATCCTCCTGCACATAGAGGCTTTCACACAGTGGTGGTGATTTACAGGCTGATCATTATAAGGTGTCGATACGATCACAGTGGGAGTACTTTTCAGATTTAGTTCATTCCTATTTGAGTAATTTTATTATTATTATTATGTGACACCTCCAGGAGTCCAAAGACTCATCGAGGGAGAGTGTGTAAACAGCATTGAACGATTGATCTCCTTCCAACTACTAACCGTGCATAAACTTGCTTAACTTTTTGCGAACCATTAGTAACAGAGGCTCTACCAATCGACCACCTTTGCTGAAAGCACTTTTAGAGTCAAAAGGAGACTGAATGTAAAAAAAACTACAAGACAACAATATTCTAAGAAAATATCAACTAGATAAAAACCTGAAGAAACTACCGAAACAGAACATAATCATCGAAGAACATTGGTTCAAATTAAAGGAAATAAACACTTTAATAAAGTAATTACAGTAATTAAATAGCACAACTATGTCATGCGCATTGGTCACTGGATTCCCTCCCATCTCCATCTAGCAAGGTAATCCATCTACTATTATTTTACCTCCTACTTGCCACATAATGAAAAACTCCTTGGGATTGTCTTTTGGATTGCAGCACCAGTCACTTCTCACATTCTAAATTTTCTCCCATTATAATACTAGCCACTTTCCTAGCCTGAACCTTATATCCCTCATGCAACTGTTCACCTCTCTCTTTATATGCATTCCATAATCTCTTTTTCTTCTGCAATTCCTATTTTATTCCTTGTCATCTATTTGTGTATGCAATCTGTCCTTGCTGTCCTCAATTTTTTCTGACATATCTTCCATGCATTAACATTTGACTTGAAACAAAGAACACGTCAGATTGGATATCAGGAGGTTGTTGAGATGGATAAAAGATAATAGTGTGATAGAAATGGTAGTAAGCGTGTTGCTCAGGTATGAGAGTGGCGAGATGAGGCAGAGAGCAAGGATTATGAATGAAATGTTAGCAGAAATGTGTGAGGAGAAAGGAGTGCAGTTTGTTAATGTGTGGAATGAATTTGCTGAGCAAAAGTGAACTGTATAAGAGTGATGAACTGCATTTGAATGATTTGGTGTGAGTCACTTGAGAGACTGCTGCTGAAAGGTAGAGAAGTGAGTGCAGAGAATGAATCTGATCAAATGGGAAGCTATTTAGAAGAACGGGAGAGTAAGACAAGAGAGACTGAAGAGGTAGTTATGAATGAAGAAGTGAATAGCTTGAGTATAGAGAATGAGAGAACAGGTGTGCAAGACAGACAGGAAAATGGGGGAGCTCCAGTTGGACAGAGGAACAGCGTGAGAAAGGTAGATGCTCCAAGAGGATGTGAATGCATGTGTAGACAAAAAAAAAGGGAAGGGGATGACCTGGACTCAAGGGAAAACATTTGGATTTGAAGAAGGTTCTAATATGAATAAGGAGAAAAAAATGGCTCGAGTTAACCATGGAGAAGTCACATCAAATAAGTGGTATCGGTGGACCTAGCTATAGATTCAGGAAAGAGCTACTATGTTTATATACAAATGCTAGAAGTGTAAGAAACAAGGCAAATGAAATGGTTGCATTAATTGAGTCTGTCCACCCAAGAATTGTTGGAATAAGTGAGACTAGTTGGATGAGGATGACATTCTAACAGGAATAGAGATGAAAGGGTATGATGTGTTTCGTGAATGTAGAAAGGAGAAAAAGGGAGGGGGAGGGAGTGCTCTTGATGATAGAGAAAGAGTTATGTCCATATAAAATAGAGATGCAAGATGGAAATAGTGGCAGTGGTTTTGAGGCATTATAGTGGGAGATAAAGGTGAATAGAATGATACTTAATGGATGTTGTTATAGACCTGGTGATGTGGATGGTAGTGACTATGATATGTATAATCAAATTAGCCAAGCAAATAAGAAAAGGGTGATCATTATGGGTGCATAATAGGGTGATCATTATGGGTGCAACTCAAGAAAATGCATTTCTTGAGTTTTGGAGAGACAACTCCCTCAGACAGTATGTAACAGAGGGCACACAAGGACTGACAGTCTTGGATTTGATCATCTCATCAGATGATGTAATTATAAATGAGGTGTCAAATCACCCTCCAGTTGGTAACAGTGACCATGAAGTGATTACCTGGGTGGTTGCCAGCAGTATGAGGATCTTTGTGAGAAAAGGATATATATATATATATATATATATATATATATATATATATATATATATGGAACTACAAGGCTTTGACGATTATGAGGAGCTCAGGAGACAGCTGCAGTTGTAGCATGGAATGAGGAATTAGCTGGAAAAGAGATCGAATCTATTTAGTAGAAGCAATGTCTAAATGTTCCAGGGGTCAGAAGGTTAAATAAGTAGATGTAAAATGGATGAATGAAGAGATTAAGCATGCGATACAGAGGAAAAAAGCATTATGGAGGCAGCATAAGAGAAGTGGTAATAATCAATTCCATGAAGAATTGATTATTACCACTTCTCTATTGAGTATTGATTATTACAAAGAACAGTCAAGGAGGGTGACTAGATTGGTAAGGGTAGCAAAAGTGAAGTATGAGCAGCAGTTAGGCAATCAAGCCAAAAAAACTTAGAGAGTTCTTTCGATATTTGGCCAGCAAAAAAAAAAAAAGAATGATTATGGAAGGATGATATTGATTGGAGAAAATGGTATAAGAACAACTGCCGCAGAAGATATAGTGGAGATACTTAATGAGCAGTTCATAAGGGTCTTTCATTCTTGTGAATGTGACATTATGGAGTTTGAGAGCAGTTGATGAGGAGGAGAGACTTACTGTAAATGAGCAAGAGGTATATGGGGAAACTGAGCAAACACCCCCTCATTTCTCAAGTGAATACCCAACATGTGGCTAACCCAGCTCTGTTCTATTCTTGCATTTCTAGTTACTCCTGTGCCAACACACTCACTTGCCCAGAAAATATCAGTCTTTCCAAATGATGGCATCCTTTTGTATTCAAATGTAATCAGTCTTTTGCACACAGCTCTATTTTATTGTCAAATGTACTCCACACATCCACATAATCTAGACCTCTCTTTTTGTACATCTGAAATAAGTTTATTCATTAACCTTGGGATTTTTTTATTTATTTTTTTTTTTTAAACAATTGAGTAAGGCCTATTATCCAATGGAATTATTTCAGCCATAGTGAAATGCAAAGATTTTGTCTGTTTGTCATCTGCATCCTTTTTTTAGTTTCTTTGTTAATGCCAACTAATATTTGTTGCTTTAGTGGATTTACTTCAGATTCTGACTGCTTGCTTGTTCTCATTTTGTAGTTTGATATTTCAGTTTCACTTTATTTAATTTTTTTTATATAAATTTGTTGCTATTCTTGCATTTTTACATGATTTGTCATAGATTAATTTTACATTTTGCAAATTTTGAATCTTCCCAAAAATAGTTAAAACTTAACAGATTATTATGTGATATCATCCCTCTTACTTCCTAATGTGGTGTGATATCATCCCTCTTACTAATGTGGTGTCCTCTCAAATGCCTTTGCAAAGTCCAACAATATCACAGTGTAGGCATTTCCTTAATCCAAATGGATTGTCTCTCTATTAAAGAGAGAGAGAGAGAGATTATATTAAACTGATAAGAAAGTTTACTCTCTTTCTATAATAAAGCTGATCCTCGTAGTATCACACTCCTATATGTATTTTAACTAACTTTACCAAAACCTTAACCACCGCTCCTAAGATACTAATACATCTAATTTGCTTCATCTATTTTTGATCCTCCCTTCTAATGGAATAATCTTATATTAGTTCCAATCTCTTGGGACCGTCACAATGTTGAGACTGAAATTAAACTGTCCCATTCACATTTTTTGAAAAGTCTGATGTAAAATAGAAATAGCAGAATCCATACAAGTAATCAGTAATTACCCAATGGATTGCCAAGTAGTGAAGAAGCTGGTTGTTGACAACCTACTCCACTTTTCAGAGTGAAGTGAGGGCATTGGGATAATAGTTTGATGGATGAATTTTCCTTTTTTTTAGGAACAGGCCAGATAAAAAGCTTATTTTCATGCTGTTGAATAGGTGCCCAACGAGTAAGACATCTCATACAGGTGATGCTCTATGGTGTTTGCTCTGGAGCACAAGCTCTTAATACAAATGGAGGGATACCACCTGAGCTGGAGGACTTATCAAAGCTAGTGTATACTTTTCTGATGTCCTACTGATGAACAATCTGAGAAGGCATAGTGAGGGTGATTTGTAGAATAGTAGGGGGCAGTTGTCCACGAGGTCTGCTTCTTTAGGAGATGTTGCCAATGTTCCATGAGGATGAGAATGCAAAAGGGGAGAAAAAGAGAGAGATGGAAACATACTATGGCAGACGTTTTGTCCAACAGCCTTGGTAAGGGACCAAAAGAGATTTAATATGATTTTTTGCACTTGTCACAAGCTGTAGTGAAGTTTTTAGTTTGAGCCACTGAGTGCATGCTGCATATTTAGCTTGGACTGCCAATTTGGGACAATTATTAACACCAATGATGCAGATAAGATTGGATACTGGTGACAGATCACTGATATATATATATATATATATATATATATATAGGAAAAAGAGAAATCACAGTGCCTTAGAGTACTCCAGCATTGATAGATATATCGGATGAGAGATGAACAAGCATAGAAGTGGGATATCCACTCAGAAAAGTTAAAGGAAATCATAAGATCTCCTCTCTTCTGCCCTTTTTGAGTGAATTGCCAAGGATTGGGTAAGGATTGAGGAATTTGAGTGGAATAGGAAATAAAGACAATCATCAAGCAAGAATAATTTCAGTTATCGAATTGCAAGATACTTGAATTAAGATGGCAGAAGCAAAATCAGACCAATGAAAAGAGGTACAAAAATTGTAAAGATCCAATTGGCAGCTTTGTAGCATTAAAATGCACGTGATAAAATCCAAACTAATCTCTGCCTCAGTGGCAGAGATTAGATTGGAGAAAGAACGATCTGTAGCAAAAGAAACAATGACATAGAGTTGTCAAGAGAAGAGCTAACATCAACAGTGTATTTGGAAGGAGAGCTAGTTAAGAAAAGGTATGGAGTGTTGGGTAAAGGATGACAATTATCTGTAATTCTACTAAGTGGGCTACAATTTGTATTAAATTTAGATCACTACTGAGAGCAAACTTCAGCTTCTCTTCTAGCTTGTTCTATGAGATTAGATAAGAGATTAGGGGAGCAAGTCAGAATTGCAGATGCTGAAATCTCTAAGGAAGATTACCTCACTCTCTACGTAATTAGACTGCAAGTAGTCAACTTTAAGAAAATGATGATCAAAAAAGGTCAATATAGTCAAATGTAAAGTGACTTCATGTGCAAACTTTGTTTGCTTACACTTGGATAAAAGATGAAACCAAGAATACAATTTATTGGCATCTTTAATTTATAGTGTAACAAAGTGAAAAAAATTTCAACATCTATTATAGCATCATTCTTCTCTTCAAATTCCTACAGTGATGACCTGGGCAAAGTTCCATCCACACCAGCAAGAATGACTCGCTTCATGTTGCCCACAGTCTTCCAACAAAAAGAAATCCAAAGAATCCTCAATAACCTGAACACAAACAAGGCATCCGGTCCTGATGGTATCCCAGCTATTGCACTAAAAAATTGTGCCCCAAAACTAACACTTATCCTGTATCACCTCTTCAATCTGTCCTATTCAACTGGCATCTACCCTACAATATGGAAACAGGTCCACATTCAACCCATCCCAAAGAAAGGTGATAAAATCAACCAACGAACTACCATCCAATTGCCCTCATTTCTGTTCTCTCTAAAGCTATGGAGAAAGTCATCAACAACCAACTCTTGGACAACCTAGAGTTATACCAACTAATCAGTGACCAGCAATATGGATTCCACCATTCACAAGATTAGATAAAGGGATCTACAGCTGATCTTGCTTTCACCACCCACCTCTGGACTCAAGTCATGGAGAAACTCTTGTGGTTGCCCGCGACATTTCAAATGCATTTGATCGGTTTTTGGCACAGGGTCTATTTAAGAAACTGCCGTTTTATGCTCTGCCTTCTTCACCCTGCAACGGAATCTCTAACTTTTTCACTGGTCGTTCACTGCTTGTCATGGTGAACTGTTTACTCTTCTCAGATTTCCTCACCAATGCAGGCGTATCCCAGGGTTCTGCCCTTTCACCCATTCTTGTATATAAATGATCTGCTATCTCAGACTTCCAATCCTAATCCATAGCTTTGCCGATGAGAGTACACTCCATTTCTCCTTTTTCATTCGACAAACCCTGTAGTGCTCAAGTATTAGAATCCTTAAGATCTACAACGACGAACACCCAGGTCTTCTAGCTACATCTCAGTGGGGCAAGGACAACCTTGTAAACTTCAATGCCACCAAAACTCAGTCCTGTCTGATCTCTTGCAAGAAAGAGCTCACATGCCTCCTCCTTACCTTAAGTAATACTGAGATATCTAAGCATGATCAAATTTCTCTACATGGAGTGACCTGTACCTCTGATCTTTCCTGGCATAACCACATTTCAACTATAGCTTCTGCAACTGCCAAAAAACTTAGTATACTTCTTTGCACAAGACACTTCCTCACCCCTTCACAGTTGCTAACTTTATATAAAGTCCAAATCTATCCATCCATGGAATACTGCTTCCATATTTAGGATGAAGTACAAAATCCTCTCTAAGACTACTCGATTCTATCCAGAAGAGGGCAATCAGGTTAATTAATGATCTCTCTCTCTCACACACCTACCCACTTCAATCCCTCTTGCACAGAAATTTGGTTTCTGCCCTTACATCTCTTTTATAGATGCTTTCATGGACAGTGCTCTGCAGAATTGGCCACTATTATTCTCCCACTCTCCGCCAAAATCATTAAAACAAGAGCCACTGCTAACCAACACCCATTTACATTCCATCTTTAAACTGACCAAACCAACTTCACTGGTTCCTCCTTCATCCCATTGACTTCTGTCCTTTGGAACAGTTCCCCCCCACTCTGCTTTCCCCCAAAGATTACAACCCGCAGCTGTTCAAGCAAAATTTGAACAGATTCCTCCTTTCTTCTATTCCTCTTGCCACACACAGCAATAATGTGCTATAGGTCTTGTGGCCTTTCGTGAGTGGATCAGATATTTAAAACAAAACAAAAAAAGGGTTAGAGAATCCTACAGACCAGTGCTGGATTTATTTAGGAGTATAACATCATTTGCATAAAGTGCTAAGATTATGGGGACTTCAACTATAGTGATATAAAATGAGCAGAAGAAAAAGCATGCAATATTGAGGGAATTGAATATTTAGATTTCTTGAAGGATAGCTGTCTTAGGCAGCATGTGGTGGAGGGAATGCGAAGATCAAGAGTTTGGGATTTGGTCATAGCATCAGAAGATCTGATTGTGACAGATGGCATACTTCCCCCCCCCTCCAGTTGGTGAGAGTGATCATGTAGTCCTGACTTGAAGGATGAACAGGCATGTGGAGGTATGAAAACAAAGAATATTATAAGGAAGGCAACTATCATAGATTTAGAAAGCAGCTTGCAGCAGCACTAGCAATGAATGAAAGAATTTGAAGGAAGAGGGGATCATTGGTGCATGAGAAATACTTAAGAAAAAACTGTCAACTGTAATGCCAGTGTATAGCTCGAGTGAAGATGATAAAGCGATTTGAAGTGAAATGAATGACAAAAAAAAATGAAAATAATAAATAAAATAAAATAAAAGGGCAATTGCAGAAGAAAATCAGATTATGGAAGGCATATAAAGAGAGAGAGAGGTGGAGAACAGTTGTACGAGGAATATAAGGCTTAGGCCAGAAAAGTGACTAAGTATTGTAAGGAGTGAAAAATTAGAATATGAGAGGATACTGGAGCTGCATTTCAAGAAGAATCCTAGGGAGTTTTTTTGCTATGTGGGAAGTAGGAGGAAAAATGAAGTGGATGGATTACATTGCTGGGTGGAGACTGAAAGCATTGCCAAAGCAGACAAAATAGTTGAGCTATTTAATGATCACTTTATTAGTGTTCCATCCTGATACTACAGGCTTTACTCCTAGAAGGATAATGACTAGTGAAGTGTTAGAAGAGAATGAGCAGGATGTATTCTGAATACTGAGTATGTTATTGTCAATAAGGCAGAAGGGGGACTAAATGGAATTTTACCAAGTGTTTTAAGGGAATATGCGAATATGCTATGGAACTGACTGTGCTAATAACTTTTCTGTTTAATGAAAGCCTTGCAATTGGATGATTCCTGGAGAGTGGAAAGAGGATAAGATAGTGCCACTGCATAAAGGTAGTGGTGGTAGAATGGAGGTAAGCTATAGGCCTGTTTGTATATCTTCTGTACTTGTTAAGATTTTGGAGAAACTGGTAAGAATACATATACAGAATTGGGAAGATGAGGGTAATATTATTTATGAAGGCTAGCATGGATCTGTTAAAGGATGCTCTTGTTTTAGTAATCTGTTTCCCTTTACAACAGAGTAACAAAAGCAGTGGATGAGAGTAAGGCATACACTATCTGTTTTTTAGGATTTTTCAATAAATTAACAAAAGTAATTCTGGATAAAGATTTTTTCAAAGGCATTTGACAGAGTACCACATGAAAAGTTGGTTTTTAAGTTGCAACAATATGGGTTTGGATATCAATCAGATTATTGAATTGGATAGGTAACTGACTTTCTGATAGATATCAGAGAGTTGTATATAGAGGAGCAGTATCAGGGAGTATGAAGGTTGCAAGTGGAGTTCCAAAGAGTTCAGTCCTGGGAGCATTACTGCAACAATTGTCACAGGACTGCAGGGAAATATTCAGTTGTTTGTGGATGATGTGAAGCTTGGGAGGTTTCTTAATAATAGTGATGATGTTTTGGCTCTTCAAGAGGATCAAATAAGCTGGAAGGGTGGGCAAATAAAAGGGATGTCAGTTTTTGCTACTAAATGTAACATTTTAAAATTTGGGATCCACAGATGGGATGCTTCATATTCACTTGGTTTAGTTATACTGGAAAACGTCCAGGAAGCAAGGGATCTTGGGGTAATTCTGGATAGAGATTTGAAGTTCCAAGGACATATTGCAAAGGTTGTGAAGATATCTCAGAGAACTGCAGCAATGTTGAGGAGAACATTGACCATGAGAAATAAAATTGTGCTGGTCCCATTGTATAAATAAAGCTTGATCAGACAACATTTGGATTTCTATGATCAGATCTCGTCACTGGGATTTGAAAGGGATGAAGTAGCCTTAGATAGGGTGCAGAGCCCAACCCTAGAAGTTGCAAAAGGTGGTGTGAGTAAAAGGGAAAGAAGGAAGTTATTTGCTTGGAGAGTGGCAGGAGCATGGAAGCATTGCCTGAGTGGGTGGTGAATATGAAGACTTGTGATGAGTTATTTGAGGAGTCGTATAACAGATTTTGTGTTGACCTCCTATGATGGGTCTTGTAACTCCATGGAAATCAAGAAAATAATAATAAGCCACTTTCCTTCATAATGTACTTCCATATACATGTGTAAAATCTTGCATAGAAGGATTTTATACAACAATTCCTTATATGCTGATTTTACCGGAAAATGTAAATCCATACAATATACTTGTGGTTAATTTTTTTATGTAAATATCCACAGGCCCTACAACCCTCCGAGGTTTGGAAGCTTCACAACATAAAATTGAGGTCACAACCCCGACCAATAGGCGGTAACACAAACACTTCAAAAGCAGAAACACCTACTCGACCTGACATAGCATCCACTTCCTCCATGTATTCAGACGACGACAAAGCACAGTCGAAACGGACCGCACCCCGTCAAACCCCCCCCTCTAAAAATCAGTTGCTATTTTCAACCCATTCACCCTTTCCTACCCTATATAAATATAAAAAAACGCTCCACCCATCCCTAATAATATAATATATATGTGTATATATATTATTCAAAAGACCCAGTTTTTTTTCCATTTCTATTTAATTCTCCCACATTCCCCCCCCCACACACACAGTAATTTGGAGATCGCAGAAAGAAGAAAAGCCACAATACCCAGAAAAAGGTATGTAAATTTCTCTTCCTTTATGCTACATATATTTATTGGTAAATATACATCTACAATGCCCTAAGAATCCGTGAGTAAAAAAGCCAATGACATTTAAACAGGGGCGCTCCTAAACAGAAGCAGACAAAATAGCAGTAAATATATTAATTTTTTTATGTTTATGTAGTATGGAAATAATTTAGAGTAAACTGTTAAATATTGTGACCGCCAAATTTCTGTAAAGAACAAAGAAAGTTAAATGTAAATTTAATCGTAACAAAGAAATATTCCAGCTGGATTAACTTATGACCTAAAGCAGTGGGGGGCATGCCCGAGAATTTTGCTGGCACGTCAACGATTTACATATAATATCCTTTTATAAGCTTATAAATTATTCCACCTTTTTTTTTAATTGTTACAATACGTACAAGTTAAGAGACAAGAGAGAGCAGCTATCAAGACATGAAATTGATTGGTGTGGTATTAACAAAAGATCACGCGACCAAAGACAAATGGAACCAACAAACAATTTTTGAGTTGAAATGGTTAGCCAGCCTGATTGGCCGAGTGGTTAGCGTATCCACTCTCCAGCCAAAAGAATGCAGGTTCGAATCTCGCCCTGAGCATGGATGTTTGTGATTGTCTGTGAAAGTACTAGTTGTAGTCGGCGGTAGATGGCATTGGTGTTAGACGAAGGTTAGTGAAGTAGTGAGACAAAGAGTTGTAGAGTAGATGTCCTCCCTCAATGAGTCTTTGGACACCCTGGAGGTGTGATATAATAATAATAATAATGCTGCTAATTCTCTTCAACAGAATTCCATAACATCTGCAACTCTCATAACAACATTCACTATATATTTCTTAGTTTTAAGACATTCACAACGGGAGGTCGTTTATCGTTCTGACAGAACTTCTCATTACCGGCGGGCTCAACTCGCACAAAGTTTCAACCCACCCTTGGTTCATTTTTATTGCCGCTTGTTTGTGTTTGAGCTTGAAGGGAACTCACACAAGCATTATATGACATGTTTGACATGTTTCAATTTGTGGTAGAATTTTATTTGAAGTTAGCCTTTGTGATCTGTCATAATGACATTGAGAATTTCAAATGCAATCAAACAAACACTTATTTCATGTAATTGAAAAATTGGACAATAGTTTTAGGTAGGTAGGTAGGTAGGTACTGTGTTTCCGGTGCAACATATGGTTTTGCTTGCCTATACAGTGTAGTTTCTGTGAGAGGGGTACATGTGATTCATTAGTTAGTACCGTTTTTATTCCAGCTGTCTCTAATTGCACTATTTGTTGAGAAATATATTACACAGACTGCAAAAGCCTCTGTACCTTATTCAGAGATACAATAAAACTTTTTTTTTTCTTGCATCTACAGTATATAATGGCTGTTGGGGAAGGCGTGTTGTTTTTTGTGTGGGAGGTATATATGTAAAACCTTTTAATGTCTTTTTTCGTAAAGTGAAATGAGGGGTGCCAGTTATACGCGAGGGCAAGTTATATTCGGTGGCAAGCGTTCGCCGACAAGTTGACATCCTTCTGCTGCTTCCCCTGCTCCGCTGACTTCTATGGTGAGTTACAATGCATAAATATTTTTCTCATAACCATTTCTTTTTTTTTTTTTTTCAAACCAACATCATTAAAATCAATTTAATAATGCAATAATCAATTTTATACTGAATAATATTATAAATTTTTGGTGATCAGAATGGGATATGTCAATGAAACTTACCAGAAGTTAATTTAATGATGTTGGCCTGAGGAAACTACAATATTGTAGCATTAGTCCTGTGATTGAACACTAATTTAAATGCGAACTTTTATATTTGTCAACATGCTACACTGTATACATTAAGTGTATTAATATTCTTTATGATTATGCCATAATTAATTATTAATATTTATTTACTAAAATAAAATGATGTCACACACATTGAATATATGGGAAAGAGTAATTGAAGGGAGGATACAGCAGGAAACGAAAATTGGTGAGGATCAGGTTGGATTTATGCCAGGAAGAGGAACAACGGATGTGATATTTGCGCTAAAGCGATTGATGGAGAAATATAGAGAGATACAAGTGGAGCTGCACATGGTGTTTATAGACCTGGAAAAGGCATACGACAGAGTGGCCACGCAGGAGGTATGGAGGTGTATGAGGAAGAAGGGGGTGTCAGAGAAGTACGTGAGGATGGTGAAGGAGATGTATGAGGGAACAGAAACTCAGGTCAGGTGTAGTGTCGGCATGACAGAAGGGTTCCCCATTGTCGTAGGGCTACACCAAGGGTCAGTTCTGAGCCCCTACCTCTTTGACCTGGTCATGGATGTACTAGTAGAGGATGTCAAGAAGGAGGCACCATGGAGCATGCTGTTTGCCAATGACATTGTTCTATGCGAATCATCCCGAGAGAAGCTTGAAAATACCCTGGAAGAGTGGAGAAAGGTATTGGAGGAGAGAGGCATGAAAATTAACCGGGAGAAGACTGAATATATATATCAACAGGGAGTGACGAGGATATGATCATACGACTTCAGGGTGAAAGGCTAATTTCAGGGAAGAAATTCAAGTACCTTGGGTCGGTTGCCGAGAGGAATGGTGACCTGGATGAGGAAATACAGCACCGAATAACACGTGGCTGGATGAACTGGAGGAAGATGAGTGGGGTCCTGTGCGACAAGAGAGTGAGTTGTAAGAGGAAAGGAAAGCTGAATAAGATGGTGGTGAGGCTGGTGATGCTTCATGGCGTGGAGATGTGGCCTATAACAAAGGCACAGGAGAGAAAGATGGAGGTAGCGGAGATGCGGATGTTGAGATGGATGAGTGGTGTGACAAAGGAGGACAGAATAAGGAATGACTACATCAGAGGGATGGTTAAGGTGGGACCAATTGGCAAGAAGATACAAGAAAGTAGGCTGAGGTGGTTCGGACATATAGAGAGGAAGGGTGAGGAGTATGTTGGTAAACAAGTGGAGTTGGAGGGAAGGAGGAAAAGAGACAGGCCCAAGCTCAGGTGGAGGGATAAGCTGACAGAGGATCTTAGGGAGAAAGGATGGAGTCCGAAGGATGCCCTGGGCCGGAGAACTTGGAAGAGGAAGGTTAAAGATCAGTACGCCGACCCCGTTTAACATGGGATAAGGCATAGTGAATATTAAATGGATATTAAATCCAACATTATTTCAAAGCCAACTACAGAAACTATAGACGTTTCGTGCAAAATTTGACCAGAGATCTTACGAGAATACACTCGCTGCCATACTACAAGTTGCCCTAGCCACTAGAGCAACTGGTAGTATGGCGGAGAGTGTATTCCCGTAAATTCGCTGGTCAAATTTCCCACAAAAATTCTATAGTTACTGTAGTCGGCTTTGAAATAATGTTGGATTTAATATCCACTTAATTTAGAAAGTTTTTTAACTTGGGTATATTATGTATTCAAGATACCAAGTAATTTTATATAAACTTGGTTTTTAATCCTATTTCCCATGTGAGCAAACAGATAAAGAAGTCAAGTTTGCGCCTGCACATAGTGCAAGTCTGAGGCAACACATGGTAGTGCAGCTCGTCTTAAAGATGGATTAAACTCTAATCACTTTCCTTAGTATTTTTCCCTTAATGTAAAGCACATCCCCTTGCGGAGATGTATGATGCTATGCATTAAAGGCAATAGTCACTACCCATATAGGTTTCGACCTTTATTGAGGTCTTGTCAGTGGGAGCCAGACATGACAATGCTAAGGTTGAAGTGATTTAATCATAAGGTTGAAGTGATTTATTTAATAAGGGCAAAGCATATTGTGGCAACTTGTTTAGGTAAAATTCATATAAGCTCTGCATTACTTCAATCTTAGCATTGTCAGGTCTGGCTGCCACTGATGAGACCTCAATAAAGGTCAAAACCAGTATGGGTAGTGACCATTCCGGTTGCCTAGAGTGACACTACCATGAGTTGCCACAGACTTGCATTATGTGCAGGCGCAAACTTGACTTACTTGTCTGTTTACTCGCTTGGGAAATAGGATTAAAAATCAAGTTTATATAAAATTACTTGGTATCTTGAATATACTTAATTTATATAATATTAATACTTATGTTAGTTTAATGTATGAACTTTAAAAAATTGGAATGGTATCTACGAGTAAGTTTATTGGGACTGAGCCCTCTAATACAGTAAGAATAAATAAAAATATAGTCTTAGAGAAAAAGAATTGAGAACAACTGATCCTTAGGATTCCCTGACTTTTCCCTTTTCTAATTCTATCCCAATGGCTTTAACAGGCCTTTAAGGCCCACAACCTTCCAAGCATGCTTGGATTTCGTAACCGAAATACGAGGATAGAATGGTCACTCCTATGCCTCAAGGTATTCTTGGCTGTATCGCTGTGTGTTCAAGGGGCCGGTTTGCCTGCTTGCGGGATGAAAAACACCAGATAAATTGGCGGAAAAAACCCTACTGCCCGCGCCCAAGACCGGCTAACTTGGCTATGGCTGAGGAAGATCCTTCAGCTCCTCACGTCTCCGACGGGAATCGAACCTAGGACACTCCTTCCCCAGGCATATGGTTGCGAAGCGCAAAGCCACTAGGCTAACCGCGCGGACCTTTTCTAATTGCACGTGCGTTCATTATGCATTTCATACCACGTATCCGCCAGTAGGCAGAAATAAGCAGCGGCAAGTGCATTATTGTTGCGTATGTGCACTGTTTTGTTTTTGCTACTGTAAATGAGAATTATAAAGATAATTTAATTTAGGCATATAATAAAATGTTGTTTTTTTTGAAACTATAAAAAATGCATTTGATTTAAGTTGTGAGTTATTTTGTTACAGTTCTACTGAACATGGCTGGTGAAAATAAAAAACCAATATTATCACAGTCAAGCAGCAGAGTTCCAAAGCTGGTGGACTGAAGAGTATGGCATGATTAATAAAGACAATAAAGCAATGTACATTTTATGTTCCGGGACAGTTGTGTGCAGAACGTCGTCAGTAAAATGGCATTATGTTAACAAGACAATTATTGTCACGTTTGATTTAATCAAAGCATTCAAAGCTAAATTACCAATTTTTAATCATGCCTTTATTTCCAATACTTTCGATATTTTCCAAATATAAAAAAATCCTTTGCAGATCTAGAATCCCATGAAAAAACAGATCGAGTTAAATTGACAAGAGAGTTTTCTACAGTTATTCAGTCGATAATCAATGGATTTTCTTCAAGATTTATGAAGTTCAGGCAATTTGCAGAGACATCAAAATTTATTTTGCATCCAGACACAACATCAACAGATAAACTCAATTTGGAGATTTTCGAGTGGCTGAATTTGGAAGATATAGAAATGCAACTAATCTATTTTTATCTAGTTCAATATGGAAACAAAAGTTTTTCGATTTGGGAAATGACTTGGAAATAATGGAGTTGTACAGAAGGTGTCACGAATAATAAAATAATAAAATGATCGATTGTTGAACGCAATTAAAAATAATGCAGAAGAGGAAATATTGAGAACTTGGAATGCCATTCCTGAAACCTTTTGTTGTTTAAAAAAACTAGCGATGGCTATATTATCAATTTTCTCCTCTACATATACTTGTGAGTCTATTTTTCGAAATGAATTTTATAAAAGACAGTTTAAGAAATAGAATGACTGATGAATCTAGTTCCACGTGTGGATTACTAAAAGTGACAAAATATAAACCTGATATAAAGCATTTGGTATCTAATGTACAACAGCAAAAATCTCATTAATAGATATATTGATATCGATAAATTAATTGATAATAGGTTGATATTGATTTGTATACGACAATGTGTATTTCAAATTATGAGTTCATTTATATGAAATTCTATGTTAAGTTTTAAACTTGTCTCAATAAAATAATGCAATTAATTTTGTATTAATTAGTGTTGTATTAATTAGTTGCTGACGTGCCGGGCACGTCAGCAACTTGATTTGTAAATTTTTGGCACACAGACATAAAAAGGTTCGCCACCACTGACCTAAGGCAATCACTATTGCGAAGGTCAAATATATACGAGTATATATTTGATAGTATATTTGATAGTTGAGAGTTTATTTTTCACTTGGTTGGACAGAAGCAATGACCTCTCATTGCTTCTGCCTTTGTATCTCCACTACTGGGCCTGGCTCATACTGACGAGACCTCAATAAAGGTCGAAACCGGTATGGATAGTGGCCCTTGCCTTAAACATAGCATTACACATATCTGCAAGGAGATGTGCTTTGCATTATGGAAGATAATGAGATAGGAGTGATGAGATCTTTCTCCACCTTTGCAACGAGTCACCTGGTGTTGCACTACCTTACCCCAGTCCTGAAGATACTTTCAGGCGCAAACTTTGTTTGCTCACACTTGGATAAAGGATTAAACTAAACTTATTATATTTGATAGTATATGAGTATATCAAGTATATACGAGGTTTCCCACCTTATCGCAACGACGAAAAAAGGTGGTGGGTGCAGACCCAGGAAACACTCAAAGGAATAAAATCATAGCAGGACCCAAGGTTAAATGAGCAAGAAAAAAGGGGGAGACATCGGCCGAAAAAGGGTCGTCATTCAGGTACTCAGAGGTTAGGCAGACACAACAGAGAGTCATGGTATTTGTCGTCATCGGAGGTGGTTCGTGGGTCAATCGTCTTCTGGCAGGTGGCCACAGAGAACGATGACCGTATCGATGTTCATGGTGGAATAAGTTCGTCTTCTTTCTGTTCTGGCTCCAGGTTCGGCAAAGTTATGCCGATTCAAAGTCAGAGACCCACGTTCCAGCCAACAGATGCCCGAAGTGTGAGATAACTCGTCTGAGTTTTTTTGAAAAAAGGCAGTTCCTGAATTCAAGCTGCTACGCCAGACAAAATAAAAAGTGACCTCATCATTCCTGGAAAAAAGTACCCGTGTGCGTAGCCAAGAAAAGGAAAGTAGCAGTGGGTAGTGATTTCAAGAATCTATTAGTGCGGACAAAACGACCATATACAAAATAAGGTTTAATATATATTGTTTTTCACTAGAGGCGGAATTTGTGACAGAGATTTCTTTAAAGTTTTTATGTTAAAAGTACTTGAGGACCGAAGACATTTAGTTAATCTTGAATTAACTTGTTCGCTTGGGTGAGATAGAATAGCATTGATTTAAGGTGAAGTGTTAATATGCTTAGAAATAAACTTTATTAGCTAAGCCTGCCTTTTGTTTAGCATGTGAAAATTTGCTGTGTATGACTAAGTGATAGCTAAAGTAGTACCACAAACAAGTTGTGATAACAGAGAATTGTTTACTTAAGAGGGTTAATTATAGTTCCCATCTTAATTTGCTGCTGAGGTTTAGAGCCTGAAATATTTTTGCGTTTAAAGTTAACTTCCAATGTACATTCAATTTGCATGAATAAATTGTTTTGTTTGTTAAATAATTTGCCTGATTCCTGCTTACCAATGCACTGCTCATAAAAATCGAATCTGTGTGACCTAGAGTGTTAAGTAGCCACGACTGAAAATTATTAATTTTGCATTGCTAGATTTAGTAATAAGTAAGAGAGGAAAATTCCGTGTTTTGCTGAGTGTAATTCTTTGGAAGGATATTCAACTCCTATCTACGAATTTTGATGGTGCAGTCAAATTAAAAATAAATTTTTAGAATTCAATTTAGAAAAATGCCAGTAGTCCAGACAAAGAGATTGGCTCCAGCCAGAGGCAATTTCTTAGTTCTGAGGGTTTTGAATAATATTTGCGGCCTTGAGACAAAGGGGGGGATTAAAGTTGAATGTGAGGATTAAAAATAAGAGACTAAATCGGGCAACATATTAAGAGCTAGGAGTTATGACTGTTAAGGTTAAAGTAAAGTTAAGATAAGTAAAATAAAAATTAGGAATGAAACAATTGTAATAAAATTTTACAATGGCACAGACAAAAAAGATTTAATACAAACGACATTAAATTTAAACATGATGAATAACAGTAGAGATAATGTGCACCCTTGTATCACACCTGATTTAAAATCAAACCTGTGCTTCCTTCAATACTAATTGCTGTACTCGCAACTCAAATATAAACTAAGTATGTACTGCTCAATATAATGTCCCATTTATCCAGCAAAACCGTAGCATTTTGAACAGCTTTTCTCTTGGAGTTTTGTTATGTGCTTTTTCCATCTCTACTAAACTAAAATACAGATCCATGTTATATTCCTATGATTTTCAACTATTTGTGTTGAATCTAAAGTGAAGTTTTCTAAAGTGAAAATCTGATTTTGACAACCTCTATTTGGCCTGAACTCAACTTGTTCTTCTCCAAGATTCTTTTCCACAATTTTTCACAGCCTTTTTCTCAAGTATATGTGAATAAACCTGGAACACTCAGTAGGGAAATTCCTCCATAATTTCACATTCAGATAATGCTCAGTTTAACAGTTAAGGCCAGATCTTGCTTGTCAGACTGACAGTTACTCCTAGCCTTCTGAAGCATAACCACATCACTTCTATAACATTCACTGCTTCCAATAAACTTGGTATTCTTTTTCACTAAAATACATTCCTTCTCTTTTCTTTAGCTACTAATTCTATGCAAATCACAAATCCACCTTACCATGGAATAATGCTTTCACATTTTTGGTAATGCACCTAAATACTGTCTAAAAATTCTTGATGCAGTTGAACTGAATGATGAAACCTCTTTCACAGACACTCTCTCTCTCCAGTCACTTTCTCACAGAAGGTCAGATTCCTCACTGCGTTGCATGTACAAATATTTCTATGGGTGCTCTTCAATGAAACTGGCATCCATCATGCACAGCCATTTCTACTAAACCTAAAGTAACATGAGCAACAACTGTTCAACAGCCTTTTACAGTTCAAATGCTGATTTAACAAACCTGCTACTTTGATTCATCTTTCATCCCACCTGCCTTTGTTATGTGCAATAGCTTTCCTCATCAAGTATTCTCCAAAGACCTTTAGCTAAGCAAAAGGAATATCAACAAATTGTTGGAAGTTTTTTCACTTGTATACTATAAATTAAACATACCACGAAATTATGTACTTGGTTTAATCCTTTATCTAAGTGTGGGAATTATATCAGGGGTGAATATTCAGGGTGTGCTAGGTCTGCAGTGCTCATCCACCAAATAGCAATATCACCGATATTATATTTTTGCATTTATTCCCATTAAAGATTCCTCTAATTGTTTTCCAGACCTCGCATGATTCCTGAAAGTAAACACAATATACTTGTGTTTCATGAAGAGAACACTTTGACATGTAAACATTGCATCACATTAGCATTAATAGCCTGGATGTGCGTTCAAAATACATACACCTTTGAGCCCTTTGAAAAGATGTACAGGTGGCTCATCCTCCTCTTCCAAATTTTACATCTTGGAGTAATTTAAATATACCAACCAAATATAGTATTCTCCTTCATTACTGTTTTCTAATATACATTATCTTAAAACAAAAACTTTGTCCCTCACTCTGTGAAGATTTGGTTACAATTAATTGATAAATTAAAGTATTCAAATTTATTCTACAATTAATTGCATTAGACTAATTAAGATGAACATTGATGTGTTATACACTCTTAAAACTTCATACATCAATAAAAATGCAATCAAACTGACGTGAATTTTGTAGCACTGTTTACATAAGCCACAAAAGCACACCCAACCAAAATGGGCATGTGACGCTACTGATACACACACAAATCATACCAGAATTGTAGTACACTGATTATGAGGATGGACGAGGGCATATAATCTAGAGTTTGGTGGACAGAAGGTGAAGGGATGTTTTGATTCTGACATTTAAGTTGTTGAGAGGAATTTACTAGATGGACATTGAGATTTTCATATGACAGAATAAGGGACCATTCCTAGAAGTTAGCAGGGAATGGCAGGTAAGAGCGTGAGAAGTACTGTTTTTTTGCATTAGGAGTAATAGGAGCATGGAATACATTGCAAGAAAAGGTAGAGAGTGACATTATAAATGAATTTGGGGAATATTATAATAGACTGTTTCAAATGGATGTCCCATGATTAATATCATGACTCATGACATTCATCATGGGAAAACCTTAATAATGATAATAGTGAAAGTCCATTTATTGAAAAGAAATTCAATAAGTATTTTAGATATTACTAGATTTATCCTTTTAATTTTCCAAAACATTGTTATACAGGGTGTTCGGGATAAATTTGACAGTTTCGTAAGGAAAAAGAAAATCTTCTTTGTATCTATTAAATTTAATGAATTGACAAAAAAACATTACAGGCAGAGTTAATTACAATACTATCAACAAGATTTACTCAAAATAACCACCATTAGCATCGATCACAGCTTCAATTCTGCTTCGGAACCTCGAACAAGCTGATGCTACAGTCTCCCTGGGAAGGGCCGCAAAAACTGTTTTAATTTTATCCATTAACTGGGCTTTTGTATTACTGGAAGTGCGATTGGTGTCTTTTTCAACTGCGCCCCATACAAAATAATCCATGGGGTTAAGGTCTGGGGAGTTTGGAGGCCAAACATTTGGACTGGTGAAGTCGTAGAAATTTTCAGACAACCATTTTTGACTTTTCCCAGAGGTGTGGCAAGGGGCCGAATCCTGCTGCCATACATACGGCCTACCATTGGCTACCCTTGTTATCCAGGGCTTGACTACAGTTAGCAACTCCACGAACAAAGCCCGAATTCCAATGCCAGGGTTCTTCAACACCTGTTCCTGCAGATTTGCGAGGAATTCTGCTGTACGAACGCAATCAGATCGTCTGCTAGGGATCTTTCTTCTTGCTACATCCTCGTAGTCACCATTGCAAGTCTCTAGTTCATGCCTGATTGTTTTTACTGTATTCAGGGAGCATTGGGCAGCAGTCGTAATATCCTTATTTTGATGGCGGGCACGAATCATCATGATACAAGTTATTCTCTTCTATGATTCAGGTGGGTTCCAGCTATCCATCCTTTCTGACATCTTGTATATGAATGAAGAAGGGTCCAAACTTTTAAATGAAGAGAAGTGTGTGTTAATACATGTAACTTACGGAAAAATATAATTAATTATAAATATGTCAAATTTATCCCGAACACCCTGTATATCTGGGAACATGTTCATCACCAAATTATTGATGTGTCCTTGTGCATAGCACAAAATATTGCACACATAATAGCACTACACAATTAATTTTGCATTATTCCTCTTGTTCTTCTTCCCCCCATTTGTCCCATAATTAGAGGTCAAAGTGAATTAACACAGCCAGTATGCCACTCTTCTGTTGCATCCAACAAGGGCAAGTATTTATGCCTGTAGATCTGTGTTCATGGTGCCAGTTTGCCTGTTTTCTGGTATGAAACCCAAGTTTCTGGGAAAAAAACTCTCCATCTCCGTATGAGATCAGTTAACTCAGCATTTAATTGAAAAGACCTGATAAACGTGTAACATTCTCGCACAGTAAGTTAAATTAATTAACTTATGAATTAACTAAATTTTTATCGAGGTTTTCAGACATTTTTTATGATAGAAATTACATAGTAATTGAATAAATATTTTATTTTATTGTAAAATGCATTAATTAATTCCCATTGAAAGTTGTATGTAAATCCAAAGAGAGGGGATTAACCTAGATTAGTATGAAGAATCAGCAAAAATAAATGTTCACAAAGTCTTGCGAATAATAAATAAGCACCCAAGATAGAGATACTTGAACGGAGGAGACCGAAGTGATGATGTCACTGGAACAAAGGATTAGAAAAGATATTTAAGAGGACAGAGATGGGACAAAGGGACTTTTTTGGCTCTTAGTTTTTCCATATCTCGTAAGATCCAGTTCCAGGTGTGTATACTGTTTATTTGCACTAGGAGTAATAGGAGCATGGAATAAAAAATACACTGCAAGAAAGGGTAGCGAGTGACACTATAAATGAATTTGGGGAATATTATAATAGATCCTTCCGAGTAACCCGATGAGGAATCACAGCAGGCATGTCAACGGGAAATCATCCCAACTATACCAGACAGTTTTCATAGCAAGAACCAGCACATCGTCCACGGGACAATAGTAACCATATTGGAGTTTTGTTCAATTGACCGGACTGATAATGTAAAAGAGTACTGTAAGTGAGAATGTTTTGTTAATGTTTAAGTATAATCGGAATTAGCTTGTGTAATGAAAGTGCTTACAGGAAAGCGTTAGTGAAAAGTTAGACGTTGTGTTATGGTTATGTATGGGTGAAATTATTGTATAATTGTACATAAGATGTCAGCTGCCCATTTATTGTATATAGTTTAGCAATGTGATGACATTAAATGAACGTTATATGTCACATATGGGCAATCCCCGGCCGGATCCAGCCCTAATCTATTTCAGCGAAGTTTGTCTGATTCATGGTGGAAGAAAACATGGTGTGTTCAACTAACTCACATTAAGCTGATGTCATATGACTTGTACAAAACACACTATGTTTTCTCCAACCAAGGTCTCTTTCTCTCTTTGACTAGCGGCATGTGTGAATGTGTTACAACGTGTCAGTTCAGTACTTGCGTTGGTGTTGTGCTTTGTTCGGTGCCTGCATTGATGTTGTGTTCTGTTCGGTGCCTGCATTGATGTTGTGTTCTGTTCGGTGCCTGCATTGATGTTGTGTTCTGTTTGGTGCCTGCGGTGTAGAAGACAGTTTTGTTTGACAGTTCTGAATATCGCTTATAAATTTGCGACAATGTCAGGGGCAAAAAAAAGAAAAGTAGACGCGGAGAATCGTCAATTTCAAAACAACTGGATGGAGGATTATTATTTTGTTCTGAATAAAGTTTGCCTGTATGTTTGCTGTGCAACAAATCCATATCCGTCAACAAAGAATACAACTTGAAGAGACACTTTACTTCGAGACATGCGGATCACCCAAAAATTGATGGACAACTACAAAAAGATGTAATACAGAAGTTGAAGAACTTGGATACCCAGCAGCAAATGGTCAACAAGCAAAGAATGCAGCACCACAGCATTGTCAAAGCCAGCTTTGTGGTAAGCGAAAAAATCGCTAAGCATTCTAAGTCATTTGGTGAAGGAGAATTTATCAAAGAATGTCTGCTGGATGTTACAAGTATAACATGTCCTGAAAAGAAAAAAAGACTTCGAGAATATTCGTTTGTCGAGACTTACTGTTGTCCAACAGATAGAAATTATGGCTGATGATATCAAAAAAAGTTTAAAAGAGAAGATTGCTAGATTGGAAGCATTTTCAATTGCTTTGGATGACAGCACCGATGCCTCCGATACAGCACAACTAGCAATATTTATTTGAGGAGTTGATGCGGATTTCAACATCACAGAAGAATTATTGACGGTGAAGATATATTTGAAACAGTCAACACAGTCTTTGAGAGATTTGGGCTTAAATGGAGTTCACTATCTGGCATATGCACTGACGGAGCCCCTGTAATGGTTGGTGCACAGAAGGGATTTATTGGAATAGTTCATGAAAGAGCAATAGAACTACAGATCCATCCGGAAAATTTAACAAATTTTCACTATATTATCCACCAACAAAATCTGAGTGCAAAATCGATTAAATTCACAAATGTTATGGAAGTTGTAGTAGCCAGTATTAACTTTATTAAGTCACATGCACTTAATCAACGCCAATTTAAGGAGTATTTGGCAGACCTATTTTCGGATTATGAAGATGTGTCTTATTATTGTGAAGTGAGGTGGTTGAGTAAAGGTAAAATGTTAAAATGATTTTATGATCTGAGACAAGACATTGCAGATTTTATGGACATAAAAGGAAACACAATTAACCAAGTAAAAGATGATGCGTGGGTGTGTGATTTAGCATTCCTTGTAGATGTCACCGGATACCTAAACGAACTGAATCTTAAATTGCAAAAACAAGGACAATTGGTTCATGAACTGCATGGACATGTCAAAGCTGTTTGTAATAAACTAAAATTGTTGGAAAGTCAGATAAGAGCTAAAAATTGTTATCATTTTCCTACTCTAGCAACTCATAAAAATATCCCTTATAATTGTTATGGAGATGAACTGAAGGCACTAATAGAGCAATTTGATACAAGGTTTGCCGACTTCAAAAAACAAAGACTCCACATTCACTATATTTGCTCATCCGATGGATGCTGATGTAAATAATGTGCCAGAAAACTTACAGATGGAACTTATTGAGCTTCAGGCGGATTTAGTGCTAAAATCACAATTTAACAACATTGCTTTGACGGATTTTTATAAATTTTATTTGGTGGAAGAAAAATATACAAATTTACGTGCCTTTTCAAGAAAATCATTTGTCTTTTTGACAGCACATATATGTGTGAACAGTTTTTTTTTGAGGATGAAATACAATAAATCAAAAATTCGGACAAGAATAGCGGACAAAAACCTCGAAAATTCAATGCAATTATCCTTAAGCAATATTAATGTCAATATTGATAGTCTCGTAGTTGAAGTACAAGGCCAATCTACATTAAATTGTTATCATTCATTATATTATAAAATTTATGTAGAGCTTTATACCAAAGCATTATATTATAAATAAATGAAATATGAAGTAGCAACTTGTTTTAATTCATTTAATATTAATTTATTTTATTTAATAATTTGGTCCGGCCCTTGACTCGGAGACAGAATAATAATTTGGCCCCCGAACTAGGAAAGGTTGCCCATGCCTGTTATATGTAAAACATATAACATTCAATGCTATAACATAAAACATAATTAGTATAACAATTGTATGTTATACCAATTAGGTATAGAGAGGCTGAGAGAGATGTTTTCTCTCTTTGAGTATGTGAATTGTAGTCTCTTACTAGTTAAAATAAAATGTTATGTTTGATTAATAACTTTGGCAAATGCTCAGGCAATGCACTATCTCTAAAAAAATTTAGCGAACCTATGTGCCAATTAGATAGAGAACCGCCACAATTAGCTGCATGAATATATATAATTTAATTATGAGGTTGCCTGTGTTCCTTCCCTAAATTCTCAGACTATATAAAATTCAATTCAATTAGAATGGCACAGTTGTAAAATCAAATAAATTTTTCTGATCGAGAAGTGTGAGAAATTAGGTGACCTGTTTTCATAGATTGACTAAAGGCTTAAGGTCTGTTTAACTTGCAGTAGGAACAGAGGATAATATTAAGAAAGCTTGAGTGACATATTTGTTAAGTAGAATAAGGTTATATTAAGAGTAAAGTAGAACAGAGTTAAGTAAGGCATAAGGAGCCGGAATAGTAGCACATATAAAGTTAACAAGGCGCAATTGAGTATGAATAAAAATTAATAACAAAATTAACAATAAAAGCAAAATTAGTGCAAAGAGAAATAGAAACAAACACATGGAAAAAAAAAATATTACAAAGGTTTCTCTCATCACAGGATTCGAACCTGGGTCTTTCCAACCAAAGGGTTTATCTATACCCTATGGAGGCTCTGCTGACCTCCATAGGGTACAGATAAACTGACCTATAGAGGCTCTTCATAATTAACAGCCTCGTATTATTGATTTTCTTACAAATCAATATTATTTGCCAGGTCTGCAATAGGATCAACATCCGATATTTCATTCTCCTGGAGAACTTTGTTGTGTCAATCTACCTAGATATTAATCAGGCACTGGGATGAACAAAATCTAAGAAGACTGATGTAGTTAGATTAGGTCTGCTCATACACAATTCTTGAATAATAACTTCAGTTTTGTTCTTTACTTTTAATACAATTTTGCCATGTCTTCAGTTTTTTAATTTTTTTTTTTAGAACAATCATGTGTGTGGTCTCAATTCTTTCTGCTTTTCCCCCCCCCCCCCAACCTAATTCTCAGAATCCACAAGTTAAAACTGATTTGAAAGCTGTCTTGTAAACTGATAGTTTTAATGTTTTGGCTAATTGCTCTTATTCCATTTAAATTTATTCAATAGTGGCCCACTAAACCAACTTTGTTTATTCTATTATTTATTTCCAAATTTAATTTCTCATTTTTCACATAACTATGTTGAATGTAAGAAATATAATAACTAAATAATAAAATTTTAATATAGCAGTGATAACTGAACAAAAGGGGCTGAATTGAAGTGGTGTGGATTTGAAGTGGTGTGGATCAAATGGAAATAAAATACAAAAATACACTTAATTAAAAACAAATAGCAGCTACTTAAATATTATAGGAAACTTTTATTTTTTATTATTATTATTACATGACACCTCCAGGCAGTCCAAAGACTCATTGAGGGAGGGCACCTGCTCTACAGCTCTCCATCTCCACCACTCCACTAACCGCAACTACCTTAAGCATCTACACGAGCGGCATCTACTGCCGACCACCACTAACACTATTTTCACAAACAATCGCAAACATCCATGCCCACAGCAGATTTCGGACCTGCAGCCTTTTGGCTGGAAAGCGGATATGCTAACCACTCAGCCAACCAGGCCAGCGTGTGCCAATTATATAGAGAGGCGCCACGATTATCTGCATGAATATGTTGTCTCTTACTAGTTAAAATAAAATGTTATGTTTGATTAATAACATTGGCAAATGATCAGGCAATGCACTATCTCTAAAAAAAAATTCTGAAACATTTGAAACAAAGAAACATTACAGTATTCTGAACAGTTTTATGATGAATTACAAAAACAGTTAAATAAATGCAATAACAGTGGCCATATATTGATAGCATTGATGAAATAATCCAATAATGAGTCTGAAATAATTCAACTCCAAACACTATCAGATAAATATGGAGAAATTTGCATAAATAACAATAGTCAAGAACAATCTTTTTTGTATTTTTAATAATTTAAAGATAGTGAAAGATTTTTTTTCTTAAAAAACATCGAGAGGTAGGGGAACAAGATCTATAACTGATTATTTCATTAATAATCATAAACTTGCTACACGTGTAAGAGATGGACGTGTTTATTGAGGAAATGAGATCTTTACAGGTTGTCATTTAGTCATTTCTAATACTAACAAAATAAATAAAAGCAATTAAGAAAATAAAAAAAAGAGAAAGAAACATATCAAGTATAGAAAATATATTACAAAAAAAAATTGAATATTTATATCAACTGTAATTAAAAGTTTGCCTAAAAGAAGCCAAAATTAATGAAGATATAGAAGAAGAAGAAGAATGGAGTAATTTAATAAAAAAATAATTTATAAAGCTGGTCACAAGTTCTTGGAAGGAAAAACAAAATATTAAAAAAATTTTAATGGAACAAAGATACAGACATGGAATAAAAAAAAAGAAAGAAACAATTAGAAAACAAACCATTCCTTCAAAAACAACCAGGAAAAAAAAAGAAGAAAAAAAAATAAAAACATTCAAAATAATGAAATATAGCTAAAACTATAATAAAGAAAGATTAACATGATTCTTGGAAAATTAATGAGAATGGACTGGCAATTTGGGATTTAGCTGAACAAATTGTATTCTTATTGGCTTAAACCCAAATACAAAATGATGGTACAACATGACACAATTTCATGCCGGATGGAACATCATCCAGTTTAACAAGACCTCCATTGTTTTCACCAGGGAACGAGGGAGAACAGCAAAAAGTCAGCTACTGAAACAAATTCTGAAACACACCCCAACTCAACATCATCAGAGTTCAAGATTGGTACTATCAACATAAGAAGCCTAAATGGCAAAGAAATGGAACTAGCAGAACAACTGGATAAGTACCAGATTGACCATAACAGAGGTGACCACAAATTCACATGGAGAGAGGAGGCAAGAAATAAGAAAAGTCTCATTGACTATATTATTGTTGATAGTGATGTTTTCTCCCTTGTGCAGGACACCAGAGTGTACAGAGGATTTGAAATTGGAAGTGATCACTATTTAGTCTTGAGCAGGTTTAAATTGAATTTCATATTGAAAAGAATAACATGTAAAAAGTTTTAAAGTTGAGCAGCTCTCAACTTTAGAACTGTAGACTATAATACACAAACCCTATTCAAGAAAAAATGAAACAGTTTGAGAACAAGAACCAAACCTCAGAGATTCAGTGGAAGAGCAGAGACACAGGAAGTTAAAGAGGCAGTGAAGGAAAAGAAGAAAGCATATCAAAAATCACTGGCAAATAGGTCAGCTTAGAGAATACAGACACAAATGTAAGAAAGCTAAACACTGCTTAAAACTAGTTAAAAGTCATGTGAAGATTTTGGTTAGAACATAGAAAATAAATATCAGGAAAGTGGCAAAATATTCTGGAGGCTGTTGAAGAAGCTCAGAAATGGAGGAAAGAGTGCTGTAAAAGGAATTAGTGATGATAAAGGTGATATGAAAACTGGACAAAAAAGATCTTGGTATATGGAATAATTACTTTGAATAATTGCTAAATGAAACAAACATTGACAACACAGTGGTAAAAAACACTCAACAGGCAAGCAATCAGGAATGCATATCCATATTTAAAGTAGAAAAAGCTATCAAAAGCCTGAAATGTGGAAAGGCAGCAGGAGTAGATGATATTCAACCAGAAATGCTCAAGTATGGAGGTATAAAAGTATGGCAGTGACTGCGCTGCATCATTCAGAAGGCTGGGACAGAGGGACGAATTCCAGATGATTGGAGTAGAGTTCTCGTAGTACCCATATTCAAAAAGGTAAATTAAACTGAATGTGAAAGCATGAGGTATGTCCCTACTGAGTGCTCCTGGTAAAATTGATGCAAGTATATGTACTTCATAAACGGTTGAGAAGGATTGTGGAAGGGAAGCTTGGTGAAGAACAAGCTGGATTCAGGCCAAATAGAGGCTGTCAGGATAAGATTTTCATTTTACGACAAATAGTTGAGAAGTCATGGGAATATAACAAAGATCTGTATTTTAGTTTTGTAGATCTGGAAAAGACATATGACAAGGCGCTAAGAGAAAAGCTATTCAAAACGCTACAGTTGTACGGTGTCAATGGGGCATTATATCAAGCAATAATTAGTCTTTATTTGAGTTATAAGTCAACAGAATTGAAGTACAGGAAGATGGTTTGATGTTAAATCTGGTGTCAGACAAGGATTTACATTATCCCCTCTGTTATTCATTATCTATATGGATCAAATTATGAAGGAAAGTCGTATTACACCTGATATCAAAATTGGAGATGTTAATCTCAGCTCTTTACTTTATGCAGATGATGTTATACTTCTAAATAAATCCGCTACAAGTCTGCAAGATTCCCTGACTAAATTGAGTAACTGTTGTAAAAGATTTGGTATGAAGGTCAGCAACACCAAGACAAAGATAATGAAAACAGGCAGAGGCATTGAAAATATCAACTGCATTGTGAATGGAGAATCTATAGAACAAGTAAAACATTTCAGCTACTTAGGTACAATTTTTAGTGAAGATGGTAAATTAAACATGGAAATAGACAACAGAATCAACAAATCCAGTATAGTGGGAAGTCAACTAAATGAATTTATATGGAATAAGAGAGAAATTAGTAAAACACTAAATTAGCTGTATATAAGACAGTCTTCAAACCAATTTTAACTTATGGATCTGAGAGCTGGGTTAGAAATAAAACACTTGACCAAAGACTAGAGACAACAGATATGAGAATCCTGAAAACGATTAGAGGTGTGAACAGATGGCATCAATGGCAATATCATATTAAAAAGGAGGATATTAGGAAAGAATTGCTACATTTCTAGAAACACATTACTAGCATCAGGGATGTGTTACCAGAGCTAATCTCAGGTGGTATGGTCACTAAAACAGAATGGGAGGGGAAAGATTAGCAAAAGTGTTATCTGTAAGGTTGGCAGGGAACAAACCCAGAGGAAGATGTAGATGGATTGATACAGTAAAAATCACCGTAAAAGGCAGAAATATAAGATCTGATGATGTTGGAGTCTTGACAGATAACAGATTGATTTGGAGGAAAATTGCTGATGGGAAGTTAATAATGATGTAAGTTCTTCATAGAACTTATATCATAATATCCTGTACTCCCCTTGAGGGTACATGTCAGGAATTTGATGATGATGAACAAAATCACAGAAGACAATAAATATTCTACAAAATATTAAGGAAATTTAATAATGAAGAAAGAGAGTTAGAACATAAATCAATATAATAGAAAATAAACAATGGATAAAAGATAAGAATGTATGAAACAAATTTATTAATAGAAAATAACAATAAAGAAATCAGAACAGATATAATTAGATTCGAAGAACTAAAAGAAGGAATAAAGTCTTCAAAAAATCAACTATTTGATAGAGTAAATGCAGAGTTTTGGAAATATTGTGGGAAAGAAATATCTGCTGAAGAAAATGTAAAACGCCATCAGACTAGTTAAAAGCTGAGGTTATATCTATATTTAAGAAAGGATATGACTAGAAATACTGGTTACAAAATATATAGTGAAATTTTGAATTTCTGGTGTTGAAAGAATCTCTCAAATTTGGACCTTAAGAGACATGCTCTGAACTAATACCATACCTGTCATATCTATACTTAGCTGGCATCCACCCTACAACACAGATGCAAGCCCATATACAGCCAATTCCATAAAAAAGGGAAGAGAATGATAAACATCTAATATTCAACTACTGACCTACCATTTTCACCTCAGCACTGTCAAAGCAATGAAAGTCATCAACAGTCAACTTCTTTGAGGTCTGAAGAACTGACTACTGATATGGATTTTGCAAATCAAGATCAACAGCAGATCACTTGGTCTATTTCATCCATCTGTGGACATATACCATGGAAACGTTTGGAAAAATCTGTGCTGTTGTTGCACTTGAAATTTCCAAAAAACATATTCAGCTCATCAAAGGATCCTCCCCCCCCATTGGCACATCCTGGAGTTTATTGCACCTATAACTTACCTTATATTGGGGAAACTGGACGTACAATCCCTATCCATAAAAAAGAGCACAAACGACACATCGAATTTAACAATTTTTGTGAAGCAGGCCTCTCAGATTAACACCCTACACCAAACTGATTGGAAAAGTACTTGCTCGTTACATCATACAAAACCTGGTATGAACAGAAATTTAAAGAAGCCTATGAAATTTTGATTAACCACCCTAATCTTAACAATAATGGTGGCATAAAAATCCCTGGCACATATTCAGCCCACTTAGTTTCCAACAAACCCTGACTTTAGGACTCTAAGCAATTTTTCAGCTTTTATTGGCCACTATACATACCAGTTGGTCGCAATTTATTATATATTAATTTTTTCCTTTTTGTAAACATGTTACTGTCCAGCTTAGTTTAATTTTGTAACCTAATAGATAATAATAATAGGACTCTAGCTTTGATATAGTAAGTTTTTTTTTTTCCCAACCAGACTTAAGGCCAATAGTTGTAATAGTTAATAACTTTAGCATGCCATGTAGATTGTAGTGAAGCTTGTTTCTTTGTAAATATATGTGTATACTCCAGATAATGACCTTAATGTGAAGGTCAAAATGTCGTTTGTTTATTTTGGTTTATAATAAACTAAAGTTTTACTCTTACATGGTAGTTGTTTCCATGTATTTTATAATGTATTTTGATCACTATGTAAGCATGAAGGAAAGGATCCTTACTTTTAGTGTTGCATGGTCATCTGCATTCATTTTGGAAATTATGGATTTTACAACCGTGTTATAAATAACTATTTTAATTTCCCGACATTTCGACTTTCATATTAAGGTCATCATCTGGAGTGTATACAAATATACAAGGACAAGCTGAGTTACATTTCACAGAGTAAGCTAAAGAAACAAATGATTTGATCACCGGTTATTCTACTGGCATGACCTCCAGCGAAAAAAAAAATACAGATAAAATTAAAAATTAATTAAATATTTAGAAACTACATCAAAGCTAAATTCTATTTAAGATAACATGGGAGAAACATTCTTTCATATAGATAGTTTTCTTACAGTAACAATGATGTCTTATTTTTAAGATGACAATTGTTATATTAGATTTATGATTCTGGATTATCTACAGTCCTGTTTATAGTTAGCTCTTAGGGAGAAAGGTTCCATGGGTAGAATATGTGCCTTCCATATGCTTAGGATTTTTAGACCATCATTATTGTTCAGATTGGGGTGGTTGATAAGAATCTCACAGGCTTCCTTAAATTTGCATTCATACCATGTTTTGGTGTGATGTAAACAACTGGTGCTTTTCCAGTCAATTCTATGTAAAGTGTTCAGGGTATGATCAGAAAGGCCAGCTTCACCATAGTTATTATATTTAATGTGTCATTTATGTTCCTTTTGTCTCATAGGAATTGTACGTCCTGTTTTCTCTGTATATGGTAGATTACAGGTGCAATAAGTACGGTATACTCCAGGGTGCCAGCAGAGGAAGTGGTTCTTTGGATGAGTTGAGTAAGCTCTTTTAATTTGCAGGAGGTTAAAAGTGGCTTTGAAGTTGTATTTCTGTAGTATTCTGTTTATTTTATCTGATGTCCCTTTAATGTAAGGAATGGTTATAGTTTTATTGTAGTCTGGTTTATTTTTGTTTTTTGTTGAGGTCTTGTAGAGAATTTTGTTAATAGTGTTTTGGCTGTAACCATTTTTTAGAAAAGTATTGCTGAAATTAGTCTTTCTGCGCTTGTTCATTGGAGCAGATCTTCAAAGCCCTGTTTTTTAGAGTATTAATGACACCTAGTTTTTATGTTGGGTAGTGGTAGGAGTTTATGTGTATATATATTGGCTCTTATGTGTCGGTTTCTGGTAAACAGTGAAGGAAAGACTGCTAGAAGAAAGACATGTGACAAGTGTATCTAGAAATGGAAGTGTGTTCTGTTTTTCAATCTCAATCATGAAAACTGCATGCGTTTGTGTTGTTTGTTTAGGTGGCTAAGGAAAGCGTCTAGTGTCTGCGGCCATGGGGCCAGATCGCAAAAACATCAATGTATCTAAGCTGACTTTGGGTTTTAAAGGTGAGGAATCTAGAGCATGTTGCTCAAAATGTTCCATATATAAGTTAGCAATAAGGGAAGGGGGGGGGATAATGGTGAGCCCATGCCTTCTTTTTGTAGGTAGAAAGCATTTTGCCATACAAAATAACCAGAACATAATACATGCGCAAAGAACGACGTGATATCTGGAGGGAATTTCTTCTGTAAAAGAAGGATTGTGTCATTGATTGGGACATTCGTAAAGAGGGCAGAGATGTCAAAACTGACTAATAAATCATCTTTCTCCAATGTAATGTCTTTGGATAAGGAAAGTTTCCTTATCCAAAGACATTTTCACTTTCCTTGGCCACCTAAACAAACAACACAAACACATACAGTTCACAATTGGAGATTGAAAAACAGAACACACTTCCGTTTCTAGACACACTTGTTACACGTCTTTCTTCTGGCAGTCTTTCCTTCACTGTTTACCAGAAACCGACACATACGAGCCAATATATATACACATAAACTCCTACCACTACCCAACATAAAAACTAGGTGTCATTAATACTCTAAAAAACAGGGCTTTGAAGATCTACTCCAATGAACAAGCGCAGAAAGACTAATTTCAGCAATACTTTTCTAAAAAACGGTTACAGCCAAAACACTATTAACAAAATTCAACAAAAAACAAAAATAAACCAGACTGCAATAAAACTATAACCATTCCATTTGTTTCTTTAGCTTACTGTGTGAAATATAGCTCAGCTTGTCCTAGTATGCACTCCAGATGATGACCTTAATATGAAGGTCGAAATGTTGGGAAATTAAAATAGTTATTTATAACAGTTGTAAAGTCCATAATTTCTAAAATGAATGAAGGAAAGGATGTATTGTGCCAACTTATTCTGTAGGATAATTTGTTTATAATCATCCTGTAAGATATCCACATCACTTTTATCAACCTTACACTCCTAGTTTTGCACTGTCAGCAACCCCCCCCCATTTAAATCTTCCCTATATCATTAATATAAAAATTAAAGAGTAGTGGCCCTAATACAGAGCCCTGGGGAATGTCATTAGTCACCTTCATCCCATTCCACCATATACCATTCTCTGATGTCTATTCATAATTGGAACAAGGTATAGTGTGTAGGAAGAATTTCCCTCCAGGAGGTGACAGAGGTGAAGGACTGGGGGATCTTGACTGATAGGGAACTGAAGTTAAACAGTGGGATTCGAACCAGTAGCCTTTTGGTTGGAGAACAGATAGGCTAACCACTTGGAAAACCAGGCAGGCTTTATTAAAATGCAAGTGTTAAAAAATAAATACCTTTATAACTATTCATGTTTGAATGAAATATTATAACCTCTCCAAAACTGCATTTGAGAGGGGGTATGCTGGGATTACTAAAATACTGGCAAAGGGTAATAGGCAATAAGAGAACAAGAGATAATCCCTGTAAATTGCACAAGTGAAAATTAGATTTTTTTTTTTGTATGCCAGGTAATGAATATACGAAATGCACTGCAAGAGTAGGAGAGGAAAGCTACAACACCGTATATTTTCAAGTTTGAAGTATTATTTTTCAGAAGTGTGAAAAACAGCATTTTAGTATGACAGTGGAAAAACTTTAAATTATCTTAAAAATAACTATGAGATAGTATCTTCAAATCTCATAGGAAAAATCCAATTTTTGTAACAGATGTCAAAAAAAAGTGGACATATGGATATGAAGTGTTCATAAAAAGCACAATGTAATTCTGCTAACAGAATCAACAAGAATACTCTTCATTGTCCTACTTATACTTTGGATAAACATATCTATTAAATTAGTAAAAGATTACTCTGTAATAAAACTCCTTCATATATCTCAATTTGCCCTAACAGAATGAACCACAAGATTGCAATTTAGCTGACTGTAATATATTATTATTATTATTTCGGGCGACTCCAGGGAGTCCTTAGACTCATCGAGGGAGGCACTAAACATCATGTCCACACAACTATACGACATTCTCACAGTATCTATCATAACTTGCCTTGAATTTGCTCACCGTCATAACACCCACAACAGACTCTGGCAGCTTATTCCACTCATTTACCACTCTAAAAGTAAAGAACCCAGCTCTAACGCCCCTGCTAACCACACTCTTGCCCAGCTTCCATAGGTGTCCCCTAGTTCTCCCAACTAGGGGACACCTCTGCTAGTCTTTTCACCCCAAAATGCATAACCTTACATTTTGTCACATTAAATTGACATCCATTCTCCTTAGCCCGGAACTCCAATCTATCCAAGTCATCCTGCAAGATTTTGACACTTGCATTCACTATCACCCGACCCAACTTTGCATCATCAGCAAACAAATGAACTGTTCCACTTAGATCCTTCCCTATATCGTTAATGAAAAGATTAAACAGCAGTGGTCCAAGAACAGAACCCTGCGGCACACCACTAGTCACAGGCCGTCTTTTGGACTCTACTCCTGAATAAACTACTCTTTGATATCTCTCCATCAACCACCCACCTATCCATCTCACCAACCCTATATCCATTCCCATATGTTGTAGTTTACGGATTAGAATTTCATGTGGTATCCTGTCAAACGCCTTTGCCAGGTCCAGCAGTATCACTGTAAACCCATTAGCCTTATCCAGTTCAGCCGTCACCTTGTTATAAAACTTGAGCAAGTTACTGAGGCATGATCTACCCTTCACAAAGCCATGCTGTCCCCTGTACAGTATCTCATTTTCATCAATCCATTCCTGCATTTTTCTCTTGACTACTTTCTCCAAGACCTTGACAACGACTCCTGATATGCTGATCGGTCGGTAATTTGCAACCGTAGTCTTGGATCCTGCTTTATGCAGTGAAACTATTTCCCCCTCTTTCCACACCTTCGGTACTAAACCAGACCCGAGACTCAGATTAAACAACATGGTCAAGGGCACTGATAATTCCTTAGCTGCTTCACGCAAGACCTGTGCCAGTATACCATCCAATCCCACAGATGTATTCACATTAAGGTTCTGTAATAGACTATTCACCTCCACTTCATTCATCACAATTCCCATATAAACTAATGGTTCCTTCATTTCTTCAATGTCACCACCTGGATGATATACTTTTGCAAAGTGCACGCTCAGTAACTCCACTATATCGACTGATTCAGTGACCTCCTTACCATCGTCATTCCTTAAAATCATTTTGCCGTGTACAGTTTTTTCCCTTGCTTGCATAGTTAGTTTCCTTTCATAATCCGCTTTTGCTTTTTTTACCACACTCGTTACCCTTCTTGCCTGCACTTTATACCGTTCGTGTGCCTGCAGGTCACCCCTTTCTTTAAATTCCCTCCACAGTTGTTTCTTTTTTTGCAGCTCAAGCTTAATGGTGTTATTCATCCATTTAACCCCTAGTTGTTTTATTCGGACCCTAGGTATACAATCAGCCATAACCTCCTGTAAATGCACCTTGACCACTTCCCATGTTCTATCGACGTCCAGCCCTTGCAATTGTACATGCCATGGCACTAATCCAAGCAATCTCCTAAGCTTGTCATACTTGCCAGCACAATAATTCCACATATACCCTGTCTTAATCGAAAATTCCACACCTTTAGCCACCTCCCGGGTCAAGACCTTATGATCACTCTCACCAACAGGTGGCAACATGGTCATATTCATTACAGTCAAATTCTGAGATGCTATTACCAGGTCAAGCACTCTCACACCCCTAGTATTTTCAATTACATGCTGTCTCAGGTAGTTATCCCTTAATAATTGAATAAAATCCATTTCCTTCCTCACATGTGTCCTCTCCTCCTTCCAATCAATGTTACCATAGTTGAAATTCCCCATAATAATTACCCTCCTTCCACTCATTTCATCAATTTGTTTATGTATACTATCTCCACCATCTATTCCATCACCTGGTCTATAGCAGCACCCAACTGTATATTTTATTCTGCCAGTCTCAATCTCACACCAAATAGCCTCAAATGAGCTCCTTTCACTATCCTGCGATACAACTTCAATGCTCCTTGGCTGCAGTTCATCAGCTATCATGTGCCCAGATTTGGTCACCTCGGTTCCTTCTTGATGGGGAGGAGGTGGAGAGGATCCAGAGGCGAGTGACTAAGATGATAACAGGTCTATGGAATGAACCATTCCATGGTTCATTCCATAGACCCACAACAAGACATATCAAGACAAGGTATGATAGATACTGTGAGAATGTAATCGCATAGTTGTGTGGACATGATGTTTAGGGCCTCCCTCGATGAGTCTAAGGACTCCTGGAGTCGCCCGAAATAATAATAATAATAATCATCAATAACACCCCTCCCTCCATTTTATTCTCTCTGTCCCTCCTAAACACACTATAACCTACACATTCTATCCCACTAACTATATCATCTTCCGTCAGCCATGTTTCACTAATGCCAATAACCTGTGGCCAGGAAGAGCCAATCAAGGCCAAAAATTCTTCCTTCTTGTTCCTAATATTCCTGGCATTAGTATACATGAAATGCAGTGATCCCTTTGTCCCACCCCTATCTTGATGCGTTATTCTAAATGTCCCATTCCCATTTTTTGTCCTTAGTGCTGGCTCGGGTACATTATATACATTCTTACACTCAACTGTCTCACTGATGTCCGAATATCCACCCTCCCTCCCTCCCTCCCTCCTTGGTAGTTCTAGTTTCCCTGGTTCTGCACATTCATTTTCACTTCACTCAGCAACACTTTTTCCAGTCTCTGCACACCAAGTCCATTCAAATGCAGGCCATCCATCTTGTATAAGTCCTTTCACCCATCAAACTCATTCCACACGTCCATGAATTCCACGGCACACCGTCTGCATAACCTGCGCATAATGTCATTTGCGATTATGGCTCTCCTTCTAAACTCCTCTCTGTCATACCGTGGCAACAGACTCACCATTCTAACTCTGTCACTCTTTTCTTTCGCTACCTTTAACAATACTTTCAAGTCCACTTTCGTAAAAAATTTATTACCTTTCAATTCATTCATACCTGCCACAACTATTACTTCTTTCACCCTCTGTTTTTGCACTCTAATACTCTCATTTACATCCTTAAATTTCGCACCCGGTAAGTATGATTTAGTTACACTCCCATCTATCACTCCTCTTAATAACGAGTTGCCATACAACACTCTTTCCTTCATTTCAGAAACTCTCCCACTCTTACGCTGTTTATTTACGTTAGCCCAATCACTCTGGAAATAGTTTTGCAGGTGCTCTAATTGCCACTGCACATTTTGTATCACTGCATGCAACCTAGCGATCTCACTTCCTACAAATAATTCCTCATTTTTTTTATCATTCAAACCATTTTCTCTCTCTGTATAGTTGCTTTCACTCTTTCTTTGATCACCGCTCTCATTACCATCTTGTACATCGCAATTCCCTATCAAGCTACTATTTTTCACTCACATTCTGGCTTTCTTCAATCATAACTGTCTCACAACCTGACACATACTTCAACTCCTCACTTTGCTTACACTTTCTGCGCATTCTCCCACCACTATCACTTTCAATCCAAACTCCAGCCTCATTTGGGAATGCATACATCCCACACACATCACATTGGACAAACTCTCTCACATTATAGTTTTTGAACAATGCCGACGTGTTTTTGGATGCCATTATCTTACGTCGAATATAGTAATGGACTTTGATGTAATTTTCTTGTTTATAAATATAACTACCAAGGATACTAATTCTCTCATTAAGCAGCTATTTTCTTTTGATATCACCAGTTTGCACACATATAGCAATTCATCTCCCCCCCCATAGGAGTGATATATAATGCAGCATGAGGTATTGATAGATTCACTTCTGTCTCATTTCTCACTTTTAACTTCTGGATGAACCATGTGAACTTTGAATATAACACATACCTAGACCGATACGTACAATTTTGTAGTCATGTGGCTTCAAAACTCTGAATTCCTTCTTACTTATCATGACAGCTACCTAAATATTAAATTCATCTATGATCAATAGATGAATGCAAGCAAAATTTTATTGAAGATCATGCTAAATAGAATTGAGACCAAAGTTGAGGCAGAGATGCCCAAGGAACAAGCAGGTTTTAGGAAAGGTAAAGGCACCACAGATCAGATCTTTTGCCTTAGACAGAGCATAGAAAAACATAAACAATTCAGACTCCCTCTGGTAATGTGTTTCTTAGACTACTCTAAAGCTTTTGACTGTGTTCAGCATGTGAAATTGTGAAAAGTAATGAAAAGAATGGGTTTTCCTCAACACACTACAGGTTGATAGCCAATTTGTACAGGGAGCAAGAAGCGGGTAAGAACAGGTGTTGGATCGAGAAATTGGCTTCAGGTTGGAAAAGAAGTTAGGCAAGGATGCTTACTTTCTCCTCACTTGTTTAGTATATATGCAGAGGAGGACGTAATGTGTGAAGCATTAGATAAGCCCAAGACAGGAATTAGGATAGGTAGTAGATTGATCAGTAATCTTAGGTATGCCGATGATACATCAGCATACCTAAAAGAAATGGATCATTATGATAATAAAACTGTTATTTTTGACCATGAGAACTATAAGAGAGAATGACTACTATTTGGATTTTTTTTGGTCAAATATATTTTAAACTAAGTTATACCTGAGGAGTTTAGCAAACTTATTAGATTGCTAAACTCCTAAAGCCACATGGAATACGAGTAGCTTTTAAACCTTCACAGACCATTCGCCAATCCTTAAAATCTCCAAAAGATAGTCGTCTTTTTTTTCAAATATGCTGCAGTTTACAACATACCCTGCTTGTGCGGCTTAAACTATATTGGCCAGACTTCAAGAAGTTTTGAAATCAGAAAAAAGAAACACATAGGAGACGTCAATAATAATAGAGAAGACAAATCGGGGTTAGCCTTTCATTTTGCTAGGACTAACCATGTTATAAGAATGGGATAAAAGCTCCATGCGCTACTTAGAGGAGGATTTCCACTCCTGAATGATAAAAGAAGCCACAACAGTTCTCCGTTCAGAAGAAAACCTAAATAGAAACGAAGGATTAATTCTGCCCAAGATCTGGAAGACCCTCATTAGATCTTTCAACATGCCAGAATTAAATTTTGCTGCCAACTACAGAATGTTCCTACATAACTAGTAGATCATACACGTGCTATATGTGTGATGTATGCATTCTTCTGCTTTTATAAAAATGCAATGTATTCGGTCCATTTATGGTTTCAGTGCAAACAGTTTTTTAGCATTTAAGTGTTCTTACATTTATATAATTTTAATCCTGATGAAGCCAACAGCCACAGTTGACGAAACTAGTTTCATATAACTTAGTTTAAAATAAATATATTTGACCAAAAAAAACTAAATAGTAGTCATTCTCTCCTACAATGGATCATTATTTCACTTTTATACTTACATGTTTAAAATCAATCTGTCTGAAGAAAGAAGTTGAAGATGAATGAGATGAAGTATATGTTGAGGACAGGAACTGTTGAAACCATCCGGTTTAAAATCCAGATCCTGAAAACCATATATTATATAAAATTAAAGCAAACTTATTGGGATATGTTTGCTATTTACAGTAAATCACCAAAGGACTTCAACTCAATCCTAGCAAGACAAAGATTATGGTTCTCAAAGGAAATACAAACAGGGAAGCTTTTGAGAAACAAGTGTACCTTAATGGAGAAAGAATTGAGTAAGTCAGCAAGTTTGAGTCCCTAGGATCCATTATTAATATGAAGAATTGCTGTTCAGAAGACGTCAGAAGAAGATTAGGAATGGCTAAAACAACAGTCAGAGACTTGTCTAAAATCTGGAAGGATGGATCTATCTCCATGGTAACAAAGTTGAGGATTTTGGATGCAGTTGTTTTTCCAACAGCTACTTATGGATAAAAAAGTCAGATAAGAAAAGGATAGCTGCTTTTGAGATGTAGTGTTAGAGAAGGCTGTTGAGGATATCATATACTGAAAGGAGTACAAATGAATGGGTGTTAGAAAAGATCAGCAGAACTTTAAGGTTCCTTAACCCGGCGTTAGTAAGGTGGGGTGTCACAGACCCCGAAGATTTCAAATTCACTATAACTTTTTAACAACGTGTGGCAGTGAGTCATGCCTCAATGTAGCTTCCTCTCCCACACCCCACTACTCGATGCCATAGACGACAGGCTGTTGTGCGCAAGCAAGTTTAGTGTGCAGAGATGTAAAGTGTGCTGGGCTCCACCACTTACCAAAAATGTGATGATTATATTTACTTCCAAAACGTAAGTTGTTTTCATGTATATTCTACTAAAATATCATCGTTACTGCTGTGTTTTCTATATTTTTACATACGAACTATAAGTAAATACGTTTTTGTAAATATTTAGAGGGTATTTTGAGAATAATATATTTTTTTTACCAGATGAGTTACGAGCAGGAAGAACAGAGGTTATGTCAACTTATAGATGACGCTTTGACAGATGAGGAGCCGTTTAGCGGAGATGGTGATGATGATAGTGAAATTGATTTAGAATTAGTCAGTAACCATGAGTCTGATACAGAACAAGACTATGAGAAAGAATCTTAAACAATACATAATCTAATATTGATTAAAAATATATGGATTTCTATAATATACTACATTATTTGGGTGGGTCTGTGGAACCCATCCAAATAATATAATAAAAAAATGTAAAATGTTGCATTTTCCCACCTCACCGGCACCGGGTTAAGGATATTGACAGAAGAAAGTTCACATATTTTGGACACATCAAAAGGATGGAAGGAGGACTTCTCAGAACAGTAATAGAAGGTAAAGTTCCTGGAAAAAAAGAGGAAGGGGTAGACCGTCAATGAGATTGATGGATGGTATGTATATACGTGTGCGTGTGGAGTGACTAATCTTCAGAGAGTTGAAGCTTCCAGAAAAGCATATAACAGGACTACATGGCAAGGCCTGGTGTGGCACATCATCGAGCATCGGAGTGACCATACAGCATCTGTGGATGCCCAGTGAACATATGAATATGATCAATGGATGAATTTTGAAACTCTACTGAAAAATTTACAAGGGCAAAGAGATCATCCATCTCTATGGACACTCTCTCTTTCTTTGTAGCCATATACTTTAGTCTGCTGTTTGGTGATTTACCATAAATAGCAAACATATCCCAATGAGTTTGCTTTAATTTTATATAATACATGGTTTTCAGGGCTAGGATTTTAAACTGCATGGTTTCAACAGTTCCTATCCTCCACATATACTTCATCTCATTCATCTTCAACTTTTTTCTTCAGACAGATTGATTTTAAACATGTAAGTATAAAAGTGAAATAATGATCCATTACTTTTGTTTCAATAACGAAATACTGTGAGTTGGCATATTGAAAAGAATTCTAAAACTGGAGGAAAACTCACGTAAAAAACTTTATCAGCTTAGAATTTTTGCCTAAATATCATAGGCATCATCAGTACAAGATCACAGAATAGCAATTAAACATTAGCATTCTAAAGAGTGCCACCTAAGTAGCTAATGTAAGATAACTATAAAAGGTCAATAATTTCCTAACTTATTTTTTAAAAAAATTACACATATTTAGATAAAATATAGTTAGGAAACATTAGCTAATTTAAAAAGTACTCTCCTGCATAAGGGATAGACAAAGTTAGGATATCAAAGTAAAGTTTTACACATTTCTTTATAAAGCCGTTCTACGAGAAAAGGACTTTTATTAAGAACTCTTGTCTTGTTCCAATGAACTCTGTTTGTTAAATGTTGATAGCATTCTCCACCAGTCTAGACTATTCAGGCTTGTGGTATTTATTATAAGGCTTGTGTTCTAGCAGAATAAAAGCAGAACTTCCTGTTTGTCGGAAATAAGATAACCCACAAGAGCAAGGAATCTGGTAGACACCTGGATAATTGAGAGTTGGATGCTAGTCCTTAGAAGAAGCGAGAAAGGTGGAGATTTTTCTGATGGGACAAAAGGCAACAAAAATATTCAGTGGTTTTAAAACTTTCACTATGCATTCACTAATGCCATGCATATAAGGGAAAGGAATGAGAGTTATTTCTTCTGTAGTTAAAAGGTAAAGTTAAGTTAATACCTCCAGTAAGTATGTAACTCTAGTAGAGCTATGGGAGTTAAGTTACATACTGTTAAAAGATCTTTTGATAAAAGAATCCTTAAAACCATTAGATAAAGAAAAGTGGTATTTTATTATTATTATTATTATTATTATCATCATCAACGACAGACTTACATGGAGTCAAGAGACTCAAGTTAGGTCCCACTCTGCACAGCTCGTCATATCTCGACTTAAATACATTCACCGTTCCAGCACTTACCATACTCAGGCAATGCATTCCAATCACCCACTACTCTCCATGCAAAAAATCTATTCATCTCCTTGCTCACACCCATCTTATACAGCTTCCACTTCTCTTTCCCTCCCATATCCAGATATTCTACAAAAAATCTCATCCACACTAATCTGGTACTTACCCCTTAACAACTTATACATCTTGATCATGTCTCATCTCTTCCTTCTATCCACTAGGCTCGGTAATTTGCATTCTCTCAATCTGTCCTTTTATTCGACATTCTAGAGACCACAAACAAACTTAGTCAATCATCTCTGGACCCTCTCCAACAGGTCATCATCCTTTTGAAAACCTGGCGATCAAATCTTTGCACAGTAATCCATATGCGGCCTGATCAGTCTTGTACAATGGAATCAAAACATCCTTACTTCAACATATCAGTATTCTCCATATCATTCCCATAATACAGTGTCATCCTCACAATTCTAGCAAAATGTCTATGAAATCTCCAGTCTCTATCCACCACAACCCCAAAATCCTTATCTCCTCCAAAATATCCCCCACCAACCTATACTCTACATCCCATCTCTGCTTCCCAAATGTTTAAACCTTATACTTTGTAACATTAAACTGACATCCCCACACACTTGCCCATTCAGACAGTCTATTTAGGTCCTCTTGCAGAGCTATATCTGCTCTACTTCTCGTAACTCTGCTCAACTTTACATCATCTGCAAACAACTGAATATCAAAATTTAAGCCTTTTCCAACTCTAGAATTTTTACAGGATGACTACCTCAGGCAGGACACATGAAATGGAAATAAAATGAGAGTTTTGGACAGGGTATTGAAAACAGTCCAAAAATTACTAGTTCTGTTTAGAAGAGCGTAATTTGGTTAATTGATGAGCACACTCTCTCTCTCAATTGCTCTCTCTCTCTCTCTCTCTCACACTCACACACACAGTGTTTCTGCCTTGTCTTTCTACATGTACTTTCATGAGCACTGTTCCACAGAATGGCATCATTTCTTTACTTTCTACTATAGCTGTAATAACTTGAACCAATCCCAATCTCATTATGACCTCCATTTAGAAGATAATAATACATACTTGCAAAAGTGATCACTCTCCATAATTTAACTAATTCCTCTGTTTCTATTCTCCTTACCATCTGAATTCATTCAAGTTAACCTTCTATAATTATTCTTCCTTGAAAAAAAAAAAAAAATGGACAAATGCACAAGTAGAAAAGATGTACAAGAACAAACAAAAACAGAGTTTTGATACATCTAACCATTTCTTTTGAAACTGTTGATAATGATGATGAATCATTCTTCTTGCAACACATGACTGAAATTTTATTTATCCTGCTTGGCTAATTTCTCATCATAATTTGAATTTTCCTTTCTTACCATGATGGTAGGTAACCTTTCTTGCTGTGCTCATGAGTTTGCTGATCACATTCTCCATCTATTGCCTCCCCAACATCTTCATTTCTTGATAATGCAATTCCTCCCATTTAACTCCACTGAATTTATCCTCCTAATCCTGGGTATGTAGTCTGATACTACTCTCCTTAAACACACCTTAATTGTTTTCTATTCACTTCCAACATCCTTCCCTTGCAGTTTCTGCTAAGCACTCCAAGCTACTTCTGAGTTTGTCATAATCACTAGAACATAAGATCACTCTCCCTAATTAGAGGCAAAGCAGTTACCTATATGATATACAAATTCTCTGATGCTATATATTCCATTTCCTTCTTTCAGTCTATATATATATATATATCCCATTTCTTCCAATCTATGCCAAAATAGTTAAGTTTCCACCATAATGATTTTTTGCTAACCTAATTTTTTCATGCATGTAAACTACAGGTAGTTCCTGCCTTTAGAAAGTAATTGATTCCTAGCGACCGTTCGTAAATCAGGAATATGTAAAGCAGGAGTTTATTTGCCTTAGAAATAATGCTATAAACGAGAGTTATATATTCCTCATTTTGTGGGAAAATTTACTAAATCATTCAAAGTCTGTATCTTGTGATTCAAAGATTGCTTGAGCTATTCGAGAAGTTTAAATGTCTAGGCCTTTTAAAGTGAAAAACCGAGTTGGAGCTTCACATTCGTTATCTTCTTCTTCTTCGTTTCTTTCATGTTCCTCTAATTCAAGGAGATCATTGGGTGAGAGTTCCACAGCGTAAGATTGAAGCAACTCATTAACATCACCTTCCGAAACTTCCATTTGCAACTAGTCAGCCATACCTAAGATTGTTTGAGTTTCAGAATTTGTTGCATAGGTCATAGGCATGTTTAATTGTCGAGTTTGGTCACTTATCCAAACATTAACTATTTCCATATGAGGAATTACACTGCTTGTTTCTTTATTATGCAAGCATGTAGACTACATAGATTAAGCATTTTTTGCTTCTTTCAAATATTATTCTTTATCCTTTAAAATGGTGCAAACTGTAGAAGTGGCAAGAGAAAATTTCTCAGAAAGAGCTTTGTGCTACGCACTTGATGGCTAGTAATAATTTCATATTTTTTCTCTAACGTAATTGCTTTTGTTTGTTTCTTTTGCTCATTTTCTGTTTTTGCACTGTTGCTTCTTTTTGACATTGCTGGAAAAGTGAAAGGGTTATAGTTAAAAAACAATATAACAAATCAGGTGTAATTGGAGAAAACTAAGAATAACACATTCGCATCGCCAAGGCTTGTGAGTGACTGAGGCTCGTTATAACTGATCATTACGTCATTACATACTGCATAATTCCTCATACATATCCCTAATCACCCTCACTGCACACAATTTAAAATAAAAATTCCGATCCAAAAAATTTGTAAAGTGGGAATTCGTAAAAGGAGAACTACTTGTACAGCCATTTAGTCACCAATAAATATTTCATCCTGTTTGCTTTTATTTCATACGTGATTGCTTCAAATGCACTACCTCCCTCACTTTATCTTCCTAATCCTGGGTATTAGGAAGATAAAATCCTAGCTGAAATTCTACCATTGTTGATTGTCATATTCTATTATTATCAGCATCCTCCCTCCCTACACACACACACACACATACCCAGTACTATGGCCATCACTACTCATTAGGATAATGGCATACTTAACCTGCAAGTTCCTAATTCTTTAAAAAAAATTAAAAATTAAAAAATATTTTAGAAGTATTTTTATAAATATTTGCTTCTCAAGGATTCAAAGAACATACAGGATTGAAGCCTGCATTATTTAATGATTTATTCCTATTTACATTAATGACTGAATGTGATCAAGTAACTGTGAATTTTGTAGATATCTTATCAATAAAATAAACATTCACAGAAATATGAATGCATAAAACCATGCATTTCTGACAAATTTGGTTGATAAATAATTTCATACATAGTACCTGTCCCAAAACATATTTTTCCTAATTTCAAAATTTTTATCATTCATATTTTTTAAATGCATGCTACTTAATTTAACTGAAGATTTTAATTATATATTTTATTCAATGAGGTGAAATAAAATTCATTCATTACATTAGTACTTACTAGCATTTCTGGTGATGACATGTGAATGCCCCTTATTTATTAATTTATTTTAAAATTATTTTAGTTATTATTCTTATTATTACCCTAAAACCCCATGGGGTCAAAGACTCCTTCCTCTAGGAGGTCCTTTTGTCATACACACAACTCATCATACAGTGCCTTAAACACAATCAAATTCTGCAGCCACCACACTCTCAGGCAAGACATTCCAATCATTCATAACTCTGCATACAAAAAACCTGCTCCTCACTCCCTTGTTCATGCCCTCATTATACAGCTCCCAGGGATGACCTCTTGTTCTCCCACAGTTTTCTGTAAAATCTCTTAAACACTGATTCTATAAACAACCCCTTACTACCTAGTAGATCTCTATCATATCCTTTATCTTCATATCTTTTGGAAATGTCCCCTCTACATTTTAGATCCTTATCCACAATCATCACCCCAAGATCTCTCATTTCCACCACCCTCAACAATATATCCCCACCAAATGTAAATTCTAAATCCCACCTTTGTTTCCCAAATTTTAAAACCTTGCATTTTGCAATGCTGAACTGGAATTCCCACTCCTTTATTCATTCACTCAATCTATTCAAGTATTCTAGTAAGACCACAAGATATGCTCGACTCTTCATAGTTTATCCCAACTTTTGCACCATCTGCAAACAACTGAATATCCCCATTCAAATCTTTGTCAATATTAAGATACAGTTCAAACAGCAATGGCCCTAAAACAGACCCCTGAGGTAAACCACTAGTGACTTTCCTCTTATAGGATATTGCTCCTCCATACGCAACTTACTGATACCTATCAAATAGTCAATCTCCGATCCAATGCACTAATCTAACATCAAACCCCATCTGCTCTAGTTTGACTATCAATTTATCATGTGGTAATCGATCAAAAGCATGTGCAAAATCTAAGTATACTACTGTATTTTCTCTGTTTTTCTATATATCTCTCTCTCCTGTTTCCAGTGAAGTCATCACCTTATTGTAATAAGTAAGTAGATTACTAAAGCATGATCTCCTTTTAGCATATCTATGCTGTGCATCAAAGATAATAACATTGTTGTCAACCCAATTCTGAATACTAGTTCTCAACAGCCTCTCTAACACTTTAACCACAACATCTGACACACAGATAGCCTTATAATTTGATGCTTGAGTTCTTTCACCTCCCTCATGAAGTGGCACAATCTTTCCCCCTCCTTCCATTCCTTTGGAACTCAACCCAGTGCAAGACTCATATTAAACAAATATGTCAGGCAGATTCCAACTCCCTGGCATATTCCTTCAAAATATATGGTGATATATTATCAAGTCCCACAGCCTTATTAATATCAAGTTTCTTCAATTCCCCATATACCTCTTGCTCACTTACAGTTAGTCTCTCCTTCTCATCATCATCAGACTGCTCTCAAACTCTCCATGATGTCACATTCACAAGACTGAAAGATCTTTATGAACTGCTCATGAAGTATCTCAACTATATCCTCCACAGCAATAAGTAACTGACTTATTAATTATAGACTTATAAGCAGTGGTGAGCTATAAGGGGCTTGCGCGAGCCCTTTGTTAAATTTTTCTCAAATTTGCAAGCCCCTTGTTCTTCTTGTTTAATAATCTTGTAGAACTAGAAAATACCACTGCAGAATGTATACATGCTACTATAATTGCTACTTTTAAATTCATATGGATTTTCTGATAACTATTTAAAAAATCATGTCACTGCATTTTGTTCTGATGGAGCAAGTGTAATGTTAGGAAACAAATCAGGTGTTGCAATCAAACTTCTACAAAGATTTCCCAACATTGTGATTTGGTATTGCGTAGCTCATCGATAAAAAAACATTAAAGAAATAAATCATTTTGAAATATTTATGGATAAATTATATGCTTTTTATCATCAATCCCCAAAAAATCAACAAGAATGAAATGCGATTGCAAAAGACCTTAGTATCAAAATTTTAAAGATCAACTGTGTGTTTGGACCACGATGGGCAGCTTGCAGTTTGAGAACAGCTCTTGCTGTGTGGAGAAATTACCCAGTTTTATGCATTTTGCATCAAACAATTAATATAAGGCTTTTAAAACTGACTTCTCAATTTGGAATTTTTAAAAGATCTAGCATTAATGATTGATATCCTACAGGAATTATCATATCTGTCAGAAGTTCTACAAAGTTGCAATATAAGTATTATAAAGGCTAAGTTAGCACCCCCCTTTTTTTTTCTCGACAATGCGAGCCCTTTGTTAAAATTCCATAGCTCGCTACTGCTTCTTCTTCTTCGTCTATGATCTCTTATGCTTTTAAGCGTCGAGATTTTGCCAAAGAGATTTCCATGCCGTCCTGTCCAAGGTTTATTGTTTTGCTTCTTTCCAGTTAATTCCTTTCTTTTCCAATTTTTCTTTAATTTCCTTTTGCCAACCTTTCCTGGGTCTGCCTATGTTTCTTTTTCCTATTTTCTGGCTTTCGTATACAGTTTTTGCTATTCTTCCTTCTTCCATTCGATTGAGATGTCCAAACCATCTCATTTGGGCTTGTGTCATGAATTGATTCAGAGGTGCAACTTGAAGGCTGTCTCTTATGGTTTGATTTCTTATTCGGTCTAGTCTTGTTTTTTGTGCCACTTTCCTGAGATATTTCATTTCAATTGTTTGTAGTTTATTTCTGTTTCCTGTTGTTAAACACCAAGACTCACAACTGTATGTTAATGTTGGTAGAAACACTGAACGGTACACTGCCATTTTGGTATTTTGAGTGACTTCTTTCTTATCTAGGAGTGGGCCTTTCATTGCATAGAATAGCTTTGTTCCCCCTCTTATCCTGTTGTTAATTTCTGTGTCTAGTCTACCATCTTCTTGTATATATGATCACAAGTATTTGAAGGAGTGAACTTGCTCCAGTTGGTGATTCTCTATTTTTATTATGTGTTTTTGTTGGTTTCTAGATATGATCATTGTTTTAGTTTTGTTTATATTTATGGTCATATTCCTTTTCTTTGTTTCTTCATACCAAATGTTGATATTGTACTGCAGATCTTCAGCTGTATTTGCTAGAATCACTACATCATCTGCAAAAGCCATATGTGAAATCCTGGTTTTTTTCAGTTTCCTGTATCCTAAGTGGAATTTTTTTGTTTTTGTTTGGCATGCCTTTAAAATTTCATCCATTACTATGATGAAAAGAAGAGGGCTGAGGATACAGCCTTGCCTCACTCCTACATTTGTTTCAAATTCTTTTGATCTATTATTACTGCTTCTTACATAATTTCTATTACTTTTGTAGAGGCTTTGTATGGCTGCTATTAAGTTATCTTGTATCTTGTTTTTCTTTAATGTTTGCCATATTAAGTGTCTGGGAACTCGGTCAAAGGCCTTTTCAAAAACTATAAAACATGTAGTTCTTTTCCATATTCCAATGTTTTCTCTGATATTTGTCTAAGACTGAAGATAAGATCCTGTGTGCTTCTATTTTTTCGAAAGCCATATTGCATTTCATCCAGTGTGTCCTCTATTTGATTCCTAAGCCTCGCTTCTAAAATGCAGGTATATAATTTTCCTGGAACGCTTAAAAGCGAAATTCCTCTATGGTTTTCACATTTGCGGTTGTCTCCTTTCTTAAATATAGGGATTATTATAGCTACTTCCCAGTCTTTGGGAATAATTTTCTTTTTCCATACAACATTGAATAGGTGTAAAAGAAATTTTAAGGCTTTCATTCCTAAATTCTTTACCATTTCTGGTGTTATTTGGTCATGGCCTGCTGATTTGCCCAGTTTTATTTTATTTATTGCTGCTAACAGTTCATTTGCATGAATTTCTTCACTCTGATCTTCTATTTTGCTTGTGTGTCTTGCTCTTAGGGTTCTATTTTTTCTGTGTCCTGCATCTTCCAATAATTCTTGAAAGTACTGTTTCCATCTTCCCATGATGTCTTCGGAATTTGTGAGTAACTTTCCATCCTTATTTTTGATAAACTTTATGGGGCATTCTTTCTCTGACCTCAATCTTCTTAAAACATTATAGAAGAGTTTTTGGTTTCCTTTAAAATTTTGTTCTAAAGTATGTCTGAAGTCTTCCCAGCATTTTCTTTTCTCTGCTTTCACTAAGGTTTTAACTTTATTTCTTTGGTTGTTGTATAGTTCTCCATCAACCTGCAGCTTTGATGTTATATATCTCTTCCATAATTGCTTTTTCTTTTTAATTTCTTCTTTTAGTTCTTCAGTCCACCAGGGTGTTTTATGTTTCTTCTGTTTATTATTTAATGATACACCACAAATTTCTTTGCTTGTTTCTAGAAGAAGTGTTTTGAACCTGTACCATAGGTTTTCTACATCTTGGTCTTCATATATCTCTTTTTCTACTTCTTTCATCTTCTCTTCTATTTTACTTTTATACTCAATGGCTGTTTCTTCTTTCTTTAGTTTGTAGTTCTTTATCTTAACATTTATTTCCTTGCTACTTTTTCTACATTTTTCAACTTTTATTTTATGTATTGTTTCCAATACTAATAAGTAGTGGTCATTGCCTATTTCAGGACCTCTGTAGACTCTTGCATTTTTTGTATACTTCCAGTACGATCTGCTTATGATGGCATAGTCGATTATAGATTTTTCATTTCTATTGGGCTCTTCCCTGGTAAACTTATGGATTTCTTTATGCTTGAACATAGTATTCGCTATTACTAAATTATTTGTAAGGCAAAGATTTATTATTCTTTCTCCATTATTATTCCGGGTTATTTCTCCTTGTGATCCCAACACTTGTTTCGTTTCTTCATCTACTTGATTCCCTACCCGGCCATTAAGGTCTCCTAGTAGTATGATATGCCTTGAACTTCTTCAATTGTTTTTTGTAAGAGTTCGAAGAATTCATCTTTAATTTCTTTATTGGCATTATCATTTGGGCCATATGCAACAATTACAGTGAATACTTGGTTGTCTGATTTAAAATCTATAGTAATTGTCAACAACCTTTCGTTTATTAGTTGCCATTTAGTAATATATTCTTTGAGATCTGGTTTAATTATGCAAGCTACCCCTTGTTTTCCCCATTCTCTTGGGTTTATCCTGAATAGAAAAGTATATACCCATCTTTCATTTTCTGGCAACCTTGACCTTTCTTTTTTGTTTCTGTGGCTGCTAGCAAATCCAATCTCGATTTTTTAAATTCATCTATTAATTCGTTTTTTTTTCCATGTAGACTTTTAACGTTCCATGTTCCGTATCTCATGTACCTTTTTCCTCGCTTTGTCGTTAACCATTTAGGCAGTTCGGCTATCTCTTTGTTATTTCTTTTAATGAGTGAAATTTTAAGGTGTGCAGGGGATTAGCCTTCAGCACCCGAGTCTGGTGGTGAGGCTGCCACCTTCAAGGCCCCCAGACCGGCCTATGAGGGAAGTGCTATCCTTTTGGTCTGCAGGAGGTATTTTATTTCCCTCCTACCCTTCATAGTAAACTATGACGAGCCGTCCCCGATCTGCCACTAGGGGACGCGCCCGATGGGGGTTACAGGTGTCCCCACACGGGTGCTATTGCTTATAAGTACCATATATTATCGTGTATAATGCGAAAAATTTATGGTAAAAAATACTACTTAAAGTTAGGGGTTCACATTATATGCAGATCCTAAAAAAATATAACATCTTATTAGACCTGTATACACAATATATACTACCTAATGCCTATGTAACCAAATCTACTTGACCCACTTGCATTCGGCGACCGAGCGCAGCACATCGTATCTGCGCATAAAGCTACTTACATTACTGGCTTTATGCGCAGATATGATGCACGGTCCATCACCGAATGGTAGAGCACAATGGTAGGTATATCGGTTTAACCACAGTTCATTTTAAATATTATTTGTTAAACAAACCTAGTCTGAAAATGAGCCAACAGAAACATAAGCGTTCATCTTTTGAAGCAGGATTTAAATTGCGTGTCGTGCAGTCTGCAGAAGAACATAATAACAGTGTTGCTATGAGAGAATTTGGTGTAGCAGAGAGTAATATTAGACTTTGGCATAAGCAAAAAGACAGTCTTGAAAAAATCCCCAAAACGAAATGTGCCCGTCATGGAGATGTAGCATCCTTTCCAGAACTCGAAGAAGAGCTAAATGAATGGATTTTGACGCAAAGGCAAGATGGCATTATAGTAACAAGAAATGCAATTCGTTTTCAAGCTCTACAACTCAAGAATGGTAAATTCAAGGACACACCAGGTATTTCATCTTTTCTTGCTTCGCCTGGGTGGTGCAACAGATTTATGGAACGTAAAGCATTAACATTACGACACCGAACAAAAATTGCGCAGAAGTTACCAAAGCAGCTTGAAGAAAAAGTGGAGTCCTTCCATAAATTTATCATAAAATTACAGAAGTGTCACGGATATGAACTTTCCCAAATTGGCAATATGGATGAGATGCCCATGTACTTTGATATACCTGGGAATCGAACAGTAAACTCAGTTGGTGAAAAGGGTGTCTTCATAAAAACAACAGGACATGAAAAAACGCATTTTACGTTGTTCTAGCATGCATGGCAGACGGAACCAAATTAAAGAGAAAACAGTGATATTTAAAAGGAAGAAAATTCCAAAGCATATGAAATTTCCACCAGGTGTAATTGTTCTCGCCAATCAGAAAGGTTGGATGGATGAAGAAGGTGTACAATTGTGGCTGGATCAAGTATGGAACATACGTCCAGGTAGCTTGTTATGTCAACAAAGCATGCTAGTCTGGGATATGTTCCGGGTGCATTTAACAGAGGCAAGCAAAGAGAAAGCATGTGAGCTACGTACAGCCCTCGCAGTCATACCGGGTGGTCTAACTTCCGTTTTGCAGCTGCTTGATGTCAGCTTGTTATGTCAACAAATTGAATAAACCATTTAAAGATCGCTTATGTGAAAAATGGAGAGAATGGATGTCATCTGGTTTGGTGAAGATGACAAAGGGTGGGAATTTTCAGAAGCTTGAGATCACCCTAGTCACCAGCTGGGTTAAAGAAGCATAGGATTCGATACCATCTGAAATGATTCAACGCTCATTTCTTAAATGTGGAATAAGTAATTCAATGGATGGATCCGAAGATCACGTCATATATGAAAGCGAGGATGATGCACAACAAAATGGAGAGCATGAAGACGATAACGACAACTGCTAGACTGATGATGCAATCCCTACAGATGAATTTATAAATGAAATGTTTGATGACTCAAAAGATGAAGAAGAATTTAAAGGATTTTAACATTTTGTTTTAAAATAAATATTTCTTTCATTAATTCGTATTGTATTATTTATAATGTTATGGAAAAAGATTAACAGATCGCATTATACGTGAACATGGAATTTTAGGGCTAGTTTTCAAACAAAATTTCTAGTTCGCATTATACGCGATAATATACGGTAAGTAATAAATAAGTAACTATATCCTCCACAGCAGTTGTTCTTATACTATTTTCTCCAATCAATGTCATCCTTCCATAATCATTCTTTTTTTTTTTTTTTAATGGCTACATATTGAAAGAACTCCCTAGAATTTTTTTTTTTTTTTTGGCTTCATTAGCTAACTGCTGCTTGTACTTCATTTTACTACCCTTACCAACACCAAGTCATCCTCCTTGCCTGTTCTTTGTAATCCTCATGGAATTGATTATTATCACTCCTCTTATGCTGTCTCCATAATGCCTTTTTCTATTGTATTGCATGTTAATTTCATTCATCCATTTCACACTTACTTTATTTAACCTTCTGACCCTTGGAATACATTTAGGCATTACTTCTGCTAGACAGTTCTTGAATATTCCCCAAGATGTATTGATATCCTTTCCAGCTAGCTCCTCATTCCATACTACCTGAAAGCTGTTTCCTCATAATCACTATCCTTGTAGTTCCACAATATACCCTTTTCTCGCAGAAGTCCTCATACTGCTGGCAACCACCCAGGTGATCACTTCATCACTTTCACCAACTGGAGGGTGATTTGACACCTCATTTATAATTACATCCTTTGATGAGATGATCAAATCCAATACTCTCAAATCCTCATGTGCCCTCTGTTATATACTGTCTGAGATAGCTGTCCCTCAAAAACTCAAGAAACTCATTTTCTTTACCAGTTGCTATCTCATCATTCCAGTCTATATTGCCAAAATTAAAATTACCCATAATGACCATCATTTTCTTATTTGATTGGCTAATTTGATTATACATTCCATGGTCACTACCATCCACATTACCAGGTCTATAACAACATCTGACTAAGTATTTCATTCTATTCACCTCTATCTCACACCATACTGCCTCAAAAACCACTGGCACTATTTTCCTCTTCTATCTCTACCTTGTATGGACATAACTCTTTCTCTATCATCAATAGCACTCTCCCTTCCCTTTTTACCCTTTCTATCTTCACAAAACAAATCATACCCTTACATCTCTATTCCTGTCAAGATGTCCAACTCTTGGGAAGAACAGACTCAATTAATGCAACTATTTCATTTGCCTTGTTTCTTACATTTCTAGCATTTGTCTACAACCATTGCTCTCATTTCTGGATCTATAGCAAGTTCCACAGACACCACTTATTAGATGTGACTTCTCCATACTTAACTCGAGCCATTTCTCCTTATTCATCTTAGAACCTTCATCAAATCCAACTGTTTTTCCCTTGATCCTAGGTCATCCCTTCCCTTTTTGTCCAAACACACACACACACACACATCCTCTTGGAGCATGAACGTTTCTCACACTGTGTTCCCCTGTCCACCCTGAGCCTTCCCATTTTCCCTGTTTGTCTTGCACACTTGTTCTCTCATTCTCTATACTCATGCTATTCACTTCTTCATCATAACCACCACTTCAATCTCTCCTTTCTTAATTAAAATCTCACAATTAACGATGTATCATGCTCGTTTTACAAAAAATGTTGTTTAAGGGAAAAAAATATATAAAGAATTGTCACTGCTTGTAAAATTATCAAAAATCCATTGTATGTAATAACATTATTTTGAAACGTCAAACAAAATGTATATCGCATAAAATGTGCCATCATTGTGTCCTGATGTTAACACATTTAAAGATATGGAAATCTTGAGCAATGTGCATGCATTATACAAACATTTCCATGGAATCAAAAGATTTGTCAATGATATAATAATTTTGGAATGAAAATTTCCATAGATAAAACTAAAATGATGGCATTTTGTGGACAAATTCCAGTTAGAAGTAAAACAGTTATTAATAATAAAATAATAGAACAGATAAATACTTTCAGTTATCTTGGATGTGAAATATCATATGAAGGAGAAAAAGACATAAAATTAAAAACTTCAAAAACTTTCTACAGATTACAGGCTTGATAAATAGAACACTCAACCCAAATATAGTACAAAAAGAAACACGCTTGAAAATATACAATACTTTAGCAGTATCTACATTATTATATGGCAGTGAAATTTGGGCAATAAACAAACAAGATAAACAAAGAATAAAAACAAGTGAAATGAGATTTATGAGAAGAACTGCAAAATACACATTATTAGATCAAAAAAGGAATGAAGACATTTTAAAAGAACTAAAAACAAAATCAATAGAAGAGAAACTAAACAATTATAAACAAAAATGGATAGAACATGTAAACCGAATGGCCAACACCCGATATCCTAAACAAATACTAAATATAAGCCACTTGGAAAGAGAAACAGAGTAGACCTCAAAAAAGGATATTGGATGGATAATGAGACCGGAACAGACCAATATGGTCTATACCCATAATTAGCATTATGATGATGATGATAATAATTTGAAGAATAACTATAATCAATGCCAAACTTAGTGAGGAAACAGATGCTGAATAAATAGTTGAATTACTGCATGATTACTTGGCAGCATGTAACTGGGTTATATTAAGTGACAGCAAAACAACAAAGACTATGAAGGTAGTCTAGCTTGTTAATCATGTATATTTCTTCTGGCCACTTTTCCTGATTTGCGAGATGAAAACCAAGAACAGAAGTAATCAAAATGTAGATGTTCAGAATATGAAGAAATATCAATGTGAATACAGCAATGGCATCATACAAGATATTGGCACATACATTACAGGAAAGTGCAAGAGAAACAGTAGTGTCCCTAACCAGGCTATTTGTCTTAGAACAGGTGGCATTCCTCCTAGAAACTCGAGTTTTACATTCCATCAAAACAGCCAGAGAATACATGTGATTTATAGAGAAATATAATACTACACTACATAGCAACATACTAGTTTAAGAAGATGGTACCATACCTGCCTGTATAGGCCTCATGGCCTATATTATCATATGCTAAATATGCAAAATTGTCTTAGAACTGGCAGAATGCCAAGAGATGGACAAAAAGCTGGTGACTGGATAAGAGGGTAGACATCAGAGAATGTAAGAAGAGCAAAACAGTTTCATTACATACAAGAGATTGCAAGACTGACGTAGCAACTTGTAAACCAATTAATACCCCAGGAGTGACTAAAGTATTGAAAAAGTTTGTTAATGGCAAAATTTGAGAATTGGTGGATCAGAATATGACACTCTATGGGCAACAGCATAGCTTTGCAAAGAGGAGGTGTGCCTTAGTGATTTCCCCACTTTCTACAATAAGTGATAGCTAAGTTGGATAAGGGAAATGATAAGCTCACTTGCTGACAACAATGTGCTTTAAGTGGAAAAAAACTGAATTCAAATCTTGTTTAGGACGTGAAGAATTTTTAGGACTTTTCAACTAATGGTGAGAAAAATTAAGGTGGCATCCTAGAAACTCGAGTTTTTCATTCCATCAAAACAGCCAGAGAATACATGTGATTTATAGAGAAATATAATACCACACTACATAGCAACATACTAGTTTAAGAAGATGGTACCATACCTGCCTGTATAGGCCTCATGCACTATATATGTTAAATATATAATTAGGAAAATGGCTACTGCATGGCACTGCTAGATTTTACAAAGACATTTAATGGAATACTACATTGATATTACATAAGTTGTAGCACATGGAGATAGACAAGATGCCTGATGAGTAGATTAGATAAGAGGGAAGATGACAGATAGACAGACAGTAGTCTATGATGGAGTTCAATCAAAGAGAGCAAGTGACCAGTGGTATGCTACAGAACTCTGTACTTGGACTGCTGTTTAATTTGTATAGTAATGATGTAGAGAATTATTTGAGGGGGGGGAGATATCCAGCGGTTTGGTGATGATGCCAAATTGGTAAGGGCATTAGTTAATAAGGGTAGCTAGATTTAAATAGGGCTTAAAAGTGGTGCAAAGATTGTATTTCTTTACGATTCTGGATATTTTTTCTGATGTGCCTTGGACATAGGAAATGGTGATAGCATTACTAAAATATTTCTGAAAATAAGGTCTGGATTTGGGGAAGGACTGATTATTTTTCATATTGTGGGAACTGTAACCATTAGATAGAAAAGTGTGGTGTATATGATTGAGTTCTGTTGTAAGAGAGGTCTCATTGAAAAAAGTTTATAAGCTCTATCAGTTAGCGATTTTATGACAACTTATCATTGAGGGGGGGGGGGTTGATGAGAAAGTTTGTGAATGCATCTGCCTGTGTCAGTGGGTTTCCTATATACTGAAAAAGACAGGTTACCAAGGTATCTAAGAAAGGCCAGACTATTATTAGCTTCCTTTTCCATTGTAAATTGAATTCTAGGGTGAAGGCTATTATTACTATTATTACGGGTGACTCCAGGGAGTCCTTAGACTCATTGAGGGAGGCCCTAAACATCATGTCCACACAACTATTCGACATTCTCACGGTATCTATCATACTTTGCCTTGAACTCATTCACTGTCATAGCACCCACAACAGACTCTGGCAGCTTATTCCACTCATTTACCACTCTAAAAGTAAAGAACCCAGCTCTAACACCCTTGCTAACCACATTCTTGCCCAGCTTCCATAGATGTCCCCTAGTTCTCCCAACACCAGTCCTGATCTCAAATATATCCTCTAAATTAATCCTATAGAATCCCTTTAGCAATTTGAATGTCTCAATCATATCTCCCCTTTTCTGCCTATCAACTAGTTTCTGCAACCCACAAATCTTCAATCTGTTCTCATATGGTTCATTCCATAGACCTGCTATCATCTTAGTCACTCACCTCTGGATCCTCTCCACCTCCTCACCATCAAGAAGGAACCGAGGTGACCAAATCTGGGCACAGTAGTTGAGATGAGGTCTTATCAAGGCTCGGTACAGAGGAACAATAACATGCTTGTCTCTGTTCGTCAAAGTATTTTTCAGCAACCAAGTGATTTGATGAGCTGATTTTGCCACTTTTGCAATGTGTCCCCTAAACTTCATTTCCCTATCCACCAACACTCCCAAGTCCCTGGCCTCATCAATCTCCTGGAGTACAGTTCCACCAATGTGGTATACTGCTGCTAATCTTTTCACCCCAAAATGCATAACCTTACATTTTGTCACATTAAATTGACATCCATTCTTCTTAGCCCAGAACTCCAATCTATCCAAATCATCCTGAAAGATTTTGACATCTTCTGCATTCACTATTGCCCCACCTAACTTTGCATCATCAGTGAACAAATGAACCGTTCCTCTTAGATTTGTTTGCACATACTTGGATAAAGGATTAAACTAAATTTATTATTATTCCCTATGTCGTTAGTGAATAAATTAAACAGCAGTAGTCCAAGAACAGAACCCAAACTGGGTCACCTCAATAGGTGACCCAGACACATTAGAAAAGTATCTAATGTGTCTGGGCCATGAGACCAAATAAAAAATACATTATCTACATATCTCAACCAGATAGAAAGTTTAAGAGGGGCTGAGTCAAGAGCTTATTTTTCAAAATCTTCCATAAAAATATTGGCAATGGGGGGAGAAGGAGACCCCATAGAGGTAACCACTCTGTTTATAAGTTTGTTCTTCCAAGAGAAATAACGAATAAATAGCAAGTTTGTTCATGCAGCGATGCGTCTGCTGCAGTCTCCCATGTTAACAAAACAACCATTTGAAGAGAAAGAGTCCGAATTTCAAAATGGAATAATTCAAAATGTATTGATGAGCTATAATTTTCTTTGGTTGCATTGTTATACTAAAAAAAGTAAGAGACTGCCTGATATGCAAATTTTGAAATAATAGCTACCCTTATGGTAGCTTTTATTTATTTTATTTTATTTTATCTTTGGTGATGATGCCCTTACCAATTTGGCATCATCACCAAACTGCTGGATATCTCCCCCCCCCTCAAATAATTCTCTACATCATTAGCATACAAATTAAAAAGCAATCCAAGTACATGGACTGCTGTTTATGTGATAGGTGTATGTCATTACATTTAAAAATTTGCACATAGTGAATGACTTGAGAGAAAAGTGGCAAAATACAGTTACAAAGGGAAGGGGATAGACTATACGATGTTGCTTTGCCGAAAAGAGCTTAATACTAAACCTTATCAAATGCCTTGGAAATGTCAAGTACAACAGCAGAAATTTGTCTAAGCTTTCCCTTGGCATGTGTCCAGAAGCAGGCAACGTAGCCAAGGAGATCTGTAGTCGACCTTGATTAGGGAAATCTATCTGGTGGTCACACTCCAGATGTCAAAGAAGTTGACCATTTACGACTATCTCCATTATTTTAGACAACACTGAGGTGAGGGCAGTAGATCAACAAATTCATGGTAGACAGTCATCACTTTTTTTTTTTTTTTTTTTTTTTTTTGAAATGGCTATATATGAGCTTGCTTCCTTGCTTCCATGTAGGATGGATGCCAGTTGAGTAGAATATAGTGAATTCCTACGAGTCAAGATTCTTCTGCTGTCTTTCTTGCAGAAGTCCACAGGAAGACATTGAAACAGCATTCCAGGTAAAAGAGCAGGTGATTTGTCTTCATTGTCTATGCAGAAGTTGTGCGAGAAGAAAGATACAAGAAGTCAGGTGATGTTGCAATACTACCATATGTGTTAGAAGGAGGTGGAGACATAGATGGACAAAAGTTGCACCCAACAGCTTTTACAACAGACCAGAAGCTTTTAAAGAAATTTTCCAGGACATGACTGGACAGGAGAGAAAAAGAAGACATACCTGGAAGTTATGTAACAGTATGTATAGGTCATGAGAACTAGGTTTTTTGCATGTATAGTGATGAATTAGTGGAAAAGGTCACGAGTGCTTTGTCACTGAACAAGTTTAAGAGGGATATGATAGGCATCATGTGAATAATGATTAGTATGGGCCTTCGGCAATGAATCTTTGGACTCTATGGAAATGCAAGTACAGTAATAATAAATAATACAACATATAATATTAATGATAAAACAATATATCATTCAGTAAAACTGATAATAAAATAATAAAGAAAACATCCTTATTCAACATAAACTAAACATTTGAATGAAAATATAATCTACTGAAATAATAATTTATAGTATTAAACAATTCATAAAATCCAAAATTTGTTACTTTAATCACAAGCTCTTAGAATTAAAAAAGGGAATGTCATCAAACATGCATTAAACTATTACATTAAGAGGTTCATATAGAGTGGAGTGATTATCTGCAAACACTATATAACAACTTACAAAGACTGGCAACTTAAAGATTGTGATAGGTTGCTAAATTTTCTCCACTGTTTTTGAAGTTCTGTTAAAAAAAAAAAGGAACGGGGAAGGAAATTCTTAGATAAGTATATTTCATTAAGTAATACAATATGAATTAGCAGAAAATCAAATTATCCACTCTTACAGTCTAAGTAAATATCTCACGCAGATTTGCATATTTCTTGAAAGAAAATATTTTTCTAATTGACTAATACTAAATCAACTATTAGCTTACTTTATGTGGTTCCTACTCACAAAAAGTTTTTAGTAGACCAATAGTACATTTGTACTGTAGATGGCTAAGGACATTTTTATTTTTTCCCATTTTCATCAATTTATGTGTGTGCGTGCGTGTGTGTGTGTGTCATTTTTTTATTTATTTTTACATAGTCTGGAAACCCTGCTCAACAGCAAACATGAAACTTTTTCAAGCCACTTCAGGCTTCCAATAAGTGGTGAATTGGTCTCATACTGGGCAATGAAATTTATTTCCCTCCTTACTGTTAATTTCTAAACATTTTTTTTAAGATCAAGCAATGCCGTCAGCTTTCTATAAACATAATAATTCCTATACCGTAAACAAATAACCTCTCTCTCTCTCTTTTTTTTTTAAATAAATTAATCAAATAAGACATAAAAGATAAAAGCTGTCAAAGATAAATTTACAAATTGTTATGAACACCCTCGCACTTTATAAAAATGAAATCAACTTAGAGAAAAATTATTTATTGATAGCTGTTGTGTTCCATACACTCACAAAAAAAAAAATAAAATAAAATAATAATAAATACAAAAACAAATCTATTTTTTTTTATTCTAATTTAATTCTAATTAGATTAGACATTTTAGTCCTAATTTTTAGTCATAATAAACACAAAAGAGGTGCAAATTTCAGTCATTTAAATGTGTTCACAGAATAACTGAAGTTCACAGATAATTATATGTAATTCCATATACTTATCTGTGATGGTGGAATTACATATAATTATCTGTGAACTGAAGTTCACAGATAATTATATGTAATTCCACCATCATCAATCAACTCTTCTGACTCCATGGAAATCCATTATGATGATAAAATGGGTTACTTGTATTGCAACTATTATTTTAATTAAAAAAAAAAAAGTGCTTGCCTGCTTGTACACATCTAGTGAGAATTTTTAGTGCAGTAAAAAAATGAGAAGAAAGGTTTCAGATTGATTGTTGGTTTTATTTATGTAATGGTGATTCTATGCCATATTATGTGTTGTTAATAGTTTTTATCATATCGTTACCATTGGGACATTCTGATCATTACAAACACCTGTTTAGTCATAATGAAATACATCCAAAAAGAAGATGGGATACTTATGCTTCATTTTATCTCTAGAAAGTATCAGTAACAATCTGAAAATGGTTCAAGTACTGACAGCCATATTTATCTTTGAAATTAGTAAAGATAATCAACAAGTTTAGAAAACTGTTTACACACAAATCAAAATTTAAAAAAAAAAATGGAAAGAACAATTCGCTCACTGTTACTGCAGTAGTAGTATTCTATCAAACTAATCAATTTAAATCTATTTCTGATTTTATATATATACATAGAGAGAGAGAAAGAGAGAGGGAGGAGGAAACTGCATATATACTGTATATTTAAGCTACTTTCACAGCTTAAACATGTAATAAAAATTATAGAGAATTTTATTCAAAAACTCCAAGTGAGTGAACATCTTATAACCATACACAACAGTATTGATGAGAGATTTAAGGAAAGAAATTCTTGTGCTAAATTAGTCTGAAACTCTATCAACAATAATAGTGATCAGATAAGGTGTTTTTTTATTTAAAAAAATTTTTTTTTGCATATTTTTTCTTATAAGCAGTTCTGTATGCTAATTAGAAGTGATTCATCTATGTTCAGAGCAATATTATTTTTAGAAAATACTATTGGTAAATAATAAAGGTATAAACAATCTAGATGGAATCTAAATCTATGATCTAAACTGCAACCAGATGCAGTTTAGATCAGAGATATGGTTGCCTACCTATCTAGGAAATAGGAAAATACTGGAGAGAGAGTTAAAAGTTACAACTAAAACTGTATCAAGTTTGTGGAGTAACAAAGTTAAAGGAATTATCATCATAGGGCAGCAGGAGATAGTGGAACATTCACACTACATTACATAATCCAAAACATACTATTGCCATCCACCCCTTACTAATAGTACTTCTGTCTGTCATTTGTGTGCATCTTCCCTGGCTGATCTGTCTTTATGTATATCACAGTCATATGTTGGAAGTTTTTTCACTTGGATAGATTATAAATTATATATTTAGTTTAATCCTTTATCCAAGTGTAAGCAAACAAAGTTTGCACCTGAAGTATCTTCAGGTGCAAACTAGTGACAAAGGTGGACAAACTTCACATCATTTGCCTTAGTATCCCATAATGCAAATCACATCTCTTTGCAGACATATATAATGCAATGCATTATGGGGAAGGGTCTCTTCAGTGGGAGCCAGACCCAGAGGTGATACCAAGGTTGAAGCAATGCAGAAGCCATATTTACCTATACGAGTTGCCAACCCACTGAAGAGACCTCAATAAAGGTTGAAACCAGTCTTGGGTAGTGACCCTTCCCATAACACATAGCATAATATATGTCCCCAAGGAGATGTGCTGATAATCACTCTTTCCTGCAAAACACCTGTCACTCAGTGATCCTCTGTCTCAAATTGCTTGGCACTACAGTAGTGATACATGGGAAAACTCTGCACTATTTCTCTTCCTTCTTTCCCTTGAGTCAACTACAAACATTCAATCCAAATACATAGCTGAGTTACTTCTTAATGGAATGAAGATTTTCGTCCTCCATTGTACCTGAAATCTTAGTGTACTAAGGCAGTCCAGGAAAAAAAATTCAAATGTAAATGGCTTGAAACCAAAAACTCCAACAGCATGCAAACAGATAATCAGCAAATCCAAATCAGATGTTAAATTAGCAAAGCAGAAGACTTTTCGCCTACTCAAATGGCTGTTGAGCAGTCTGGTCCTCTCACAGGAACAATGGGTGCAACTTTGTCCATGTTTCCACTTTGATTACATCTACATGGTACTATTGTAACGTCATATGAAAACGACGATTGATTTCCTGTTAGCATTCTTTTTCCTCCAACTAATGCACTAATGATAAAGTTAAAGTATCCCTACATTATCAAAAGCAGTTCACTGCCTGCCTCCTTTTATCATCTATCAGAAAAATATCAGAAGAATCCTCCATAACTTGGATAACAATGAGTCTTCTGGTCATAATGACACTCCTCCCCAAACTGTATTTAATGCTTGGATAACAGAATTAATACTTATCCTATACTGTCATTACAAATGTTCACACTAATCTGGAATCAACCTTACAACAAGAAAGAAGATAAAAAAATAGCCACGAATCTATATATATATATATATATATATATATATAGAAAGCAATGAAGAAAGTTGTTAGTTGAAAAATCCATCACTACCTAGAAATGGCCACCACCTAATCAGTATTCACAAATATATATACCAAATCTGCTGTGAACAGGTAGTGGTGACTCCCAATCCACAACAGAACTCTCCTTGCCAAAATCACCTGTCTATGAAAACAAACTATCACTGACTCCCTCCAGTCAGTTTCTCATAGATGACATGTTTCTTCTACAAGCACTGCTCTGATGAACCTGATGCCATTTCTCTGTTTTCCATACAGCTTATAAGCATCTGTCTGTTCAACATTCATTCACTTCTAGCATTAAACATACCAAGTCAACTTCTTGCTATCCTCCTCTCTTTATTTTATCAACTAATTGATTTGACACTTTTCTACACAATTTTTGCTAAGGAACTGCAATATATATGTATATATATTTATAATTATTATTACAGGCAACTCCAAGGAGTCCTTAGACTCATTGAGGGAGGCCCTAAACATCATGTCAAGAACTATCCAATATTTGTGCAGTATCCATCATACTTTGCTTTGAACCCAATCACAGTCATGGCACCCACAACAGACTCTGGCAACCTATTCCATTCATTCATTAGTCTCCAAGCAAAAAATCTAGTTCTAACACCCTTGCTAAATATAATCTTACTCAGTTTCCATGGATGACCCCTAGTTCTCCAACCACCACATCTGTTCTGAAAATTTTCCTCTGAATTAATCATGTAAAAACCCTCAGTAATTAGTTGGTCGATTGGTAGAGCCTCTGCTACTAATGGCTTGGTAAAAGTTAAGCAAGTTTGAGCGCGGTTAGTAGTTGGAAGGAGTTCAATCATTCAATGCTGTTGGTACACTCTCCCTCGATGAGTCTTTGGACTCCCTGGAGGTGTCATTAAATAATTAATCATATCATCCCTTTTTTGCCTATCCACCAGTTTCTGTAACCCACAAATCTTCAATATGTTCTCGTAAGGTTCATTTCATAGACCTGCTACTATTTTGGTCACTCGTCTATGGATCCTCTACACCTCCTCCTCATCACCAAGAAACTGTGGTACCAAGATCTGCATGCAGTAGTCAAGATGGGGTCTTATCAAAGGCTTGATAAAGAAGAACAATAACCTGATTGTCTCTTCTCATCAACATATTCTTCAGTAACCAAGTGATCGAATGAGTTGCTTTAGCCACTTTTGCTATTTGCCCCTAATCTTTAACTCCCTATCCACTAACACTCCAAAGTCTCTGGCTTTGTCAATTTCCTGGAGTACAGTTCCACCAATGTGGTATACAATTGGTAATCTTTTCACCCAAAAATACATAACCGTATACTTTGCCACATTAAACTGACATGCATTCCCCTTTGCCAAGTCTGCCAAGTTATCCAAATCATCCTGCAAAATTTTGACATCATCTGCAGTAACTATTACTCTACCCAATTTTGCATCATTGGCAAATAACTGAACAGTTTCTCTCAGATTCTTTCCTATATCATTAATGAACAAATTAAACAGTAGTAGTCCAAGAACAGAACCCTGCGGCATGGCACTAGTCACAGGCTATCATATATGAGAGAGATAAACCAAATGGTCCGACAGGGATGCACCCTATTAGCAATGCTCTTTAATATTTACCTAAATGAAATAATAATAAAATGGAATAAAAATTTCCATCAAGGTATTAAACTTGCTCCTACTGTGAACTTAAAAACTCTCCTTTCTGCCGACGACCAAATAATAATTACAGATTCTGAAGATAACTTACAGAAAGTTATTTTAGATCTAAATGAGATAGCCAAAGATTATGGTATGATAATATCAACAGAAAAATCAAAAACTATGGCCTTTAAAGGACAAGATCCAGTAAGAACTAAAATAGTAATAGATAATAAGATCTTAGAACAGGTGAATTCATTTAACTACCTAGGATGTATGATCACATATGAAAATGAAAAAGATATAAACGTAAAAATTGCAAAATATTTAAAAATAACAGGTGTAATTAACTCTATATTTAAACCAAACCTAGTTCAAAAACAAACCAGACTAAAAGTATACAATACATCAGCCCTACCAGTCTTAATGTATGGAAGCGAAATCTGGACGATAAAACAAAAAGACGAACAAAGATTAACAACAGCAGAAATGAAGTTTATGAGAAAAACTGCAAAGTATACTCTATTTGATCACAAAAGAAATTAAGAAATTATGAAAGAATTAAACCAAGAACTAGTAATAGAAAAAATTAAAAAATATAAATATAAATGGATGGAACACGTTCAAAGAATGAAAACAGAAAGATTACCAAAACAAGCCTTAAAATATAAGCCATTAGGAAAAAGAAAATCAGGATGTCCTCTTAAAAGATTCAACAATGACTTCTAAGGAACAGGCCACACTAGGCCTAAATCCTTGATATGCATGATGATAATAATGATGATGTAATTTTGAATTATACCCAAGTGTATAATTTTATTGATAACAAACAATATTTTTTCATGAAACAAAACAAGAAGAATATATTTTATTTTTAAGCAATTTTGAATTATACCAAACTGTATAATTTTATCGATAACAAACAATATTTTTTCATGAAACAAAACAAGAAGAATATATTTTATTTTTAAGTAATTTTGAATTATACCAAACTGTATAATTTTATCAATAATAAATAATATTTTTTCATGTTTAATTTTTTTTTAATTTTTACCATAATTTTGATATTTTATCCAAACACATATACACTGTACTTACAGTGTGTATGTATATTTCAAAAGTTGCAGCACCCCCACGATTTCAAGCCATGAGCCGCCACTGACCAACATCCTCCAATGCTTTGACAACAACTCCTGTTATGCTGATCGGTTGGTAATTTGCTACAGCAGTCTTGGAGACACCTTTATACAACAGAACTGTTTTCCCCTCCTGGGACAACCCAGAGCTGAGACTTAGATTAAACAATGTGGTCCAGGACACTGACAATCCCCTCACGCCTTCACATAAAACTTGAGCAAGTATATCATCCAATCCCACAGCTGTATTCACATTAAGGTTCTGTAATATGATATACATTCCAGTATAAGCCTTTGGCTCTCTCATTCCTGCAATATCACCACCTAGATGATATATTCTAGCAAAGTGTTCGCTTAATAATTGTACTATTTCGACTGATTCAGTTACCTCCATACCATCGGCATTTCTTAAAATCATTCTGCCATATACATTCTTTCTATTACTTGCAGCATATCACAAGAAAACTGTTTGGGATTCTCTTTAGCCTGCATTGCTAACTTTCTTTCATAATCTGCTTTTGCCTTTCTTACCACCCTAGTCACCCTTCTGGCATGTACCTTGTACTGTTCATGTGCCTAGAGGTCACATTTCTCTTTAAATTCTCTCCAAAATTGTTTCTTGTTTTGCAGCTCCAGCTTAATGATGATATTCATCCATTTAATTCCCACTTGATTTACTCTCCTGACTATAGGTATGCAGTCTGCCATTACTTCCCTCAAAAACTTCTTCACCACTTCCCATGCACTATCAACATCCAGCCCTTGCAGTTTTACATGCCATGGCACCGATCCAAGCAATCTTCTAAGCTTGTCATACTTACTAGCCCCCTGTAATTCCACATGTACCCCATTTTAATGTGTGAAACTTCCACACATTTAGCTACCTCCCATGTCAAGACCCTATAATGACTCTCACCAGTTGGTAGCAACATAGTCATATTCGTTATAAACAAATTCTCAGATGCAATTACTTGATCCAGCACTCTCAAACCGTTAGTAAAAGCTAGATCCAGCACTCTCAAACTCACTCCACACCACTCCTCCTGCATAAACCATGCATCAAGTCATTTTTTTATTATGGCCCTCTTTCTCAGCTCTACTCTGTCATAGTGTAGCAACAGACTCACTATCTTAACTCTCTCTCTCTCTCTTTTCTTTTGCTAGTTCCAGTAATTCTTGCATGTTCTCTCTCATGACATATTTTTCTCCTTTTAAATTATTTGTTTCAGGAACTATGATCAATTCTTTCACCATACTTTTTTATGCTCTTAATAGCCTCACTAACACATTAATTTTTGCACCTGGAAAGCACGATTTTGTCAAACTCTCATCAATCACATCTTTTATGATTGAATCAGAATACATCACTTGCTCCTTGATCTTTCTTTCTCTCTTGGTCAAGCCTTCTTCTCTCTTATCTCCCACTTCTTTCTTTTTCTTATCAGTTGACCCACTCACCAGACATTTAAGCATTCACTCCAGTTCCCGTTTTGCTTGTGTATCAGCTCTGCGTGACTGAGCTATCTCCCCTCATCGCAGCCAACTCATCATTATTTACATCACTCAGTGTTCTTTCATTCAGCACTTTTACTCTCTCTCTCTCTTTCTTTCTCATTCTTGTCACATTTAATCTCACTCTTAATGCTACCTGGCGTTACATCACACATTTTCAATCGTATTCTGAGTTCTATTCACTACTTCAATCTCGTAATCTAAGACACACTTTCAATCCTCACAATATATATATATACCCTCATGAGCAGTTGAATTAGAGATACCTGCCGTGTTGGCGAAATGGTGCTGTGGTCATCCCAGAAAATGGAATAGTGCCACGTGGCGCATGACGGGGATGTCGTCAGACCTTGTACTGACCATCTGAGTAATAGTCGAGCACAGAATAGGGAAGACTTGAGATCTCAGCGAATTTAATAGCGGCCAGATAGTTGGAGCCAGACGTATGGGGCACTCCATCTCCGAAGTCGTGCAGGCACTGGGTTTTTCATGAGCCACTGTGTCAAGCATGTACCGTGAATACATGGAATCGGATAAAACCACAGCCACCAGGGAAAACTGCTATGGTGTACAATGTGTTGATGACAGGGGATGCCGTCAGCTAGCTCGGATGGTAACACCGGATAGATGGGCCACAGTGTCACAAATCACTCGCCAATTCAATACTGGACAACAACGACATGTGAGCAGCCACACCATCCAGAACCATCTCCTCGCTAAGGGGTACAGAAGCCACTGCCCGACTAGGGTACCTCTGCTCACCGCACGTTACAAGGCATAACGATTAGCATGGGTGTAGGAACACCGTCGTTGGACCCTCGAAGCATGGAAAAGGTTGCCTAGACTGATGAGTCGAGGTACTTGTACACGCCGATGGCAGGGTACAAGTGCATCACCAAGCACCTAAAGTGTTGGATCCCTCGTGCCAGCAGGGTACAATTCAGGCCGGTGGTAGTGGTATCCTCATATGGGGACTGTTTACGTGGGATGAAATGGTCCCCTGGTACATCTACCATCATCCCCCACCGGCGATACAGGGACCTGCCGTCAGCTCACGTGCACCGATTTCTGCACCTACAGCACCCTGCAGGAGACCTGTACCTACAGCAGGACAATGCACTGGCCCAACGCTCCTGAACTGTGGCCGAGTGGGTGGATGAACACTCCACAGACATGAGGATGCTTGGCTGGCCCCCGAGGTCCCCTGACCTCAATCCTATTGAACACATCTGGGATGCTGTCGAGAGAGATATACGTGCCCTGGACCCTGTTCTAACCAATCTCCATGCATTGTGGGAGGCTGTGCAGTGGTCATGGATCAGTTTGGCTCCCTAATGCTTCCGGTGCTTTGTGGAGTTCATACCACACTGCCGTCATCAAGGCGAAAGGGGGTGCTACCCGCTACTAGGCAGGTATCTCAAATTCAACTGCTCACGAGTGTATATATGTATGTATGTATAAACTTGAAGCACAACATTTATCATACTAGCGATCTAAGAAGTAAATGAGAAATTTAGAATGAAACTCTTAATATGGGAAACAATTAATAAAACCTTGTACTAGACTAACATGATATCCTATCCATACCTGAAAAGGATGATTCAATAAGTGAACAGCAATTCCATTTTCCAAATTCAAATTTTTTTCAACAAATTAATTATCTGTATTAAAATATGAACTGGAAAGAATGTACTTTAACTTTCCTCACGACTACATTTTGCTTCTTGTGTTTTGATTGATTTTTTGGGATGTGCAGCAGAACTTAGGTGAACTTGTTTGGATTTTCTATGACATAACTGGCCAAGTTGTAGTTAAAAAAACTGGCTCTCCAACAAATAGGATGTGAATCCCACAATCAGCACAGATGTTTTCGATCTGATAGGAGGAAGATAAATTTCATCACCAAGCATGAGACCACTGCTCAGTTAACTGAAGGCCTCACACAGCTTGTAAAAGTATCTTTTTTGATCTCTAGAGAAGAATTATTGGATTATGTAAAATGCTCATTTAAAAAATAAAATTCTTAGTTTGCACATGGTACTAATAATATACTATATAGGTTTACAACCTTTTGTAGGTAAGAGTAACATAAAAAAAAATTAATAAACAGAAAAAATAATTCAAAATTTTCTTCAAATAATATATCATTCCTTTTCACCTAATTTCCAAATTTAAATGAAACTTTCATCTGCAATTCTAAAAATGACAAAGATGTTAAATCATATGCATGGTTAAATTCAGCCAGAGCACAGTCCCGGAACTTTTTTTATGCACTAGACCCAGACCTGGAACATTTTTTCTGTTTTGTGACTTTTCTTCCTTTATGTTAATTATGCCTACATTATTGTATTATTATTCAACAATTGTTTACAGTTTTGAATGTGTATATAAAGTCAATATCAACAGTTGCCTGATTACGAATGCATGATGAAAGGAACGGGGAGGTTTTTAGCTTTCTGTAATGCTTTATCTTGTAGTGATTGATAAGAAAACATTATTTCAGCAGTAGGGTAGCAGAATTTTGACAGACTCATAGCGATATTTTGTCTTTTCTGGTTGGCAACACTGTCAGCAACAGTCAGTAACCAACAACAGAACAGCAGATTAGCAGTTGTTTATTAGAACTCATGATTGTGAGAAGCACAAAGAAAATCATGTAATATTTTTGTGTTTATGTAGGCCTACTACCATATTTAGTCGAATATAATTCTTACTTTTTTTTTTTTTTAAATCAAAATTAAGACTAAAAAATCGGGATGCGAGATATATGTGGGATTTTCAAAAACTAAACATTTCAGGAAGAAACTGAAAATGGGTATGACTTACCAAGAATTTCCCATTCGCGATTGCTATTTCCGGCCTAGAAAGCAGTTTCTTTGTATGCATCCTGCCCAAATAGTGCTATCTTCTTTAACATTATTTCAAGCAAAAGTTATCATTAATCAGAGCCGTCAAAAGATTAGATCGTGCCCTGAGACAAACAAATTTATATCGCCCCAGATGGATTATAAGACAACAATATAAGAAAATCTCCAATTGCTATTTTGTTTTTATTACAAGAGAAACATTAATGCAAAACAATTACATAATAATATTAATTAAATATTTGCTCTATAGGGATATCGCACAATAAAACTGTTTATAACTCTTCTAAATTTAAATTGTCCGCGCGGTTAGCCTAGTGGCTATGCGCTTCGCAACCATATGCCTGGGGAAGGAGTGTCCTAGGTTCGATTCCCGTCGGTGACGTGAGGAGCTTGAAGGATCTTCCTCAGCCATAGCCAAGTTAGCCAGTCTTGGGCGTGGACAGCAGGGTTTTTTCCCCAGTTTATTCTGAGGTTTTTCATCCCGCAAAGCAGGCAAAACTGGCCTTGAGAACTCAACACTACAGGCCATAGGATACACCGGGGCATAAGGCTGACCACCTTATCCTGTCCGATGATCAATGGACCCTCGACACCGCAAGGTAAAAGAGGGTATAAGGAAGATGACAATGACAAATTTAAATTATAAGCTATGTCTGCCTCTAGTGATATAGTTACTAGACCAATCAATCTTTCTTGGATCATTGCTGTTCGGAAATAATTTTTAATCAGTTAAAGCTTGGAAAAACTTCTTTCCGCACTTGCTACGCTAACAGGAATTGTTAACAATATCCTTAGGGTGGTGGTTACATTGGGATAAATTTCTACAAGATTTTGGTTATATATATGATAAAATTTGGTCAGGACCACTTTTCTCTTGTATTATTTATGAGAGAATTTTCAATCTTCAAATAAATCTATTGCAGCTACATCAGATGTAAAATATCTTGTTGCCCTAATACAGCACCTACCGCAATATGGCTGAACGAGCAACCTTAATTAAGCGGTGCCATGAGGCAGACTGCCTCTATGCTACACCATGTAGATGGTACTGCCAGTAATTTACAAGACTTGAGATACGTAATGAACAATCCTTCACGAATGACTAGTGAAAAGTGAAAGCAGGGTGCGAAACAGACAGCAATGGCAGGTTATTAAGACATGCATATGATTCATGCGGTATTAACAAACGATCGAGTGACCAAAAGATAAAAGCAAGCCGACAATTCAGTTGAAATGCTAGCTCTCTTCACCCGAATTCCATAATATGTGAAAGTGTCACAACCACATTCACTATATATATATATTTCTTAGTTTTAATACATTTACAAATTTTAACACGTTTGGTTGAATTTTATTGCAGCTTTGCAGTGGGTGGGCTGATGCATACACTTAACTAATAACAATAGTTTTTAGTTAGATGCCGTGTTTACCGGTGCAACATATAGTTTTGTTCGAGTTTATACAGCATAGTTTCTGTATGAGGGCACATATGATTCATTAATTAGTGTCGGTTTTATCCCAGTTGTCTCTAATTGCATTATTTGTTGAGAAATATATTACACAGACTATCCTATCCCACTGGCTTTAACAGGCCTTTAAGGCCCACAACCTTCCAAGCATGCTTGGATTTCGTAACCGAAATACGAGGATAGAATGGTCACTCCTATGCCTCAAGGTATTCTTGGCTGTATCCGTGTGTGTTCACGGGGCCGGTTTGCCTGCTTGCGGGATGAAAAACGCCAGATAAACTGGTGGGAAAAACCCTACTGCCCGCGCCCAAGACCGGCTAACTTGGCTATGGCTGAGGAAGATCCTTCAGCTCCTCACGTCTCCGACGGGAATCGAACCTAGGACACTCCTTCCCCAGGCATATGGTTGCGAAGCGCAAAGCCACTAGGCTAACCGCATATTACACAGACTGCTCGTACCTTATTCACTGACATAATAAAAGTACTTGTTTTTCTTGCAGTATAGTGGCTATTGGGGAAGACCTATTGTTTACCACGGGGAGCAAGTTATTATTGTCCCGACGTGAACGTATTTAAGCTTTTTTCATGTGCAAGGTATATGCGAAACTTTTAATTTATTTTTTCGAAAAGTAAAATCAGGGATGCGAGTTATATTCGAGTAAGTACAGTATTTCATCTATGGAAGTACACTGGTACCTTCGTTAAATGAAAAAATAGCTGGGATGACAGTGATAACATAAAACGAGTTTGTAATACAAAACCAGTGTGTAGTTTCTGAAGAGAAAGAGGTCTGTAACAAATCCACAGAAACACAGAATTCCCATCAGTTGCAATGTGATAATATTAATACGTTGAACAAAAGGAAAGATTTGCCGACTTGCTGGACACTCAACCAGTGGATCGCATTCACAGGTTATCTGAATGCGACCAATGGTAAATACAATTGGTTATTTTGTAAGGACAATGGTTTGGGGGTGTATAGCATCTGCAGAGGTACAAGCCCTAGGTGCAAGTTCTTCATATCAGGGTATTCTATTAGCATCAGAGTGGATAAATGAATTAATACGTATTAAAGGGGAAGGGTCTAAACAAACTCCAATAGAATAAACAAATAAATAAAATTTTAAAAAAAGTTGCGACAATCTAGCAATAGCCTCACATTTATGATCCTTACTTCAAGGGCCCCAGAGCTTATTCATCTAGAATTTAACCACTGATATCCATTACAATTTTTCCAAAATCTGTTTTGAAGAAAATTCATCCCCTATCATCATCATTTGTGAGTAATTAGAACAGTCAAATAAACAGGCAATTCCCATGTCACGAGTTTCCTGGTTTACAAGTTCTTCTTTCAATTATCAAGTATCAACAACATTGAAAATCTGAACATTAACTGCAATAAATAAATGCTAAACATTCATAATATGGCATTTCAAACCACATGTGTACTTATTTATACAAGGCATACTGGAGCACTTCACTGACTCACATAAAGCAATTACCATGCTGATGTTACAAAGAGTGGTTGTGTTGTTCTTCATTTTTGCTGTCATGAATCAAATTCATCTCCCTTATTAATACTACATAGTATACCAAAACAAAATAATTCTATGAAAAGTAATGTTAATAAAACAAGATAGTGCAGGGGAATAACACTGGAAAAACAAAATATGAGATCATACGCGAACACGCAGCTGGAATGACTTCAAACATTAAAGATTGTTGGAAGGTTTTTCACTTGGTTATACTATAAATTAAAGATACCAAGAAATTATATACTTGGTTTAATCCTTTATACAAGTGTAAGAAAACAAAGTTTACGCCTGAAGTATCTTCAGGACTGGGGCAACTCGTGACGAAGGTGGACAAACTTCACATCATTTGCCTTAGTATCCCATAATGCAGAGCACATCTCCTTGCAGATATGTATAATGCTATGCATTATGGGAAGGGTCACTACCCCGTCCGGTTTTGACCTTTACTGAGGTCTCTTTAGTGGAAGCCAGACTCACCCAGAGGTGATACTAAGGTTGAAGTAATGCAGAAGTCGTATTGTCGTATACGGATTGTCAAAATGCGTCACACCTTATTATTAAATTACTCTGGATTAGAGAAAGGTTGTTGGAAGTTTTTTTCACTTAGTTATACTATAAATTAAAGATACCAAGAAATTATATACTTGGTGATTACTATGCAAAATTTTACCTAAGCGCTTCAAATGGATGTAATTTTAAAGGATAAAAGAAAACGTTATTATTATCATTATCAACAGACCTCCATGGAGTCAAGAGATTCATCATGGGAGGTCCCACTCTCAAATGAACAGCTCATCGAAACTCAAATGCATTCACTGTCCCTACACTCACCACACTCTAAGGCAATGCATTTCAATTACCTACCAATCTCCATACAATAAATCTACTCCTTACCCACTTATGCAGCTTCCAGGGATAGCCTCTTGTTCTATCCTTGTCTGTAGATATTCTATGCTCAACTACTAAGCTATGTAATTTCTATTCTCTCAATCTGTCCTCATAATCCACATTCCACAGACCAACTTATTCAATCATCTCTGGGCCTTTTCCAACTTATCATCCTTTTGAAAACCTGACAACTAAATCTGTGCCCAGTAATCCATGTGTGATCTGATCAAAATCTTGTACAATTAAATCATAACATCCTTACTTCTACAACATCAGTGTTTTACACATCATCCCCATAATCACTGTTCTCCTCACAATTTTAGCAAAATGTCCATGAAATTTCAAGTCCCTATCCAATATATATCTTTTATCTCCTCCGTCTCCTCTAAAATATCCACTCCAATGCTATACTCTGCAGTCCATCTTTATTTCCCAAATTTTAAAATCTTACACTTTGCAACATTAAACTGACATCCCACACACTTGCCCATTCAGACAGTCTATTTAGAGGTCCTCTTGCAAAGCTACAACATTTGCTCTACTTTTCATAAATCTCCCCAACTTTACATTATCTGCAAACACCTGTATATCACTATTGAAGCCATTTTTCAATGTCATTTACATATAAACTAAACAACAATGATCCCAAAACAGACTCCTGGAGAATGTCACTAGTGACTTTTCTCTTCTGGGCTACCACTCCCCCCCCCCCCCCATATGCAACCTGTTGATACCTATCAGACAGCCAATTTCTAATCCAATGCATTAACCTACTATCCAACCCATTTGTTCCAATTTAACTACAAGAGTGGTCTGAAAAGTTCTCAGCCTAACGATGAAAAAACGAATTTATAATTTCAAAATTTTTATTTTTCAGCATAATCTCTCTTAAGACTAATACATTTATTCCAGCGATACTCCATCACCATTATCCCGTCCCTGTGGTGGTTCTCAGTGAGATCTGCAAAATACCCCTCTATAGCTGCAATCACCTCTTGATTCGAAGAAAAATGCTGATCAGCAAAGGAAGAGTTTTAGTTTTGGGAAGAGACAGAAGTCAGAGAGAGCCAAATCTGGGGAATAGGGCACATGTTCCAACAATTCATAGTACAGATCCTTTAATTTTCCCATTGCCAAAACACCTTTGTGGGCAAGTGCATTGTCCTGATGAAAGATGATTTTTTTCTTCTGCAAACTGGGTCTTTTCTCACGATTTTTTTTGTCTAGTCTGGTTAAAAGATCAGATAATATTTCCCGGTTATTGTTTTACCCTTTTCAATATAATTAATAAACAAAATGCCTTTAGCATCCCAAAACACCGATGCCATGACTTTTCCTGCTGATGGAACCGACTTTGTCTTCTTTGGCACTGAACTGGCTTCCGTCCACTGTTTTGACTGCTATTTGGATTCGGGTGTGTAATGGTGATAATAATGATAAATCGACACACAAAATCAGTTTTATTCTTGTTAAAATGCTCCAATCACTGTTCAGAGATTTTCATGAGAGTGCATTTTTGATCTGCTGTGAGCAAGCGTGGCAGCCATCTTGTGCAAAACGTTTTCATTTCCAATTCTTCATGCAAAATATATCCTATGCATTCTTTTGAAATGCCCATAGTCTCAGCAATTTCTTGCACTTTGACTCGCCGGTCATCCAATACCATATCATACACTCGACCAATGATTTCTGGTGTTGTTACACATTTTGGATGTCCTTTACGTGGATCATCTTCAAGGCTGGTACGGCCATGTTTAAACTTGGCAACCCGTTTTTTAATTGTCAAAAATGAAGGAGAAGAGTGCCCATAAACTTTTATGAACTTCAAATGAATTTCTTTTGGCATTAAACCTTCTTTTACAAAGAATTTTATAACAGCATGATACTCAATTTTATCCATTTCAAGGGATACAGACAACACTTTTGCTTCAGACAGCTGTATAAAATAAACTACTTGGTAGAATGACTTGCAATTTCACATGGATGCTTATGACAACTTAGAAAAAAAAATCTTGCAGATAGTGTTGCCATCTATGGTCGAGGCCAAGAACTTTTCAGACCACCCACTTACTAGCTTGTCATGTAGTAATCTATTGGAAGTTTTTACAAAATCTCAATATACTGGCGTATATGCATCTCCCTTGTCCAATGTATTCATCACATTGTTATAATAAGTAAGCAGATTGCTAAAACATGTAGATAGCAAACCCATGCTATCCATTAAAGAGAATTCTACTGCTGTCCGCCCAGTTCAGTATCCTTGTCCTCATTAGCTTATCCATGACCACAACTTCAAACAAGTAGATCAGACTATAATTAGAAGCCTTAGTCTTATCACTCTCTTTATGAAGCAGAACAATTTAGCCATCTTTTCATTCCTTTGGGACCTAGACTAATCTAAGACTCATGTTAAAAATGAACATTAAAGCTGTTCTTAACTCCCTGGAACATTCCCTCAAGATCCACGCACATATACAATCAAGTCCCATATCCTTGTTGACACCAAAAGTTACTCAAATCCTCATTCCCACTGTTCTGTCAAGTTCTGCATTATGTTACAATCACAAGGATGGAATACGTTAATGAACTGCTCATTAAACACCTTTACTATATCCTCCTTAGTGTCTATCATTCTCCCATTATCACTGACCAACATCATCCAAGACCCTTGGTCCATGTGCGGATTGAGGGTCTTGGATTTGATGAGATAACCGTATCTCATAATCACATACTGTTTAAGGTAGTGATCCCTTAAAAACTGAAAAAAATTCACTCTCTTTGGTTCCTGATGCCATCTCTTCATTCCAATCTATATTACCATAATTGAAATTAACCAGACGAATTTTTTTAACAGAAAATTTCCATTTCTGGTTATATTCAAAATTTTAGGTCAAAAAAAAAATAATGTGAGGGAATGCATTATAAAAATGTATTTCTTAACTAGTACATAGGTCAAAAAATTAACTACCTGGTAATTCAAACTTAAAATAACACAAACACACAAAATGACAGAACACATCGCATAATCTCTTTAACATGGATACCAAAGTTTTTATATTCTTGCTTTAATCCTTTATCCAAGTGCAAGCAAACAAAGTTTGGGTGGGAAGTATCTTCATGACTGACTACTTGTATATAGAGCCTAATGACTTCACATCAGTTGTCTTAGTATACCATAATACAAAGCATGCATCCTTTCTGGTGTATATAATGTTATTCATTATTGGAAGGCCAATACCCATACCAGTTTCGACCTTTATTGAGGTCGCATCAATGGGTGCCATCAGGATAAAGGATTAAACCAAGAATATAATTTCTTGGCATCTTTAATTTATAACCAGGTGAAAAAAAAACTATCAACATGGATACCAAAGGGATGTATGGCAGTTTGGCATGTGTGATTTTGAACTTCCAAACACAGAATAAAGATACTAGTCCATGTAGGATGTTCTGGAAGAGACTTTGTTTTTAAGACATAGTTACGAGACAACTGTTTCTGTCTAGGTGACAGATGTGGTTCATTTGCTTCAGTATAAAGTTTTAAGTGGGTGATGTGCAAAAGGCATCAGTAGCAATTTGTATAACCTGATGATTGATAGGATTCAATCATTGCAGGTGTTACTTTTGCCTTAAAAGACCACTGACTTGATATTCATAATCCAACTTTGAATAGCTTGGTGAAGAACAAGCTGGATTCAGGCCAAATAGAGGCTGTCAGGATCAGATCTTCACTTTACGACAAATAGTCGAGAAAGCATGGGAATATAACAAAGATCTGTATTTAAGTTTTGTCGATTTGGAAAAGGCATATGACAAGGTGCCAAGAGAGAAGCTATTCAATACGCTGCAGTTATATGGTGTCAATGGGGCATTATATCAAGCAATACTTAGTCTTTATTTGAGTTGTGAGTCAGCAGTTAGAATTGAAGGAAGTACAGGAAGATGGTTTAATGTTAAATCTGGTGTGAGACAAGGATGTACATTATCCCCTCTGTTATTCATTATCTATATGGATCACATTATGAAGGAATGTGGTATTAAACCTGATATCAAAATTGGAGATGTTAATGTCAGCTCTTTGCTTTATGCGGATGATGTTATACTTCTAAATAAATCCGCTACAAGTCTGCAAGATTCTCTGACTAAATTGAATAGCTGTTGTAATAGATATGGTATGAAGGTCAGCAATAAAAAGACAAAGACAATGAAAATAGGCAGAATCATTGAAAATGTCAACTGTGTTGTGAATGGAGAACCTGTGGAACAAGTAAAACATTTCAGCTACTTAGGCACAATTTTTACTGAAGATGGTAAACTAAATATAGAAATAGACAACAGAATCAGCAAAGCTGGTATCGTGGGAAGTCAATTGAATAAATTCATATGGAATAAGAAAGAAATTAGTCGGAACACTAAATTAGCTGTATACAAGACAGTGTTCAAACCAATTTTAACTTATGGATCTGAGAGCTGGGTCAGAAGTAAAACACTTGACCAAAGACTAGAGACTGCAGATATGAGAGTCCTGAGAAAGATTAGAGGCGTGAACAGATGGCATCAATGGCAATATCATATTAAAAATGAGGATATTAGGAAAGAACTTGACATTGTCAGCATCCAGGAATGCGTTAGCAGAGCTAATCTCAGATGGTATGGTCACTAAAATAGAATGGGAGAGGAAAGATTAGCAAAACAAGTGTTCTCTGCCAGGTTGGCAGGAAAACGACCCAGAGGAAGACCAAGATATAGGTGGATTGATACGGTACAAAGTGCCTTAGACGATAGAAATATAAGATCTGATAATGTTGGAGTCTTGACAAGTAACAGACTGATTTGGAGGAAAATTGTAGATAGGAAGTTAGTAATGATGTAATTTTTTCATGTAGTACTGTCATATCCTGTACACCCCTTGAGGGTACATGGCAGGAATTTGATGACGATGATGATGATGAACTTTGAATGTATAAGCATAGGATAAAAATGAAGCAATGAAGATCAGTCTGCACACCATTCAATGGAGGACAGAGTGGAAAGGAAATTTAATGCTTTCTTGCACTTTTCTTTTAGTGGATTATTTTCTTTTAGTTGATGAATGTGTGTGAGGGAATGTAAGTTTCTGTTAAAGATGAGTCTCAGGAACTTGGTTTCTGTTGCTACTGGAATGAGAGTTTTTCTCATCCTTAACTCAGGATTGGGGTGAAGAGTGTGTATTCGACAGAAGTGTACATAGACACTTCTGTCGAATACACATACCAAATGCCTGAACTCATTAAGAGCCCATGGAGAGACTGATCATTTGCTTGCTCATATTGTATTTCAATTATCCTCATGTTATAAGAGTGTCAGTGAATAGTAAAATCATCCACATATAGAGCATTGCCTATAGTGGGAAGAAACTGTTCAATGACCAAGTTGACTTTGCTAACAAAGAATGTCATACACAAAACAATCTTGGGGAACACCTTGTTCTTGACTGCAATAGTGTACTTTCCACTTGCACTTGGAAAACTTGGCTAGACAAAGTTTTCAATAGATACAGGAAGGTGTCCTGTGAGACCTAGGTTATAGAGGCCTTTTAATATGCCACATCTCCAGACTGTCATAAGTTTTTTCTGTGTCAAATAATGCTCAAACCAGATGTTCTTGTTTCAGGAAGGCATCTCTTATATGCTTTTCTAAATGGACTGAATGGTCCAGTGTTAATCGGTGTCTACAAAAGCCACATTGTGTGTTGGAAAGAAGTTTGTTGCTTCTTAAATACCATAGAAGCCTTGCATTTACTATTTTTTCCTAGTATCTTACAAAGACAGCTAGTCAGAGCAATAGGTTGAATAATTTAAACATAGGTTTCTGTGGTTAAGCAGTTCCATAGGTAGTTTTCAATATTGAGACCACATATTAATATGGGGAGTTTATTAAAAATGAACAATTGAAGCACCCAACAAGTTTTGTGCATCGTGGGACTTGCATCATCAGGGGTAATGGTGCATAATGGTTTTACACAACCAAAGCTTATTGACAATTTAAAAACATTCAATATGTGTAATTAATTGTCAATAAGCTTTTGTTGTGTAGGGCTTTTATGTGCCATTGCCCCTGATGATGTGGGTCTTGCGATGCGTGAGGGGCTTGTTGGGTGTTTTAGTTGTTCATTTTTAATAAACTTTTTATATTAATATGTGGTCTCAATACCGAAAACTACCTACAGGTTGAATAATTGTTTAATTATTGATAAATGTTGGATCCTTTCTGTGTTTTGGGATGGTAATGACAATGAATTCTGGAAACTCTTTCTCTATATTGCATTCTGTTCATCTATAGCCTAGAAAAATTTAACCTTAGTTTCTCTTGCTGCTTTTTCATTAAAAAAATTTCAGGAGGATATGAATCTTTTGCTGAGATTCTGGCAAAAATTTCTCTTAAAGTGTTTGCAGTGGCTTTGGGATCAACAGCAACAAGAGGAAGTTATGGGCTAAAGTAGACAAATGGTGTGTTCTGTATCTGCCTTTCATTTTTTGGATTTTATCCCATATGTTTGCACTGGTTGTTTGATTAATCAAATATGTAAAATGGATCCAAGATTGTTTTTGACTTTGACATCTCACATAATGTGCTTTGTCCCAAGATAAAGCATGTTTAAAAGCTATTAAGTTTGATGTAGTGGGTTATCTACAAAACATATTCGATATTGATCTTTTTTGGCTGCCTGGCATTCTGGTTTCCACCAGACTTTGAATAGAGTGAAAATTGAGATGATGTTTTTTGAATTGAGCCTGTTGCTGCCTGGACAATACTCTGTTACATACTTCACTGCTTCATTGATATGTCTTTTAATAAATAATCGCTTAGGCATTAAATTTTCCACAATGGGAAAATGTATTCCATTCAAACTTGTTCATTTTCCACATAGGCATCTGTGTAGGAGAATGCGATTCCTGTGATGACATTATGCAAATAACAGGAAAATAATTGCTTCCATATATGTTCTTTTCAACAGCCCATGTGGGCAGTGGAAAACGGAAGGGGAGCAGATTGTAAGATCTACTGTGGAATATATGTGGATAGGCATATGGAAGAAGGTATTGAGTCTATTATTCAAAAGGGAGAAGTCATTATTGTCAAGAAGTAACTGAACATTATACAACCTCGTCCATTCGTGTTAACACTACCCTACAGAGTGTTGTGCCCATTAAAGTCACCCATAAGAAGTATGGACAGGCAGTCACAAGATAAAGTTTTTAAGGTTGATTTCATGTATTTTTTGCATCTGGTGATAAATAAATGGAACATACTGTAATAATTCCATGAATAGATATGTTGCTACTGCTTCCAGAGCAGTATCAAGCTAGAGCCATTGGAAAGGATCACCTACAAAGATAGCCTCTCCACCATGAGCAGGACCATTTCCTGCTCTTTTCTTCCAAATAACAGTGAAATTCCTTAAGGTAGGTTACTCACTGGGTTTTAAATATGTTTCCTGCAGACAGAAACAAAAAGGCCTGTGTTTCTGCAGCATGCCGGCCTGGTTGGCTGAGTGGTTAGCATATCTGCTATCCAGCCAAAAGGATGAATGTTCAAATCCTGCTGTGGGCATAGATGTCTGTGAAAATACTAGTAGTGATGGTGGACGATATATGGCATTGGTATAGTTGTGGTTTGTTGTAGTTGGTTGTTTAAGTGGTGGAGACAGAGTTGTAGAGTGGGTGCTCTCCCTCGATGAGGAGGTGTAATGTAATAATAATAATAACATGTGGGCAAGTTAGCCAAAGCGACTACTATTTATTTTTGTATAAGCAAAGATGATAATTTACAATGAAATCAGCTGCTCAAACAAATATACATAATTCTTGTTCATTCTAATATTCAAGAAAATAAACTCACCTTAAGCATAGATCATATGATTATGACAAATTTCTGCATACTGTTTGCTTCTTTCTGGAGTGTAAAAGTGAAAAGACCTATGTTAGCTGATATCAGACCTTTGAACATTGCTTGGACAAAGTTTCTGCAAATACCACTAAAAACTATATTGTACTTTAGTCAGGCTGATATTAACTGAAACTAAGTTTATAAATTATACAATAATGCAAACCACTGCTATTCTAAGCAGTAGTTTTACAAAAAATGTGAAATAATGTAATTATAGTAATGTAAATTCAACAATCAGAGATGACAAGTTCATCTCCAAAGAACACATCATATAATCTTAGCATGAGAGGGAGAGAAACGATGGTACAATGGCAAGAGCTATGCAAGGATGACAAAATATGCATATACATATAAACAGCCTTTTCACTGTATACCAGAGAACCTTCAAAACATTGATTGGTATAGCTCACCTAACATACAAAAATTCTGATTTTGTTATTATTATTATTATTATTAATATTACAATAAGGCTCCACCGGAGAGTTTAAGACTCATTGATCAAGGACTTCTATCAGATTACACAATGCATGAAATACTTATGTTTTTAATGCTCGTAAATGATAATATATTACTGCAGCAACATACTACTGTTAGGTATCAAAATATAGTATAATATTTTTAAATATAATAGGAAACTGAACCTCAGTTATCTGACATGCAGTGTGGCAAAAAAAAAGACTGAAGCAGAGAAACATGACTTTCACAGTTCCACCCAGCCAAATTACCTGGCCAGGTGCCAAAGATGCGATACTGATTAGACAGGTTGCGCACAGAAATGTTGTTCTTTCGACAATATGCATAAACAACTGTTGTTCTTTGCACATCTTGTTTAAATCAATGTAAAATACCAAATTTGAAACAATGAATCAATATAAAGTTGTGTAAAGCTGGTGGTCCAGCTTCATTTGTAAAGTCCAAATGAAACAATGTTATGAGCAACTTATGGTGATGAGGTTCTATCCCAAAACTATTTAATTATTCTATCACTTGATTGTTAAAAATTGCTACTTCGTCTATCTTCCTATCTTCAATGTTTTTGTTTTGTTGATATTAAGTGATATCTTATAAATTAAATTAAATTCGCCAAGATTACTGTAATTTATAATCTATGAAAGTAGCATTAATCCTGATATTCAAATGGAAAATATCATGTTCACTTCTTTCTCTATACAAATGACATTTTCTTCTTTTAAATACATCTATAAATACTCAAGAGTCTAACAAAATTAAGTAACTGTTGTGATAAATTTGCATGCAATAAAAAAACGATGAACTATGAAAATAGGAATGAAAATAGAAAGGAATGCTATAACATCAACATTAAAATAAGGTATACATTTCAGAAATTTAAGAATAATTTTTAAAAGATGGAAAAATTAAATAAGTAATATAATAATAATTAGGGATTTGCCAAAGTAGGATTTCACCAAAGGCATCGCATATTTGGCTGAAGCATACTGAATTAAATTTTATAAACATATGTTTTGAACAAAAAAATACACTCATTAAAATTTTTCATCAATTTTTAATACCTATATTTTGTTCAAAACATTTCTTTATAAAATTTAATTAATGCTTGAGCCAACTATTCAGCATGTTGACAAATTGCAGAATGAAATAAGAAAAAAATACATGTAATAATACTTCACCTAATCATGTGACCACATGAAAATAAATATACACTGCTTAGAAAGAAGTCAACGGAACAACATAGTGTAAGGAACAAACAGCCATGATGCCCACCTTAATAAGATGTAGGACTTCCTTTCACAGTGATGACCACAGCAATCATATGGGATATACTTTCCACAAGCGGTATGATAGTGATCAATGGAAATTTTTAACAATTCTTCCTATACGCATGTAATCAGGTCCTGGACTGTTGTGAGATGAACGTCCATTGACCTCATCCAACACTTCAGTTCATCCCACAGATGATCAGTAGGGTTGAGATCAGGGCTCTGTGGAGGCCAGTCAAGTGTAGTGACATTCATGTCCACAAAACCACACAGTTACAGCAGAAGCCTGATGGCATGGTGAACTGTCTTGCTGAAAGAGACAATGGTCATTTCTGTAGAAATGCCACAAAGTGCAAATCATTGCAATGTACAATGAGGCCAAACCAGGAAAAATGGGACCATACCATCACATCACCACCTCAGAATTTCATAGTTGGGGTTATGTACTCTGGTAAGAGACATTCACCGAGCATCCACCACACCCATTCATCTGCTCAGCAGAGGGTAGAGCATGATTTGCCACTCCATATCACAGCTTTCCAAGCTTCCATGTCCCAATGCACATGTTCTTTGCACTACTGAAGACAACACAGCATGCTGGTTTGGGTAATATAGGAGTTCTATCATGGAAATCCATGTTGTGAGCCTTGGTTCTGAATGTTTTGTACAGATTCGTGTTCCATGCCTGGAACACCACATTCATTGTGTTGTCTGACAAAAGGCAGTTTAAACATATTATCCTTTGTAGTACTCTATGATCACGTTTGGTGATCGTAGGGTGCTACAAAGTGCATCCACTGCAGGTAGCACTTGCAGGTGACTACCTGCTCCTCCATCTCAGTATGATATCACTGATTATTGACCTGGATGGTGGCCCAATTTGCTGAACAGATAGGCCTGCAAAATGGCATTCTATCACAACACCTCCTTCAAATGCTGCCAGTTTCTTTCTTACAGTCATTTCATCCAGATATTGTTGCACTGACTTGGGAGCATCATATTCCTCCAATTTAAACTGGCTACAAACACGTGACTCGTTACATAGCATGTGAACAATGCACTTTGCTCATGGGGATGTCTGTTGACTTCTTTCCAAGCAGTGTATGTAAAATGAAAATTAAAGAAACCAAGAAATTATATACTTGGTTTAATCCTTTATCCAAGTGTAAACAAACAAAGTTTGCTCCTGAAATATAATCAAGACTGGGACAACTTATATATAGAAGCTTAGTATTCCATAATGCTTTGCAGTATGGGTACTAAGGCAAGTAATGTGAAGTCATTAGCTTCTATATACGAGTTGCCCCAGTCCTGATTATTTCAGGTGCAAACTTTGCTTACACTTGGATAAAGGATTAAACCAAGTATATAATTTCTTAGAATCTTTAATTTATAGTATAACCAAGTGGAAAAACTTCCAACAAAGTGAAAATTATTTCCATGTTGTGTCTTCCGAACATTTCCTGATCACTTTGAAGATAATAATGGTATTGGGTACCGAAAATTATTTGCATTTATTTCCAAGTGACTTATTAATATGCATAACCCTGAAGACCAACTCCATTACTTTTATCACTATCGGCATAGAACTAAAATTCATGTTATTCAGTAAGCCCTCTATGTCTCAAGCTACTTAAATTACAAGGAAATGGAAATAAATCTGGGAAGACATACTGAAGCCATTTTAATTTTGACAATTCTATAATTTTTTTTTAGTCATATAACATTTAAAAACACTTGTCAGAGATAAACTCCATTGATATCCCAAACATTGTATAACCAATCCCTGGTATTCATACTGTTTAGTTGTCTTTTTTTTGTTTGTTGTTGTTTTATTTTTTAATATATACAGAGTGCCCCATAATTCTTGGTGCAGTTTTAACTTTAATAGGTCCAACATTATAAAAGTTACAGATTTATAGTATACAATAGTTTAAAGAGGATGTAATTAAGTTTTATCTACAATGATTTGTTTCTTATTAGTGCTCAACATGACCGCCATCTTGTGCGATGCATGTAACTAGGTGATTTTCAAAATTCCGAAAAACATTAAGTAGTTGCTGAGCAGCGATTGCATTGATTGCGTTTGTATTTTAGTCTTAAGGTCATCGAGAGAAGCAGGTTTTGAAGCATACATGACTGTTTTAACGTGACCCAATAAGAAAAATCTAACAGTCAGGTCAGGTGACTGAGGTGGCCACACAAGAGCACCTCCTCTACTGCTCCACCTGTCTGCGAAAGTGTCATCCAGAAACTTTCATACCTGTGTTGCATAGTGACAGGGTGCCCCATCCTGTTGGAAAATGGTTTTATTCATAAGATTTAATCTCTTTAATTCGGAAATAAAAAAATTCTCAAGCATTGCTAAATGATTCACCTCTGGCAGTGTTCTCTTCGAAAAAGAATAGCCCAATAATGCAACCCCTCCTAACATTGCACCACACACATTAACTTTTGGTGAGTCTCTTTCATGTTGCCACATTTCCTGAGGCTTCTCTGTACCCCAAATGCTGCAATTGTGATGGTTAACTTGCCCACTTATGTGGAATGTTGCTTCATCTGAAAAAGTCAACATGTCAATAACATCTATGTCATTTTCCATTTGTGTCTTCATCAGTTGACAGAAATCCTACCTGGCATGATAATCCCTTCTTTTAGCATTTGAACAGTCGTAATTTTGTAAGCATGTTTATAGAGTTGTCTGGTTAGAATTCTGTGCACTGTTGTTTAATAATGCAAACAAGGCAATCTGATTCTGGTCTTGTTTTCATAAGCTCACTGGTAAATTTTGAAACTTCGCATTCTTTCTGCATTTGGCTATAAAATATAGATGTACTGGACAGTATCGTATACAGTATAACCAAGTAAAAAAAAAAAACTTTCAACATCTATCTGTAATCTAGAGTATTTTAATATAAGGTGATACACTTTTAGATTACTTGTATATGGGGAAATATATGACTTCCACATTACTTCAATATCAGGGTGTCTTCCACCCTGATATTGAAGATGAGATCTCAATAAAGGTCAAAACCATTCTGAGTAGTGGCCCTTCCCATAATACATGTTTTAAATATGCAAGATGGTTTAAATATTACCAGTAAAATGGTTCTGCAGACCAGCCAGTGGATAGTACATAGTTCGGTTAGTAATGAATCTGGAGGCTTCCTGATCAGCCAGCATCAAATCCTGCAGCCAAGTATTATGCCAGTTCATGACTGGAGGAAGAGAGAGAGAGAGACCAAATTCTGTGGCTGCAGGAGGGAACTATTGAGGCCATGTATAGACAGCAGACCAAGTTCCCCCTGCCTCACTTTCTCTTTATCTCTTCCTAATCAAATATAATGGACCACAACCCAAGGAAATGAGATTTAACTGAAGATCACAAAAATTCTCCCACAAAAAAATAGTTAAAAAAAAAACTCAAAATAAAACAACAAAAAAAAAAAAAAAAATTCCAACCAATCGAATAGCCCACCAACATTAATCTCACCAAAAAAAAAAAATTTCCAGATCCACTTCACTAACATCCATGGTATTCCTTAACAGCAATATAAACGATCTGCACCAACACCACCTGCAGTCATCTAAACCAGATGTACTATTCCTACTAAAACACCAACTAGCAACCACTGTCCATCGCAACCAACCACCTAAAACTACACATTACACAGCTCTTTCTGCCACAAGGGCCGTACTTGTGTATTCATCAGCACCGACATACCATGCCAGAGACTGCAAACCCTTGAATCCCCCAGTGTTTGATCTACTTTGGCTCAAATTTCTTCACCAAACTAACCTGCCTTTTTCCTTCTATTGCTCTCTAAACTCTGTCAACCACTTCAACTCCCTCTTGCTCTCGAAAGATTGACTTTCTGAAGTCGAAATACCACAATAGTGAGTTCATCCTTCTTGGGGACTTCAATGTCCACAACTCACATTGGCTTCCCTTTTCCAGTTTCATCAGTCAAACAGGCAGGCAGGGATGGTGAGGTGTTTGCCACCAGCAATGATCTATCAATCTTCTGACAGATCACCAATCTTCTGACCAGAATACCTGACAACCCCCCCCCCCTTTCAAATTGCCAATATACTTGACCTCTTCCTAACAAGCTCCCCTTCCAGGAATACTGTGGTTGTTGGTTCTCCACTTGGTAACTCAGACTGCAAACTCATACTACTCTCTTTTGCCACAGACTTTCACTTTCATCTGCCAGTTTACAGATTCATGTCCTTTGGCACTACAAAGGTGTCAACTGGGTAGACCTCCGTGACTGCTATTCCTCCTTCCCATCCAATGAGGATGATTTCTCATCCTCATTGATGTGAGGATGAGAAATCATCCTCAGAGCAATGAAGACTTTCATCCCTCTCATTCCACTCCAAACCCTCAGCCACCACACAAGCCTTGGTTCTCAAAAAGTGTGCCAATGCTGTAATAATAATAAAAAAAAAAAAAACCTCTGCTTACCACAAATGGCTCAAGACCAAAACTCCAACAGTTGTAAAAGAAGCATCACCAAGTCCAAGTCAGACTTTGAAAGGGCCAAATGGCAGTCACTCCTTGTCCCTTGCCAAGACTATTAGGTGGAACTCATGCCTACCTAGGTTTCCACCTCTCTCTCTCACATCTGGATAGTACTGTAGTTACCTCACCTAAAGACAAGGCCAACTTACTGGCATAACTTTTCTCTTCCAATTCCTGCAATGAAGACCAGGGCAAAGTTCCCTCCATTCTACCAAGAACCTTCATATAGCCCATAGTCTTCCAACAAAAAGAAATTCGAACAATCCTAAATAACCTGGACACAAACAAGGTATCAGGTCCTGATGTAACCCAGCTATTGTACTAAAAAACAGGATAGGTGTTAGTCCCAGAACTAACACCTATCCTGTATCACCTCTTCAATCTATCCTATTCAACTGGCTTTAGAGCAGTTTTACGGAAGACTATGGGCTATATGAAGGTTCTTGGTAGACTACCATCCAATTGTCCTAATTTCTGTTCTCTCTAAAGCTACGGAGAAGGTCATCAACGACCAACTCTCGAACCACTTACAGTCACACCAAGTAATCAGCAGTATGAATTTCACCACTTGTGATCCACTGCTGATCTTCTTGCTTACACCACTGACCTCTGCACTCAGGCCATGGAGAAATTTAGAGACACTCACATGATTGCCCTCAACATTTCAAAGGCATTCGATATGGTTTGGCACAGCTGCCTACTTAACAAACTGCTATCCTATGGTCTGCCTTCCTCACTCTGCAACTAGATTGCTAACTTCCTCGCTGATCATTCACTACATGTTATGGTGAACTGTTTATTTTCCTCAGATTTTCCCACCAACGTAGGAGTACCCCAGGGTTCTGTTCTTTCACTCACTCTCGTATATAAATAACCTGCTCTCTCAGACTTCCAATCCTATCCATAGCTTTGCTGACAATAGTACATCCCATTTCTCCTTTTCAATTGGCAAACCTTATAGTACTCAAGTATTAGAATCCTCAAGATCTACCACGACCAGCAGCCGGATCTCCTAGCTACATCCAGTGGAGCAAGGAAAATTTGTAAACTTCAATGCCACCAAAACTCAGTCCTGTCTGATCTCTCGCAAGAAAGAGCTCACATGCATCCCCCTTACCTTCAGTAATACTGAGATATCGAAGAATGATCAGACTTTTCTACTCAAACTGACCTGTACCTGTGATCTTTCCTGGCAAAACCACCTTTCAACTATAGCTTCTGCAGCTACCAAAAAAACTTGTACTTTTTCGCACAACTGCTAACTCTACACAAAGTCCAAATCCACTCTAAAATTGCTCAATTCTATCCAGAAGGGGGCAATCAGATTAATTAATAATCCCTCTCTCACAGACATTCAATTTCTGGTTTGTGCCTCATCTACAGATACTTTCATGGACAGTGCTCTGCTGAATTGGCCGCTATTTTCCTCCAAAATTATTAAAACAAGAGCCACTGCTGCTCCCCTTTTACAGTTCATCTTGAAACTCACCAAACCAACTCCACTGCCTCAGCTTCCATTCCGTCTACTTCTGTCCTTTGGTATAGTCTCCCCCAATCTGTATTTCCCAAAGATTACAACCCTCTGCTGTTCGAGCAAAATGTGAACAGATTCCTCCTTTCTTCTATTCCTCTTGCTCAAACACAGCACTAATGTGCTATACATCACATGACCTTTTGTGTGTGGATCAGATTTATATATATATATATATATATATAAAAATAGCCTTTCATATTTTATTATATTATTATAAATATTATTTTTTTTTATTAATAATATTAAAAATAATAATATTTGTGATAATCCTGCTTATAGAGTACTGTTGTTTTCTTCCAACTGATCATGAGTGAAGGAGAGTCTGAAATGCAATTTGCTAGACCCAACTTGCCATAATGCTAGTAGATATGTATCTCCTGTATTTTAAATGCAAATTGCAGTAATATTATAGTAATCAATAAAACAAGAAAAAAATGTGATTTAATGAAACTTATCCTTTCCTTCATAGCTACATGTTCCTTCATAGTTGCATCAGTTAATAATGAATATATTTTATTAAAAAATTAATAAAATATTAATAGCTATTATTTATCTAGCGTAACACTAGCATCATAGCAAACATGTTAACTCTATTACAATCCCCCCCCACACACACACTTTCAAAGAGAATATGCTTTTCAATCCATTCAATTTTCAACTGATTTGATTTTAATTCAATTAAACCAGCCAAAAAATTATATTTTTGTTTAATCCGTCTGCAAGCAAACAAAGTTTATGTGTGAAGTATCTCACAACAATAACCTTAGTATCCCAAAATGCATAACACACTTTCTTTCAGAAGTGTATGTGGATATGCATTATGAGAAGAGTCAGTACCCATACTGGTTTTCCTCATTATTGAGGTCACATCAGTGTGAGCCAGACCTAGAAGATATACCAAAAGGTAAAGATTTTACTGTTCTGGCAAGGTGGATTGATTGGCCCTGTGGTTCTTTATCCCTTTGTTGGATTTGCAATAAAATTTCTGGATTAAAGAATATTATTGAGAACTTGGCTCACTTATTGTAAGCTATTTATTACCAGCGAGTCATTGTTTATTCTTTTCCTTCCTTTTTCTTTTAATTTTTAAATAAGATTTAAAATTTAAAATAATAATAATAAAAAGAACATGATTGACAGATTAGTGGGTTAGGCTGGACAGCAGTATTTGAAAAGAATTTTGCAACTATTTTGCATAGAATAGTTTTGATCTCATGGATATTGGCTTCTTGGTGAAGCTGTACAGTTGATCCTTGAACAACATGGGCTTGAACTGCTTGAGTCCACTTACATCCGAATTTTGTTTCGATAAATATATTAGAAAATTTTTTGGAGATTTGCAAGAATTTGATAAAACTTGCAGACTAACCACGCAGATTAGAAATATCGAAAAAATTAAGATAAAGTTAGGTATGTCATGAATGCATAAAATATATGGAGATACTAGTCTATTTTATCATTGACTACCATAAAATATACACAAATCTATTACATAAAGTTAAAAATTTATCAAAACTTACACAAACCATATATGGTGCCATTCGCAGTTGAGAGAAACGTAAACAAATGTAATGATGCAGTATTAAATCATAACTGCATAAAATTAAACTGTTATTGATCAATTAATTAGTTAAATTTATTTAATTAATTACTATAAAAATAAAAATTTTATAATGATTCATTCATTAATGCATTGGTTCCCAACTGGTGATACGTGCACCCTGGAGATATGTGCTGGGCCGTTCAGAGGTACACAAAACATAATCAGTAATGGTGGAAAAACAAGTAAGGTAAACTATTTTACATTAAGATAAGCATTGAACAAAAGTGTCAGTATTTAAAAACAGCTACTTAAAAAACAAGGGGTACAATTTATAGAAATGGGTTTAAAAGAGGTATGCAAGTAGATAAAGGTTGGGAACCACTGCTTTAGTGTATAGGATAGGTGACCATAAAGCAATCAATATTGCTGCTTCTTTGTTATCAATGCATGAATCATTTACCTGTATACCTGTAAATGAATATGAATTTCTTTTTTACATTATCTTTTCACTTTTTTGATGTCTAGTGTTAGTAATACGTATAACATGTACAGTGTTTCGTATCGAATAAGACAATATTGATGTAGATACTGACAGAAAGACTTTAAAAAACTTTCTACATATGTATATAATATGTTAACACATATTTTGTATGTTATGTATTATATACCGTATTCTTACAATAACGTGAGCTAGAGAAAAGAAAATCATAAGAAAGAGAAAATACTTTTACAGTACTGTACTGTATTTTCTCTTTCTTATGATTTTCTTTTCTCTAGCTCACTTTATTGTAAGAATACAGTATATAATACATAACATACAAAACATGTGTTAACATATTATATACATATGTAGAAAGTTTTTTACTTAGGATATAATACACGTTAAAGATACCAAGCTATTTTAAATATAACCAGGTTTATATTTAAAATAGCTTGGTGTCTTTAACACACACACACACACATATATATATATATATATATATATATATATATACACACACACACATATATATATATATATATATATATACACATAGATATTACATGTTATGTATTATATATTGTATTCTTATAATTTATGTATTATATACTGATAACATAAACTGTTTATGTTATCAGTAAGCTTCTGGTCAACAGCATGCTACTAGTAGTTAGGTTTTTGGGGGGAGTCAAAAGTTATAGGTGGATTTTTGACTGCATGGGGGGGGGTCAGAACCCCTAACCACTGCGCTGTTCAAGGATCAAATGTATATTTCTTACAAACTGTGGTGCAATTAAACACTATTCGTAAACATATTTAATATACCAAGATTGAATTAATGCAAAATTCACGTTTTCTATATACAAGTAACGAAAAGGTGTATCACCTTATTTTAAAATATTCTGGATCAAAAATAGATGAAGAAATTTTTTTGACTTGTATAGAAATTAAATTAAACTTGCCAATAAATTATATTCTTGTTAATTCTTTATCCAAGTGTAAGCAAACAAAATTTGCATGTATATGAGGACTGTCGACTTCACATATTACCTTAGTATCCAATAATGCAAAGCATGCTCCCTTTCTGAAGTCTATATTGCTATGCATTATGGAACAACTATCTCGGATCGAGAGTATTTTAATAATAAGGTTATACACTTTTCACTACTTCATCATCAATTTATTGATATGTATCCTCAAGCAGTGTGTGTTCAGTCTACTATAACAACAGTATATGACTAATTTAGATTATTATTAATCTCCCATTTTCCTCCAAATTAGTATATTACTTCTCAATATTCCAATATTGTTATATCTAACAAGAGCCTCCGTAGCTCAGTCAGTATAGACAAAGCCCTTTGGTTGGAAAGACCTGGGTTCGATTCCCCGTCAGTGACACGAGGAACCTTTATCTGGTCTCTTTCGATTAAAGGTGAGTTAGCTGGTCTCATACGGAGGTAGAGGGTTTTTCACCTGGTAACTTGATTTTTTGTTCCTCAGAACAGGCAAACCGGACCTTGAACATACACGGATCTACAGTCATAAAATACATACTTAATCCCTCGCTAGGAGGGCTCAACCAGGGGCAGTCGAGGAATGAAGGAAACCCCACACGAATAAATAAATATCTAACATTTTGTACTTCTACAGAACTTCTTACTGAATCAATCAACCTAGATGTCAGTCTTCCTCTGTGTCTCTTTCCTGCCATTAAGCACCTGTTTTGCTAACCTTTCCTCTCCAATTCTGTTCAAGTAGTTATACCACCTTAGATTAGCTCTGTTCACACATTCTTGAATGCTAACAATGTCAAGTTCCTTTCTAATATCTCTTCATCTTCAATATGATTCTGCCATTGATGTCATCTGTTTACACCCTTTATTTCTCTGAGAACTTTAAGGAACTCTTTGATCAAGAGCTTTATTTCTAACCCAACTCTCTCATATCCAAAACTTAAAACTGGTTTGGTGTTTTGGTCAATTTCTCTCTTCTTCTTTTTAGTCATTTTCTGTCCACTGCTGGATGAAGACTTCCTCCAGTTCTTTCCAGCTTTCTCTGTTCTTGGCAATGGTTGACCAATTTTCCCCAACAAAATTTGATAATTCATCACTCCACCTTCTTTTAGGACATCTTCGGCCTCATTTCCCTTTGTTGTGTCCCTATCTCTAATATAATTACTCTTTTAGTCTTTTATTCAAATTCCCGTTCAACTCTTTCTCAGACATCACGTGGTACCCCTGTATAACAATGGAATTGCCCCAGAGTCGAGCCAATACCAGAGTATCTGAGATCAACCTCTCGTAAAACACTAAGAAATTTATTTTTTCGCTGCGCCACTTAGCGCTTTTAGATTAAATAATATCAATCAAGAGGCGATCTCTAGATAGTATTTAAGTGATACCTTGACCTTTGCAGACGTGGCCAAAATCTCTTCCTTCTAATTTCCCACCTAGGTTTGTGTTAGTTTTTATAAGCGGTGCATCGGATTCCAAAATCACAGATAGACTTAATTGTATTCAAAAGCAAGGTTTATTAGATATTATAATTATATACATACAGTACATGTAAACTTAAATCTCAATCTAAGAGAGTTCCTGACAGTCAGGTTAACATTAAAACATTCCAATATCACAAGGATACTCTCTGACTGACTATTGTTAATTTTTACCGTATAAATCTTATCAACATTAAAACACCCTAAATTATGCATAATAATCTCAATAATTCTTTTCTAATTCAGATTCTATCAAACCACTCAAAATAGCATCTATATCTTTTACAATCTTATCATTAATAGCAATTCTTTACTCTGAACTTTATCATAAGCTTGTCACAGCGTCCAGCTTTCTCCGCTACGTTTTTCTTGCGCTGTCGGCACGCGAATGCCCAGGGCAAACCGCTCCACTCGCATTACTGCTTCCTGACCTTTGGACTTACATTCCCTTTTCAATTAGTGCAAATCATTCTATAACTTCTAGTACTTATTGCTCTAACAAAATGTTAAATGTTTACACTTCCACTATTATTTATACTAACTAGTGAGTGGTCCATTGTTGAAATATTATATAAATAACTATTTGTTTTCTTTTAGTTTGAAATATTTGATATATCTACAAAGCAGTATTTTAATACCTAGAGACAAGCATGTTATAATGTTTCTTATTGTGTGTTTGCTCTGTTATATTATACAATGATAAGATGAAATATCTTATGTTCCAACTTATCAGGGTATAACACCTTCTTATGTAATCCGGTTCATTAGTTTGGTGGTCCCTTGCTCTTCTCTTTTGGATAGATGTCTGGCGCATTTCCATCTCAGTCACTTATGGTGAAGTACGATGTCAATGATGTGAGTCTGGCTTCTTATCCAGGTGTTTCACTTCTTATCTTTTAATGTGATGCCTAGCATCAACCTCTCTATTTTTCTTTGAGTTGTTGCTAGTTTATTTGCCAGTGCTTTTGTTAGAGATCAAGTTTCACAACCATGTGTGATGACTGGAAGTATACACTGGTTAAATGTTTTCCTTTTTAAACAGAGTAGGGCATCATTGTCTTGAAAAATGCTTTTCAATTTTCTGAATGCACTCCAGGCAAGTTGAATTCTCCCATTTATTTCCTTTTGAAGTCCACAGTTTAATCAATGAGATAACCTAAGTATGTATATGAAGAGACTCTTTCAAAGAAATTGTATTCTATTATTATGTTTTTTAGTGTTACAAAATTATTAAACACGATTTTCGTTTTTTCTCTGTTTATTTTTAGACCGACTTTTCTGCTTTCATGATATAGGTCTTCTGAAGTATTTGCAAAAATTATGATATCATCTGCATATCTAGGTGTGTTAAGTTTCTGTTATTAATTTTTATATCAAGGTTTGTCCAGTTTATATTATTAAATATTACTTGAAGGACTGCTCTAAAGATTTTGAGTGATAGAGTCTCCTCATTGGACACCTTTTTCAATTGATATTTTATTGCTACTCATGTGAAGTTGGATTATTACTGTTGCAGTGTGGTATATTTCCCCACTGCAACAGTAATAATCTGTTGCATGATTACTGTTGCAGTAGGTCCATATTTGTTGTTTCAAGGATACTTGCGACATAAGACTGAATGATATAATCATGTAATTATATCATTCAGTAGGTCCATACATTCTCCAGGAACTTCATGATTCTGGAGTGCTTTAATTATTGCATTCATTTTAATAGAATCAAATGCTTTTTCATAATCAATAAAGGCTAAACAGAGAGGTAATTGGTTTTCTTCTGCTTTTTCTATTATTTGTTTTACTGCATGAATATGATCAATTGTCTTAAAGCCTTTACGGAATCCTGCTTGTTCTACTGGTTGATTTGAGTCTAGAAGAAGGCTTAACTTGTTTATTACTTTTGTAAGAATTTTGTACAGATTAGAGTGAATACTAATTGGTCTATAGTTCTTTACTACTTCTTTGTCCTTTTTTAAATAACAGTATCAGAGTAGCATTTTTCCAGTTTTCTGGTATCTGCCCCTCTTCTAGGCATAGATTTAGTAAGTTTGTGACATGGTGAATTATGTTGTTTCCTCCCTATTTATATTAATTCTATGTAAATTAGGTCTTCACCAGGACAATGGAGAAGAGTTATTTACATTTGATTTATCTATCGAAGGATCACTATAGTTCTTTATAAAATTCTTCTAGACTGCTTAGGATTTGTTCTTGGTTCCTTATTGTAGTTCCATTCTTATTTTTAATTGCAGTTATTTGACTGTTGCCAACTCATAAATGTTTTCTTAGTATTTTCATATTTTTATTGTTTTCAATTGTTTCTTTTATTATTTTTAGTGTTATAAGATCTTATTTCATTTCTCATCTTTTTCCTTATTGTTTTGCATAGAAAGACCAAAACTATTTCATAGTTTTGGTCTTTCACTACTTGTATATGGAAAATGTTTTGCATTAATAACAGTTAAAACTGTTCTTGATTTTAATATTCATTTATATGTTTCCTTGGTGAGTGTTTCGGCCCTGAAAAATGCCAATGTAACCCTAGAAAAATATCAGGACTATCACATATTTCCTAAGTTCTTCAAGATTTCTATCTGTTTAAAACAGGATAACATGAAGGTATATATGCACTTTATACATTCCAGAGTATATCAAAGGATGGAATTCGTCCTTAGGTGAACAGATAAGAGTTACAATGTGAATATGCAATTTAAAAGTGATTATTATCATTATTATATGGGCACCTCCATGGAGTCCAAAAACTCGTCATGGGAGATCCAAACTATCACACTGTATCATCTCTCCATGAACCCATTAACAGATACAGCACTCAATTGTCCGAGGCAACCCATTCTGTTCATTCACCACTCTTCAAGCAAAAAATCTAGTCCTCACACCCCTACTAACTACACTCTTACTCAATTTCCAGGAATGACTTCTTGTTCTGCCCCCCCCCCCCAAAGCCAAGTGCTAAAACTTTTCCCTGCATTCTACAGATCCCTCATCAGCTTGGTCATTTGCTTCTAGATCCTCTCTACTGTTTTCTCATCCCCAAGAAATCCAAGTGATCAGACCTGAGCAAAGTAATCCAGATGTGGATGTATCAAGACCTTATAAAGAGGAATAACAACTTCCTTGTCTTTACTTTTTAGCATGTTCTTTAACAGCCAAGTAAATTTCTAAATTTATGATAGGCTAGGCAAATACATTATATCTACTACCACCCCCAAATCTCTAGTTCATCTATTTCCTAGAGTGCAGATCCAGCAATGTGGTACACAGCTTGTAACCTATTTATCAAAATGAAAAACTACATTTCTCCACATTAAACTGACACCCATTATCTTTTGCCCATACTGACAGCCTATTTAAACCATTTTGCAAATTCTCCACATTGCAATTTTGCATCATCAGCAAACAACTGAATATTTCCCTTCAGATTACTTCCTATATCATTTATGTGAGAATTAAACAGTAATGGCCCCAACACAGAACCTCGAGGCACTGCACTAGTCACCTGCATTCCCTTGGATTTTGCTCCTCCGTATGCTACTTTTTGGTATCTATCTATCCATCAGTCACTCTCATATCCATATAACCAGTGTCATATCCACCCTTATTTGTTCTAATTTGTGTAACAGAGTTCAATGTGGTATTCTGTCAAATGACTTTGCAAAATACAGCAGAATCCTGATGTAGCTATTCTATTTATCCAATTCAGTTGTCACTCTATTATACAAAATTAGTAAATTACTAAGGTTTGACCAACCTTCACAAAGTCATGTTGCCCCTCCTAGGGTATCATATTCTTATCCACCAATTCCTGAATTCTCTTTTTGATCAACCTTTTCCAGTACTTTCACCACTCTTCAGATGCTGATTGGCCTATAATTTGTACTGCAGTCTTAGTTTCCTACATGAAAAGAAAATATTCTGCCCTCTTTCCACTCCCTTGGAATTCTGCCAGAGCTGACTTAAATTGAAGAGCTTTAGTCAGGTATTGCTAGTTCCTTTGCACTTTCTTGTAAAAGCTGATATCTCATCTAATCCCATTAGCTGCACTTACACTGAGATTCTGCAATATCCTAAGAATATCCAATTCTTTATGTGTGTGTGTATATCTGGCCAAGCTGGTTGGCTGTGGATTCAAATTCCTGTCTCATGACAAAAATCCTGTGGCATGGATGGTTTGTGAAATGTCTTTAGGTGGAATACGAATTTAATTTTCACTGCCCAGTGGGAAACCAGTAACCTGCTTAATGGCAGCCTGAAGTGATTTAAAAAATATATTGTACTTGATAAAAGACTATATTCTTGTATAAGCAAATAAAGTTTACATGTGTAGTGATTTCATCAGCTTTATAAAGAGACTGCTGACTTCATATGAAGTGTCATAACAGCCTCTTATAAATATAATGTGACCATATATATGTCCTGATGTGACTGGGACAGTACTGGTTTTGAATTATTTAAACCAGTACACTGAAAGATACCAGTTGTGTCCTGCTTTATGAATGTACAATAGTGAACAAATTAATCCAAACAAGTCAAATTTTCGGTTTTGGTTTCAGCTCACAATAATTTGGGTTTGGGTTCCCTATTTTGGTTAAGCGCTGCATGGTTTAACTGTCTATACAATGTTTATTAATTGTGTTGTGCATTTTAATAGCATAAACAAGTTGAACATTCTTAGTGATTTATTTATTTTGTGTAGCTATAAAATGGATATATCTCCAAGAAAGCATTCAAAAACATATCCACTCACAGACAAATTGCCAATGGGTGTGATGTAGCTTTAGGTACTGTTAATGTGATTTTAAAGATCCACTGACAGAAAAGGAAAATGCGGGGAAAAAAGGAAAACTACACTTACTCAAGATCATTTACTAGTTAGGAAAAGCAAAATGAATCCAAGATTGTCTGCTAGAGAGGGTAGGCAGCTAGTGGGATTAATGTTTCTGACATGACAGTCCATTGAAGATTGTTGGAAGCAGGGAGGACTGCCCACAGACCAAAAAGAAACAACTGCTGAAGGCTATGCAGAAAAAGAGGCTCCAGTGGGCAAAAGTGTACAAAGACTGGACTGTTGAAAAGTGGAAGGTCATATTCTCCGGTGAGAGTCATTGCTTTGTCCAAGGAGCGCGAGTACCCTATGTTCACAAATCAGTGGCTGAAAAGACATCTCCTGTCCACTTTCAACAAGCTCCTAAATACCCAGCTAAAAAGATGTTCTGGGGTTGTTTTACACATGATGGTCAGGATCACTTGTGCCTGCTGATGAAAAGTGACCAATTGGAGAAAAGAGTAGTCCAGAGATCCAGAAAGACAAATAACTCATCTTCCAACAAGATCAGACTCCATGCCACACTTCAAAAAAAAAAAAAAAAAAAAAAAGTGAGAGTTCCTCAAAAATCACAACATCCAATTGCTTCAGTGACCAGGTAACTCTCCTGACATTAACCCAAGAGACAAGTTGTGGGCCATAGTGATAAAGAGACTTGGAGAATTAAATTGTGATACAAAGGATAACTTAATACAATGCATTATAAAAGTATGGTTTCGAGATGCAGAAATAAAATATGTTCTACATTGATAGAGTCCATACCTAAGTGAATTAATGAATTTATTAGGAACAGAGGAGCATATATAAATTATTAGATAAAGTTGGAATTTAATTTTTGTACTTATTTTCTTGCAAAATTAAAATTTTTCTTTAAAATGTAAGTGTTCAGATTAATTTGTTTGCTACTGTACAATAAAAAGTGAGGTCTTCATGAATATATTTCATAATGACGAAATTGTATCAAACAAAAGAAATTGATAATAAATATTTATCCTTTGTATCACAATTTAATTCTCCAAGTCTTTTTATCATTATGGCCCACAACTTGTCTCTTGGGTTAAGGAAAACAGTAAAACAGGACAACAGAAAAACAGTAACATTTGCACATCACTCCCAGAAACAGTTTATTTAATGAATTTCAGAAAACAGCCATTCATTCCAGCTTATATGCATGCGCAACAGTGTACAAACCAAACAATAATCATCACATTGAATAATATTAAATTTGGTACCTTCTGAATGATAATTGTGATAAATGGTAACACTTTAATAAATATTCACCATGGCATCTAAAAGAAACAGTAAATTTAATAAAATCCAACAGGAATTCAGTTTTATTAAGGAAATAAAATCACAATGAACACAAAGTGATATGTTATATTTGTGAAACAATTTTCTGTATCTCACAATGGCTGATCTGAGATCAACCTCTGGGTTCGTCTTTCTAAAAAACCATTTTGTCTTGGTTTACATTTTTGAAAAATCTGGTCACCTTATCTATATACTAGTTGTGAAGACACTTGGCAGGTAAATTTTGTTTGCTTAAGTTTGGGTAAAGGAATCAAACAATAATCTAATTTCATGTCAAGCATAATATGCTTTGTAAACAGCAAAAAAAAAAAAAAAAAAAATCTTCCTACAACTATCTCTGATCCAGAGTATTTTAATAATATGGCAAAACATCATTTTACATCTTGTAGATGGTAAATATGACTTCTGCATTTCCTTGGTCTAGCTCCCATAATGATGAGACCCAACTAGATCAAAACTGGTCTGGGTAGTAACCCTTCCCATAATGTTTTTGCATCATGCGGGTACTGAGACAAATGATGTGAAATGAACAGCCTCTAAATTCAAGTAGACTAGTTGTGAAAATACAACTAATCTACTTTGTTGGTTAAAGCTTGGGTAAAAGAGTAAAATAATATAATTTCATGTCAAGTATAATATACTTTATAACCACTGGGTTCTGCAACGATTTGAAAAAGTGCCATGTTTAGTCTCTAGCAGAGGGTTTAGATTATCTAACTCGGCCAACAAATGACACTAATGCTCTAGGGTTTCAACTTTCCATAAATGAGATCATCCTAAAAAGAAATTCTACTTCTGTTTTGATTTTACATAAACAGAATATGATAATGATTCATTAGGAAGATATCTATATTATACTCGACAAGAAATTATATTCTTGTTTTAATCATATATCCAACTAAAAGCATACACCTGAAATAGCTTCATAATTAGTCAACCTGCAACATAGACTGTTGCTTCATATCAATTGCCTTAGCATCTCATAATACACAGCACACTTTCTTTTTCTATGCATTATGGGGAGGAACACTACCCAGACTAGTTTCCACCTTTATTGAGGTCTCATCAGTGGGAGATCCAAAAAAGATAGAGGTAAATCAATTATTTCTCATCCAAAGTATTGAATAATAAGATGATATATCTTTTTTTCTACTTGTATACAGAAAGTATATGACTTCTGCACTGATTTAGCTTTGGCATCTTCTTTGGTCTGACTCCCACTTACAAGCCCCTTAAATAAAGGTCAAAACTAGTCTGAGTAGTGACCCTTCTCATAATGTTTTTGCATTGCATTATGGGATACTAAGGCTACTGATATAAAGTCAACAGCTTGTATATGCAAATAGGCTATTACTTAAGATACTTCCTGCTTACACTTATACAGAGATCATCTTCATCAATTTCCTAATATGTATCCTCAAGGGGCATTCAAATTACTATGACAGAAATGCATATGCAACATAATAAGATTTATACACATATACATTGTACCCAAGCAGATAAAACTTTCCAGAAGAGTTATCTAAAATGTCCAGAAAGTACATACTATATATATATTTTTTTTAATTTATACACACACACACTTAGAGGAAGACCAAGGTCTAAGTGGATAATGAAATGTTAGATATTACAGTATTGGAGTGCTGACAAGTAATAGGTTAATTTGGAGGAAAACTGTTCATAAGAGATTAATAATAAGTTCAACTTAATCATCTCCTGTCATAATAGCCCAAACACCCTTTGAGGTTACATCAGGAAATTGATGAATTCTTTCTCCTTGTTGCAGGTCTATTCATCCCCCACTCTTGCAAACCATGGACATGGATGGCATCATGGTTACAATCAGATCTCCTCTAATTCTAGGAGCAAATCCAAAATTCTTGAACCTTGCTGCTGAGCCATTTGTCACACTAGAATTTCAAAAGTTTTGTTCCCTTACTACTATTATATGCTGTTTCCTCCTCCCAATTTATACTGCTATAGTTAAAAATCACTCACTGAGTGATTACTCCCTCATATTAAACTTGCTAAACTGCCTAAACATCTTCTGCTCTTCTTCTGTGTCACATGGCCTGTAGCATCATCCCACTAAATATCCTCTCTTGCCCACCTTCACCTCACACCAAATACTTCCATAATTTTCAATGGTACCATTTCCCTCCAAATTTTCAACTTTGAGAGGGTATAACTCATCACTAATAACAACTCCACCAACTTATTTACCTTTCGTATCCTGCTGAAATATGCTATGCCTTCTGTTCCTGTCAGGATTTTCTGTTCTGTCAACCATGTTTCGCTGATTCCAACAATCTTTGGATATACTGAGGCTATTAATGCTATCAATTCATCCCTTCCTGATACTCCTGACATTTGTATTATTATTATTACACCCTCCATGGAGTCGAAAGACTCATCGTGGGAGGTTCATTCAACTAACAACATAATTATCATATAGAATCTTTAAAACCCTTCACACTCCTTGCATTAACAACACATTCTGGTAATGGACTCGATTCCATTCATTGACAATTTTCTATGTAAAAAATCTACTCCTCACACCTTTCTTCACCACAATTTTACATAACTTCCAGGAATGACCTCTGATTCCTCTCCTCTCACCTTCTACCCTTTTTACAATCCCCTCTGGATTAATCTGATAAAATCCTGTTTATTATTTTAACAGTATGATAGAACACAGAAACTAAGTAAATAATTAATTTATTAACTTGATGCTGATAATTCGCTGGTGTTATAACCAGCATCTTCAGAGCACAAAAACAATGTTTGTCACAATACACGAGACTAAAGCAACATGGTGTACTTAAACAAAATTGTAGCAGCAACACAAAGTCTAGAGTCCTGATTTTGGCGCCCTCTATCTGAAAAAAAAAAAAAAAAAAAGCTATCATATATTACTAGAGTCCTAGAAAAGTGCTAGTTTTTTCTTAATATGACTGTCTCGCAGATCTTCGGCAAGTTAATACAGCCACCATATTTGTTGAGATTTGGAGTGTGTTTTAGGGCTTCTGTCGCCTCTAAGAACAATATCTCTGATTTATATGGGTTTCTGTGTAGTACTTTTGTGTTTTTCCAGTTGATCCGGTGTGCAGGGGTATCCAGAGCATGGTCTGCTAGGCCCGACTTCCCATAATGATAATTCCGGACGTATCTTTTATGTTCGCTGATGCAGATGTTCACAGTTCTTCCTGTTTGACCGTAGTAGGCTTGATTGCATGAGCAGGGTACTTGGTAGACTCCTGGATGTGATAAAGGAGGAATGCTGTCCTTGGGTGAGCGGATGAGGGTGGCTAATTTGCTACATGGTCTGAATGTAGTGCGTAGTTTATGTTTGTTGAGAATTCTTGAGATCTTTTCAGATGTGCCTTTAATGTAAGGGATGGTGACTGTTTTGTTGTAGTTCTCTGTGGTGGATGGTGGGAGAGGTTTCTTAGGAGTATTTAGTATTTTGTTTATTTTATGTGGATTGTAGCCGTTGGCCAAGAAGGTGTGGCGTAAGTGAGTCAGCTCAGCAGTAAGAGCCTTGTCATTGGAACAGATTGCTCTCGCTCTATGGGTTAGCGTTTTTAATATGCCATATTGTTGAGAAGGATGATGGTGTGATTGTTTGTGTAAGTATCTGCCTGTATGTGTGGGTTTTCTAAAAACTGAAAATGATAAGGAACCATCTGGGAGACGTGTGATGAGTGTATCCAGGAAGGGCAGACAGTTGTTGGCTTCTAGTTCCATAGTAAAGTGGATTTTTGGATGTTGGCTATTTAAATGTGCTAAGAATGTTTTCAATGTCTCAGGGCCATGTGGCCAAATAGCAAGCACATCATCAATGTAGCGTAGCCAAAGTGTTGGTTTGAGAGTGGCTGTATTGATTGCTTGTTTTTCCAGGTGTTCTATGTAAAAGTTGGCTAGGGGGGGGGGGAGCCCATGGCTGTCCCATCAATTTGTTTGTATATTTTCCCTTTCCATGTGAAATATCCTGCATGTATTGTGAATTTGAATAGTTCAAATATATCAGGGGGGGAGTGTGACTTCAGTAGATTGAGGGTTTCTATTAGTGGTACATTTGTGAATAGTGAAGTGATGTCAAAGCTTACTATTAAGTCTGAGCTTTTTATGGTAAGGTGTTGTAAGATGCTTTTTAGGTGTGCTGAATTTTTGACAAAGGAGGGAGAATTGTTAGTGAGAGTGGCTAGTAGCTTCGCTAAATGTCTAGCCAGTTTGTATGTGGGACTATTTATACTGTCCACAATTGGGCGTAGGGGTGTGCCTGGTTTGTGAATTTTCGGTGCTCCATAGATCCTCGGTGTTTTAACATGGAAGGGTTTGAGTTTGTTAACTGTGTCTTTGGGCCAGGAAGTGACTTTTTTCAATAATTTTCGTGCCTTATTCTTTTGTGTGTTGATGGGATTGCGATCTATAATTTTGTATGTCGACTGATCTTGTAATAGTGTGTGCATTTTGTTTTCATATTCAGTTGTGTCCATCACCACGGTTGCATTTCCTTTGTCTGCTTTTGTTGTGTAGCTCTTTTATAGCAATGAATTCCTTATGTGGGATATTATTTTTGGGAGGCTTGAACTTGATTAGGATGTTGGCCACATCTAAACGCATGTTGTTAGCTATTGTTGGAGGCAGGTCGTATATTCCTCGTTCGATGGACGCCATTATTTCGGCTTTTGGAAGTTGCTTGGGAGTTATGGCAAAGTTGTGCCCTCGACTTAAAGCAGTCGTGGCTTCTTTGCTTAAGGTGAGTGACGATAGATTCACGACGACGAGGTCTTGTTGTAATTGCGGTCATTGTATGGTGTTCCGTTGTTGGAGATTTTCAAACTTATTTTGGAGCCGGTTTTTGACTCTGTCGAATTCTTTTTTTGCTGTTGCGTCGGTGATGTTCTCTAAGATCTGCCAAAGTTCCGTATTTAGAATATTATGCAGTGATTCTCGTAATGCGCTGATGGTTGCATTTGCTTTTGCTAATTCCAGGCGAGTGGTGTTAATCTGTTCACGTAAAAGTGCTACACTCGCTCGTTTATAGATGCGTTGGGCTTTGGCCGAGTGGAACTTGTTTTTGATTTTAAAACAGTTCGGTATTAATTTGGTGTCTCGGCACCTCTTTAAGAAGGCTAACCTGTTTAGTTGCCGTGCCAATTTCAACTTCCACTTACCATATTGTCGTGTCTTGCGTACGATATCGTCTCCGTGAAGAATCCTTAAACGTGTGGACAGACTTATGTGTTCGTCGAACACATAAGTCTGTCCGTGATAAGTTCGTGATAAAATCCTCTTACTAACTTAGATGTCTCTATCATATCACCTTTCTTCCTCCTATTCACCAAACTCTGCAATCCACATTTCTCCATAGCCAGCATTCCAAAGTCCTGATACTGTCTTAGTCACTTGCCTCTGGACCCTCTCCAATGTCTCCGCATCACATTGAAAACCAGGTGACCAGATCTGAGCACAACAGTCCAAGTGTGGTCTGACCAGTGCCTTATCCTTCATGTTAGAGTACTTCTTATCATAGCAGCACTACGATGTGCAATCTTTGCAACACTAGCAATATGCATGCTAAACTTCGGTCTACTGTTAACCATCACTCCCAAATCTCTAATCTCATCCACCTCTTGCAGTACAGCACCATCAATATAGTACACAACCTTATATTTCTGCACTACAAAATGCAACACCTTGCACTTATTGATATTAAAACTACAACCCCACTCTGGTCAAAGTAAAAAGTCTATTAACGTGTGGACAGACTTATGTGTTCGTCGAACACATAAGTCTGTCCGTGATAAGTTCGATGATAAAATCCTCTTACTAACTTAGATGTCTCTATCATATCACCTTTCTTCCTCCTATTCACCAAACTCTGCAATCCACATTTCTCCATAGCCAGCATTCCAAAGTCCTGATACTGTCTTAGTCACTTGCCTCTGGACCCTCTCCAATGTCTCCGCATCACATTGAAAACCAGGTGACCAGATCTGAGCACAACAGTCCAAGTGTGGTCTGACCAGTGCCTTATCCTTCATGTTAGAGTACTTCTTATCATAGCAGCACTACGATGTGCAATCTTTGCAACACTAGCAATATGCATGCAGGTCTACTGTTAACCATCACTCCCAAATCTCTAATCTCATCCACCTCTTGCAGTACAGCACCATCAATATAGTACACAACCTTATATTTCTGCACTACAAACATGCAACACCTTGCACTTATTGATATTAAAACTACAACCCCACTCTGGTCAAAGTAAAAAGTCTATTCAAATCTTCCTGGAGGGATTCAGCATCAGCAGTGCTACTTATTATTCTTTACAACTTTGCATCATCAGCAGATAACTGAAGATCCCCAGTCAGTCCACATGATATATTGTTTACAAACAAGTTAAACAGCAGCTTCCAAGAACAGAACCCAGGGGCACCCTACTGGTTACTCTCCTTTTTTGAAACGCTGCTCAATCATACACAACCTGTTGGTATTGTTAAGAGCTGATCTCTAATCCATCTAACCAAGTATACTATCTATTCCCATCCTCTGCAGCTTGTACACCAACTTATCATGTGGTAATCTAATCAAACACTTTTGCAAAGTCCTAAGAATATCACTGTATATGATTCTCCCTTATCTAACACACTCACCACCTTATCATAAAATGCAAGTAAATTACTAAAACAGGACCTACCTTTACAAATCCATGCTGACCATCATAAAGAATGCTATGTTCGTCAACCCAATTCTGTATTCTATTCCTTACCAATCTCTCCAACACCTTGACCACAACTGCAGTTATACAGACTGGCTATAATTGGAGACTTCTGTCTTAGAACCATGCTTGTGGAGTGATACTATTTTGCCTTCTTTCCACTCCTTAGGAACCCTACCAACTGCAAGCCTCATCTCATCGACAATCATCATCTCATTTTCTTCCAATTCTCTCATTTCTTCATCTAACACATTCCAGAACTCATCTTTTTCCTCTGCTGTACAACCAACTTGCGGGGCATATACACATAATACGACCACCCGCTCTTCTCCAAGACCCAATTTCATTCGCATGATCCTGTCGTTCCTTCTACCCACGTCCAGTACTTCACCCTTCATTCTGCCACACACCACAATTCCTACACCATTTCTTCCCTCGTTATTCACTCCAGAGTAGAACAATTTATATCCATCTCCCAGTTCCTTTGCCTTCCCCCCTTTCCACCTTGTCTCCTGCACACATAAAATGTCCAACTTCCTCTTCCTCATCATGTCTGCCACCTCTCTTCCCCTTCCAGTCATGCTTCCAACATTCAGTGTTCCCACTCGCAACATCCTCCCCACCTGCTGGGCTCGCTTCTTTAACCGCACCCGCCCTTGATGCGGCAGCCCTCGTCCACTTCTCGCAGTTGTAGGGCGATGTGGCTGTGCGTCGCTTAAGGGGTACGCCCTAGCCCTTATATCATTTTCTCTTTGACTCATAATCGAGTTGGCACTGAAGTTTTCCGACCGGATGCCCTTCCTGACATCAACCATCGCATTTATCTGGTTGTTGAATTTACTTGACATTTATATTGTCAAGTAAATTCAACAAATTACAAAACATTGCTAATTATAAAACAAAATATCACATATTTTTTTTCCAGAGAAAGGCTTCAACAACCTTGTTTTAAGTCACCTGATTTATTGTAAAAATAACATTTTAATCATTTATTTGTTAGGCATCTTATTAGGTTTGTGCCAGTGTGCATGTGTTAATATTGTATGTAACTTCTAATGTGAGCGTTGACTGATTTCTATAAATTAATGTACTGGTAGAGGTTTGTCTGGATCAGTCAATTCCTGAAATTTCAGTAATGAATTTAAACTTTATACCCTGAACAAGTATGCTGTTCCTTTATAGAAATAAACAAAATGAAAATTTTTCTACCATTGTCTAGCAAAGCTTTTGTAGGTGTTGGCTGCTATTCACAGTTTAACTTATTACAGTACTATCTTATGCTGCCACACAAAACATGGTAGTTTATTAAGCTGGTGATATTTTGCTGGATTCTAATCTGGCATGCTTATCACACACAGTTACAAGGCTGTACAATCAACTTATTTTGCAAATAATTCAAATTGCAATAATAAATGACAGAACTACTGTATGTCCACAGATGTGAGACCATTCGACACTCCTGTGCATGTCAAAAGAAGGAGAATCTATTCCGATATTAGGGTAATCAATGCATTTCGTGAGATGATTGTTTATTATTATATGTCAGAAAAATTAGCTTTCCTCTTATGAAAATTCTAGTTCTTAAAGTGGTAACTATTTTGCATGTACAACAGTTGAAAAATTTATGTATAAAGTTGTATATAACTTCTAATGTGAGCGTTGACTGATTTCTATACATTTATTTTTATAAATTTACGTTGGGAGTGAGGAATTGGAAGGCTGGGATATCATTAGTGCTCGGGAAATAGTGAAGGAATATTTGTTAGAAGCAATAGTAAGCTGTATTTCACAAGTGAAGAAGAGGACACAGTTTGGTGTAAAGTGGATGACAAACAATATTAAACAGGAGCTGCAAGCGAAAAAGAGGCTATGGAAGAGATATAAGGAGACAGGTGAAGAGCAGATGCATGAAGAATATAAGACACAGGCCAGGAGAGTGACTAGTATGGTAAGGAATGAGAAACTGGAATATGAGAAGAAATTGGCCCTAAGATCCAAAGAAAATCCTAGGGAATTTTTTAGCTATGTGGCCAGTAGGAGGAGAAATGATTGTGGAAGAATGACATTGTGGGATAAAAATGGGAATAGAGTGACTGATGCAGAGGACATAGTGGAATTGTTCGATGACCACTTTATTGGTGTATTTCTTCCTGGAGGAGTAAATTTTAATACTAGAGGGATAGGGCAAGTTCGAGGTTCAGAGGAGAACGCATTCCAATGTTGTGTCCTGAATAAGCATTAAAAAGGTTTATATTAAAATATTCAGGTCACAACATTAATTCTACTCAGGCAGAGAACATGGAATGTTGGCAATACAAAAAATAAGTTGTTTGTGAATACAAGGCAAGATAAAGTTTAAGGAATTGTATAAAATTGTATAAAGTGTTTAAATATAATCTGTATTAAGTGTGGGCCTGATAATAGAAATCCATGTAAGCTGGCAAAATCCATTTGTAAAAACCAGCCTCTTGCACTGAAATAGTAAAGCCTATGAGTCAGGGTTGAAGGGTCACTTTTACCGTCCTGCATTATGAAAGTATTGGAAAGGGAAACTAAGTGTCTTCCAGGAATAGGAGGCAGACACACGTGCAAAAAAATAATAGAGGGAGCTAATGAGATTGACGTGGACACACGTGATCGAGTTGGCGCATATCGCAAATATCGAGATTTACCGAGAGGAGAAAATTAAACAAAAAGGCCTTGCATGAAGATTCGAGATCTTTTTTCTTCCTGGATTCCTGATCTCTCGGAGTGGTCCTGCTCGTCGTAGGAGGGAAGTCCCTGGCCAGTCGCGGAAGGCACTTAGTTCGTCCGTCGTAGCGTTCCTATTGGGCCAAGCTATGTCCGTATTCTAGGATAGCTGTGATGTTTTCGTATGATGGAGGGACTAAATTGAACCGTCCATTCAAGGCGACGTTACCGTGCCACCTCCCATGTTTCCCACGGAGATTCTACTCACACAGATCTACGGAAGATATCCTCCAAAGTGACTATATTTGAAGGCCTTGATGATTAGACAAGGCGGGAACAAGTTTTAAGAATTCAAGGACAGAAATGGTAATGTAGACTTTTGAAATACTAAATCCAGTTGCAAGAAGAGAGTGAATTTCCTGTGTGAACGTTTAAATTGGACTGAACTTAAGGTACTGTAAGAGTGGCCTACAACTAGATACGTGTCCGAGACAGTGTTAAGAATTGTTTGCGCAAGAGGCCGAATAGATACAAGATTATGTTAAACTAAAAGTGTAATTGTGCTGATGTGTTCACTGATAGCCACGTGTATCCGAATGGCTTAATGATAATCTATGAATTTTACTTTATGATTGTATATAAGGTTATTAAGATTTAGTATGTGTGATAAGTACAAGTTAATTAGAGCTCTTGATCTGAGTTGAGTGCAACCATATTATCCTGTTTTGAAATGTATTATAGTGTATCACCTTAAAGCTCATTAAATTGTTTCATTCATGTACTTGCCTGATCTGCATTATATTATATGAATTCAAAACTACCGCTCACAAAAATAACAACGAACCAAGCGGGATAAACTCATGAGTACTAAAGCAATAAGTAAGCCGCGACTGTGAGAAAGAAAAGGACAAGCGGGGGGGGGGGGGGGGGAGATAAATTTATGCTTGATCATTAACTCTCTGAAAGGGTCACCCTGAACAAGCTACCCTAGTATTAGCTGGCACAGTATAAATATAAATGTGTTAATACTTATAGGGTGAACTTTCTCAGTTTGTTTGTTTAGGACATAGAGAGGCCAATAGGACTGCAAAGCACTGAAGGAGAGAATATTTGATTGTAGAGTTTAAATTATAAGGGATAATTATGTATAAGTACAGTACAGTGTTAGACTAGTTTTGAATTTAAGAAAGATAGAATACGGGATTAGTTAAGAAAGGGTAGAAAAAAGGTAAACAACTAATTAAGTAAAGAAATAGCAAACTAGATAAGAAAAGGGCAATAACATAAATGATGGAGTCGAGAGGATAGATAAAATAAAAACGAATAGAAGAAAGAAAAAGTCACAACACCAAATATTGAGTACTCTGGATATCAGTAACGCTCTGGGACTGGATGATATTTCACCATGAATTTTGAGAGAATGTGCTAAGGAACTGACAGTTCCTTTGACCTGGCTTTTCAATGAAAGTCTGGCTGCAGGAAAGGTGCCCAGGGAATGGAAGGAAGATAAGCTAGTGCCATTGCATAAGGGTGGTAGCAGACTGGAATTATCTAATTATAGGCCAGTTTGTGTGTCATCAGTAGTTGTTTAATAAGATCTTGGAGAAATTAGTTAGGGACTGTATACAACATTGGGCAGATGAGGGTAATGTTATCTGTGAGAGTCGACATGGATTTGTGAGGGGGTGCGCTTGTGTTAATAATATGCTAGCCTTTTATAATAAACTTATAAGAGCAGTAGATGAGGGAAAGGCATATACTGCCATTTCTTGGATTTAGTGAAGGCATTTGACAGGGTGCCACATGATAAGCTGATATTTAAGTTTCAGCACATGGCTTTGGATGTCAGGTTGGTCAACTGGATTCAGGATTGGCTGTCCGATAGGTATCAGAGAGTTGTGTATGGTGGGGAAGTTTCAAGGAGGCAGAGGGTTAAAAGTGGGGTCCCACAAGGTTCAGTACTGGGACCTATATTGTTTAACCTTTATATCAATGCCATTGTCAGTAGATTGCAGGGGGATATTCAGTTGTTTGCAGATGATGTGAAGCTGGGAAGGGTTATTAGTAATAGTGCAGATGTGGTAGTCAAGCAAGAGGATTTGAATAAGCTAGAGAGATGGGCAAATGAATGGGGGTTTCGGTCTAATGCAGCAAAATGTAAGGTCTTGAGGTTTGGGACACATCGATGGGGATGCTGCATACTCTATTGGAGGAGATATACTGGAGGAAGTAGGGGAGACAAGAGATCTGGAGTTGATGATTGATAGAAACCTGAAATTCAAGGGACATATTGCAAAGGTGGTGAAGGTAACCCAGAAAATTGCTGCAATAATGAGAAGGACGCTGACCTACAGAGATAAAAGTTATCATTCCGTTGTATAAGACACTGATCAGAACACACTTAGACTATTGTTCTCAGATTTGGTCCCCAGGATTTGAAGGGGATAAATTAACTGTGGAAAGGGTACAAAGGCAGATAACAAAGACAGCTTTAGGACTGTACAATGTTAGTTATGTGGAGCAGAGTTTGGTGGATAGAAGAAGGAGAGGTGATATGTGGAGCAGAGTTTGGTGGATAGAAGAAGGAGAGGTGATATGATTGAGACTTTTAAACTGTTGAGAGGTGGTTACAGGGTTGACACTGGGGAGTTCTTTTGCTTTAATATAATAGATTTAGTTTAATCCTTTATCCCAGTGAGAGCAAACAAAGTTTGCGCCTGAAAATATCTTCAGGACTAAATATAGTGTTGTACTATCTTATCCAGTAAGTAGTGCAACACCAAGGCAACTCGTGGCAAAGGTGGAGCAAGCTACCAGGCACTTCTAACCCAGTATCTCCCATAATGCAAAATATCTTCAGGACTAAATATAGTGTTGTACTATCTTATCCAGTAAGTAGTGCAACACCAAGGCAACTCGTGGCAAAGGTGGAGCAAGCTACCAGGCACTTCTAACCCAGTATCTCCCATAATGCAAAACACATTTCCTATGTGGATATGTATACTGTTATGCATTAAAGGGATTGGCCATCTACCCAGACTAGTTTCGACCTTTATTGAGGTCTCTTCAGTGGGAGCCAGGCCCAGAGCTGGAGATACCAGGCAGAAGCAGTAGCAAGTCATCTGTGCCTATGGGAGTTGCCAAAAGGTTTATCACCTTTTTTTTAAAAATTACTCTGGATTTAGAGAAAGATGTTGAAAATTTATTTATCACTAGGTTAGACTATAATAGATTTAGTTTAATCCTTTATCCCAGTGAGAGCAAACAAAGTTTGCGCCTGAAAATATCTTCAGGACTAAATATAGTGTTGTACTATCTTATCCAGTAAGTAGTGCAACACCAAGGCAACTCGTGGCAAAGGTGGAGCAAGCTACCAGGCACTTCTAACCCAGTATCTCCCATAATGCAAAACACATTTCCTATGTGGATATGTATACTGTTATGTACTGTTATGCATTAAAGGGATTGGCCATCTACCCAGACTAGTTTCGACCTTTATTGAGGTCTCTTCAGTGGGAGCCAGGCCCAGAGCTGGAGATACCAGGCAGAAGCAGTAGCAAGTCATCTGTGCCTATGGGAGTTGCCAAAAGGTTTATCACCTTTTTTTTTTTTTTAAAATTACTCTGGATTTAGAGAAAGATGTTGAAAATTTATTTATCACTAGGTTAGACTATAATAGATTTAGTTTAATCCTTTATCCCAGTGAGAGCAAACAAAGTTTGCGCCTGAAAATATCTTCAGGACTAAATATAGTGTTGTACTATCTTATCCAGTAAGTAGTGCAACACCAAGGCAACTCGTGGCAAAGGTGGAGCAAGCTACCAGGCACTTGCTCCACCTTTGCCACGAGTTGCCTTGGTGTTGCACTACTTACTGGATAAGATAGTACAACACTATATTTAGTCCTGAAGATATTTTCAGGCGCAAACTTTGTTTGCTCTCACTGGGATAAAGGATTAAACTAAATCTATTATAGTCTAACCTAGTGATAAATAAATTTTCAACATCTTTCTCTAAATCCAGAGTAATTTTTAAAAAAAAGGTGATAAACCTTTTGGCAACTCCCATAGGCACAGATGACTTGCTACTGCTTCTGCCTGGTATCTCCAGCTCTGGGCCTGGCTCCCACTGAAGAGACCTCAATAAAGGTTGAAACTAGTCTGGGTAGATGGCCAATCCCTTTAATGCATAACAGTATACATATCCACATAGGAAATGTGTTTTACATTATGGGAGATACTGGGTTAGAAGTGCCTGGTAGCTTGCTCCACCTTTGCCACGAGTTGCCTTGGTGTTGCACTACTTACTGGATAAGATAGTACAACACTATATTTAGTCCTGAAGATATTTTCAGGCGCAAACTTTGTTTGCTCTCACTGGGATAAAGGATTAAACTAAATCTATTATAGTCTAACCTAGTGATAAATAAATTTTCAACTTCTTTTGCTTTGTTGAACAGCAGGAAGAAGTCATGACAAGGGGCCATCCCTGGAAGTTACGAAAGGAAACTGTGAACAAGAGGGTGAGGAGTGGTTTCTTTGCATGGAGGATGGTTGAACTGTGAAATGTATTGCCTGATAGAGTGGTGAGAGCAAGAACGGTCAATGAGATTAAGGAGTGGTATGATAGACTGTGTTTCCTAGGTGGGACCTCCCACGATGAGTCTTGATAGACGTGTGTTTCCTAGGAAGGACCTCCCGTGATGAGTCTTTTGACTCCTTGGAGGCCTAAATAATAATAATAATAACAACCGTTCGTGAGTGAGAACAACATAAAAAAAATTTCTACCTACTATTATTCTCCTCAGCCTCCATTTGACTCTGTATTATGCATTATATATCATGCATTCTCCAGTATCCCAAACAACTATACCAATAAGAGGCCATTCCAGCTACCGTCAACCCCGATAAACTCTAATTTCCTTGCCATAACACACTCGCTGGCCTAGAGAATAACAATCTCTCCAAATACCTGCAACCTTCCATGTTCGTATGCAGTCCAGGCATCCACATATTCAACACATTCTCACTATGATATCATTCATTATTGTTCCTCTTTTCAATTCTACATTATCATTTCTGGACAATAAGCTAACTATCTTCCCACCATTCTGCTTCACAATCTCTAACATTAACCTCAGATCTCTTACCATCTGACTACCTCTTAGGTCATTCATCCTACCATCACTATCATCTCACTCCTAACAATATTCTGCACACAACAAATCACTGAATCTCCATACATCACACTCACTCTCTCTCCACCTTGTAATCTCGCTCATCTGCATTCTTCATCTCTCTATCCTTTGCTCCTATACTTTCTTGACTCCTTTCATTTTCTCCCATTCTCTTTGCTGCCATTATTTCCATAACCCTTTTTCTCCCTCGTTCCTTTTTTCCACTTGATATAATTAAGGCCTTTCAAGTCTCCTAATCTCCCCTTCACCAGAATCAACAAACTTTTATAGCACTCCAGTCCCCCACCAAACCCCCAGCAAGCACCCTAACATTACTCATTCTCCAAATCTGCTAAACTACCTGTCACACTTCTTAATGTTAAATCTATCTCCACATTGTGCTTATTACCTTCAATCATACTACTTGAATCTCTCCAGGCTACTAATGATACTTAAGTCCAGAATACTGATTTAATTTTCCATCATCTACGTATGTAGATATTCACTTCTCCATATCTTACTTGCCATGTCTTTAATTTCTGGGATGCATACATACAACAAACACAGCATGCTACAAAATCTTGTATATATAAAAGGCATTAGCTGATTATTTATCTATAATTTTGATTGTGTGTGAGGAAAAAGAGGTCACTTTGCAATTTGAATGTAATTATGGCAATCTCTAAATTAAATTCCAATCACAATGAAAAATAGATCTGTTGGCTTATAAGGTTAGCATGATGACATGCTAACCTTATAAGCTTACTTCAAGATCAGGTAACTGATTGATAGATCATTGGTATGTAATTCACTTGATTTTAGTGTTTGTTAACTGTTTGCTTGGTCACTGCATTTCCTCTGATGATGATGCTAGTTGGGCACTAGACAAATATTAGCTAATAAACCTCTGTTTTATGTTTATTTCATTAAAACAATGATTTATTCTGATGCAAAGGATTAAGCAAAGACAGGAAAAGCCAACAGTATTAAAACCACAACTGACTTATGTCTATGGTCCCATGGAAGGTGTCTAATAATAATAACAATGAGTTAGAAGGATTTTTGAGTCATCATATTAGCCCAGATAAAGAAAAGGTTTATTGTTTTGGACTATTTTGAGATATGGCTGAAGCAATAAAACCTACGAAACCAGTGTATGTCTATGAATTTTGTTGTTGTTGATACTTAATCTTTGTCTATTATGCGAGATGAATAGTTAAGTTTCTGGAAGGGAAAAACCTTGCTGCCTCCATATGGGACTGGCTAGCTCATCTTCAGTGGAAAACTATATGAAAATTCTTCATGTCATTATTATTTGGAAATTACAGTCAAAATAACTAAGACCATGAAGCCAGCATATTATGTCTTAATTATGTGTAATTCTAGAGTAGATTTGCTCATTTTCTGGGAAGAAAAAATTATGCTGGATGCACTCCTTTCCAATATAATAATGTGCAATAATTCACACTACAGAGAACAAGAAAAGGCTTACAACATGAATGAGAATGAATCAATGAGAAGACTGTGTAGGAGTGAAAGATATGTGGTTTATGGATGTTCAGAGTGAATTTCATGATGAAAGGACTTGTATGTATCTGATGGTTTGGAATAAGATGTATGCATAAAGTGTTGTTCAGTGAAAGGTTGGAAGTGAAAAATCAGGGAACTTGATGACTCATTCCTGAACAATGAGTCATCAAATACAGAAATGATCACACAATACTGAGTATAGTTTTGCAGGTTTTGAATCTGAGTAGGTTAGTAATTACATCAGGCAAGAGAAATTGTGAGCCCAAGGAGATGTTAACATGCATGTAGTACATGAATGCCAGAAGCATTCTTAGAAATAAATGTAAGAAGTTTATGGTAATAGTCAACTCAACTTAGTCAAAAATTATAGACATCAGTGAGACTTATACGACAAAGATAACAGAATATAAAAATAATGTATTTTCAGGGAGAATAGAGGGAATAGGATGGAAAGAAGGGAAATTACTGATGACAGCCAAAGAATTGCACCCAACAAAAGAGAAATTCTTAAAGGCTATCAGGTCAGATAGCAGCGAACAGGACAAAATATATTGTTGGGTGTTGCTACAGACTTATGGAGGTGGGGGAAAGGTGCACAAAGATGTTGTGCCATGCATTGAATTAGCACAAGTACAGGCTGAGCGATTATTATTATACAAACTTCAAGCAAAAGGAAATTGGCAAGATGTAAACGAAATTTGATGGACAAAAGGACCTGTATATGCCTTATGGTTTTGGAGGCAGATATTTGCAGAAAATATTGTTTAGTGAGAGGTTGAAAGAGCAAAATCAGGAAGTGGTATCAAAGAATTCTCCTAGTTATAATGGCATGCAAACCCAGCTCTTGTGGTTAGGTTATAAATTTAACAAATAGACTGCTAACAAATGAACCAATGTTTTAACTAAAGGTCCTGATTTTGCCATGTCCCCCTCGACATACCATAATTACCAGTCATGTCAAATGTAGAAAAAAAAATATCAGAATTGTGCACAGATGAAGCTAATAAAATAAGTTTTGAGATCGCTCAAATTCTGTACAAAGCAAAAACACATCTTTTAAATATACCCTTCTCAGAAGTGCAAGTTCAACATTCCATTTGACAGAACACCAATACTGTCATCATAAAGGTAATGCCACTGTTGTCATGGATATCACAGAATATAATTAAAATTAATGTCTTACTAAGAGATAGGTCAAAAATACAATGTTATCAGCAGGATTCTAACTCACTAAATTAAACAAATTATTAGATAATGTACAATCATGGAATGCCACTACTGTTGAGAAGCTACGAATTCATCATGTCTGTCCACCTCATCTCTATGATGTTCCAAAAATACATAAGAATGGCAACCCACTACACCCTATAGTAGACTATTGGATCTCCCTTAATACCATACAAAACATGCCTCTACAAGAGCTTTCTGGTTTTTTAGCATCTGATTTCCCAGAGGATATTACCGTATTTTTCGATAGATAATGCGCACCCCCAACATTTTCATCACTTCTTTTGATGTATAGATAATGCACATGCATCAACTAGCGGTAGAGTTAGGAAGTACAGACAGAGGAATTCTTAAAAAGCACATGCATTGCTAGTAGCAGTGGTCAATTATTCCATACATCCCGTTTTAAAATATTTCATAAAGTAAATCATTTGTTTATGTTTTGTTATTAGATCTGAATTACCCATGGAATACAGAAGTACTTCTCGGAGAAAATTCTACACAGTGCAGTTCAAGCTTGAAGTGGTAGAAGTAGCAAAGGAAAAAGGGAATCGTGAAGCTGGTAGATTGTTCAGTGTTGGAGAAAGTAGTGTTCATGAATGCCGAAAGGCTGAAATGTTTACATACGAAGAAATGTGCTATGAGGTTTAGAAGGTGCTTGTGGCCAACCATAGGGAAAAAAGTGTTTGATTGGGTTGTTAGTAAAAGCTAAAAAGGTATGAGAATATCCACTGTCCATGTGTTACAGGAATCAGAAAGAATTGCGCAAAACGATAATATAAAGATATAGTTATGTGGATTGTAGAAAGTTGGGCTGCTGTAAGTGAAAACTTGTTAGAAATGGTTTCATTAAAGCACAAGGGAATGCAGTGGTGTCCAGTGAAAATGATTATGAAGCTGAAGAAATATCAAACAAAATTTTTAACGCAATTGATTCTTTCAATATCGAGTCTGATGAAGAATTTTTTGGATTTGAATAGTGTAATGTTCAATAAATATTAAGTAATACTTCTACCTTAGTTTTGTTATTGCATTTGATTTACTTCTCATACCTTTCAAATGTAGACCGCGCATATTCATTTTTAACTAATTGAGACTTTTTTTGTATAGATAACGCGTGCGTTATCTGTTGAAAAAGACAGTATTAACCTGTTTAAATTCACAATCAATGCAGGCTATTTTAAGTTGAATAATAAGTTATTCAAATAGAAAGAATAGCTATGGTCAGTCATATCTCACCACCCCTAGCAGATTATTTTATGGAATATCTAGAAAAAGAACTCTTTGATACTATATTCTCTCAGCTTCGTATATGGTTATGTTCTGTTAATGATATATTCATGATCTGGTCCCACACTGATTCAGAATAACTTCAGTTCCTAGAGAAAATAAGCTCCTTGTACTCCTGTCAAGTTCACTTTTGAAAGCAAGTCCAATAATCAACTACCTATGTTAAGATCACCGAAAGATCCTCACCCATTCTACAAATACTCTGGAGTATATAATATTCCTTGCTCATGTGGTATTAGTTACGTAGGTCAGACATCTAGAAGCTTCGAAACGAGAAAGAAAGAACACATAGGATATGTCAGAAATAACAGACAAGACATTTCAGGCCTTTCATGCCACTTTACCTCTACTAACCATCACATTGATCTAATTTTACCAGAAATTTGGAAAACTTTTATCAGATCATTAAATATCAAACAAATGAACTTTCATAACAATTACGTCATGAGTCATCACGAATAAATCACGTTAACGAGACACACACATTGTCACGCACAATACCAATTTTTGTATGATTTAGAACCATCGGTTATAACCTAGTCTGTAACCGTCATTTTGTGCTTACTGATTTGTATTCCCTGAGGATGCCAATAGAAACAGATTGGCGAAACATGTAGGAGGATAAAAATAAAGCTACTTGATAAAGATTTTATAAAAAAAGTGTAATAGTCTTAATCAACTACCTATTTTGGATATCTTATTTATTTGCAATCCCACAGGTCATGTTGAATTTTCAGTTTATTGTAAGCCAAACATTACTGGCAAATATGTTCACTCATCCTCTCACCATCATTCATCTCATAAAATGGGTATTATCAAGAATCTAATACTAGAGTTTATACAATCTGCTCTTTTGATCTGTTATTGTTAGATGAACTGAATAAAATTAAAAGCAATCTGATATGCAATGGACAAAAAAACTACCATTCAAAAAATTATTCATAATTATTATCCTTCCACCAGACTACAATCTGATGTGAAAAGAATTTCAATACCCTACCTTAATGGAACCATGAAACAAACAGCAAAGATTCTTCAAAAATTCAATCTATACACTTCTTGGTTTTAACCTCTGTTGAGGTCTCATCAGTGGGAGCCAGACCCAGAAGTGATACTAAGGGTTGAAGTAATGCAGAAGTCTTATTTCCATATATGAGTAGCCAAAAGGTGTCACACCTTATTACTAAAATCCTCTGCATTGGAGATAGACATGGAAAGTTTTTCCACTTGGTTATATTATAAATTATAGTATAACCAAGTATATATATATATATATATATATATATATATATATATATATAGTATAACAATGGAATGATGTCAAGATTGTGTAAAAGCTTCTGTAATGAAATAAAACTGAATATTCATTTTATGAATGTCTGGGATGAGTTTGATAAAAGGAAGGAATATTTTAAGAGAGATGGTTTGCACTTAAATGGGTTGGGAGAATATTTATTGATAAAGGATAGAATAAATGGTCAAAAAACTGAGAAACAGGATTTGCTAGGGAGGCAGGTGATAGAGTCAAATGTAAATAGTACTGAGGTTATTAAACACTGTGAACTTGGGATTAATTTAATCCCAAATCTGTTGCTGCGGTATGACAGAGAAGAGTTGAGAAGGAGGGCCATAATTGCAAATGACCTTATGCAAGTTATGCAGGAGGAGTGGTGTGGAGTTTGTGAACATACGGAGTGAGTTTGATGGGCAAAAGGACTTATATAAGATGGATGGTTTGCATCTGAATGGATTTGGTTTGCTGAACGAAGTGAAAGTGGATGTGCAGAATCAGGGAAACTAGAGCTATTGGGGGGGGGGGGTGGATATGTAGACATCACGGAGGCATTTGAGCTAGTACGAAGGACAACTAATCAGAATGGGATAGATTAGTATAAAGCATCAAGATAGGGGTGGATTAACAGGCTTCTGCACTTCATGTATACCAATGCCAGGAGTATTAGGAACAAGAAGGAAGAATTTTTGGCCTTGATTGGCTCTTCCGGGCCACAGGTTATTGGCATTAGTGAGACATGGCTGACAGAAGATGATATAGCTAGTGGAATAGAATGTGAAGGGTTGTGTTTAGGAAGGACAGGGAGAAAAGAATGGGGGGAGGAGTGTTATTGATGATAGCTGATGAACTCTAGCCAAGGAGAATTGAAGTTGAACTGCAGGATAGTGAAGAGAACACATTTGAGACTATTTGGGGTGAGATTGAGACTAGCAGAACAAAATATACAGTTGGGTGATGCTATATACCAGGTTATGGAATAGATGGTATGCATAGATAAATAGATGCAATGAGTGAAAGGAGGGTAATTATTATGGGGATTTTCAACTATGGTAACATTGATTGGAAGGAGAAGAGGACACATGGGAGGAAGGAATTGGATTTTATGCAGTTATTAAGGGATAACTACCTGAGACAGCATGTAATGGAATATACTAGGGGTTTGAGAGTGCTTGGCCTAGTAATTGCATCTGAGAATTTGACTATAATGAATATGATCATGTTACCACCAACTGGCGAGAGTGATCATAATGTCTTGACCTGGGACATGGCTAAATGTGTGGAATTTTCAATTAAGAAAGGGTACATGTGGAATTACTGGGCTGGTAAGTATGTCAAGCTTAGGAGATTACTTGGTTGAGTGCCATGGTATGTAAAACTGCAAGGGCTAGAGGTTGATAGTGCATGGGAAGTGGTAAAGGAGCGTTTGAAGGAGGTAAAGGCTGACTGTATAGCTGGAGTCCGAATAGTAAATCAAGTAGGAGTTAAATGGATGAAAAACACCATTAAGCTTGAACTGCAAAAAAAGAAACAACTGTGGAGGGAATTTAAGGAGAAAGGTGACCTGCAGGCCCATGAACAGTATAAAGCACAGGCTAGAAGCAGTGGTGTGTTGGGACAGGCTCGCACGAGCCAGTTGTTAAAATTTTTCAAATTTAGCCAGCTGGTTGTTAATGTTTTTAAGTTGGACGAGTCGGTTATTAAAATTCTTGATGAAAGGATAGATGATGAATGGTGGTATATACTTTTTCTCGTAAATATTTTGAAATTATATAATAAACACATATATTATTATCAAAAATAAATGCATAAAGGAGAATTCACAAAACACAAACTTAATTTATGGACGGGAATTTGGAAACAATTTTATTTACTAAACAATGTCTGTATTCATTAAAACACAAACACGTTATCAAAACTCCCAGTTATTTGAATAAACAATAATGCCTTATTTTTCGGCGAATTTCCAAGAACTTGCAACATTAAGTTCTTGGAAATGCGACATTGTTGCACTATCGATAAATACAAAAATTCGTCACGATGGCTACAGTCTCTGGTCATTTGATCAACTACGAGTGGTAATATTAGTGTTACATTTTTTTTGTTCAGGATTTCATTTGATAATAGGTCAGTTGTAGGTAATATAGGAAAATTTTCTTTAATATATGTTTTTATTTCGGTTTTTTCTTTTTTTTTTAATAATTAAAATAATTTTAATCAGGGTTAGAGTTTTGCGGTAGAAAAAGCGGAACGCCGTTAGTTGAAAAAATGAAATAGAATGAAACTTTTTAAACATTAAAAGGACAAAATTTGAAGAAGCAGAAACAAAGACATCTGAAGATACAATAGAACTTTGTGAAGAATCAAATTTTTCATAAAGCGAGCCGGTTGTTAAAAATTTACCAACACACCACTCGCCAGAAGGGTAATGAGTGTGGTAAGAAAAGCAAAAGCGAATTATGAAAGGAAATTAGCCACGCAAGCTAAAGAGAATCTCAAACAGTTTTTACGATATGCTGCAAGTAAAAGAAAAAATGTATACTGCAGAATAATTTTAAGGAATGCTGATGGTAGGGAGGTAACTGAATCAGTTGACATAGTGGAATTACTGAGCGAGCACTTTGCAAGAGTATATCATCCAGGTGATGATATTGCAGGAATGAAGGAACCATTAGCTTATACAGGAATTGAGGTGAATGAAATGGAGGTGAATAATATATTACAAAACCTTAATGTGAATACATCCGTGGGATTGGATGGTATACCAGCTCGGGTCTTACGTGAAGCGGCTAAAGAACTGTCAGTGCCCTTGACCATTTTGTTTAATTTGAGTCTCGGGTCTGAGTTAGTCCCGAGGGGGTGGAAAGAGGGGAAAATAGTTCCACCTGCATGGTTCAGGGGGAGAGTCCACAAGACGACCTGTGACAAGTGGTGACCAGCAGGGTTCTGTTCTTGGACCACTACTATTTAATTTGTTCAATAATGATATAGGAAAGGATCTGAGAGGAACTGTTCATTTGTTTGCTGATGATGCAAAGTTGGGTAGAGCAATAGTGAATGCACATGATGTCAAAATTTTGCAGGATGATTTGGATAGATTGGAGGACTGGGCTAAGGAGAATGGATGTCAATTTAATGTGGCAAAGCATAAGGTTATGCATTTTGGGGTGAAAAGATTAGCAGCAATATACCACATTGGTGGAACTGTACTCCAGGAGATTGACAAGGGATTTGGGAGTGTTGGTGGATAGGGAGTTGAAGTTTAGGGGGCACATTGATAAAGTGGCTAAATCAGCTCATCAAATCATTTGGTTACTGAGGAATACTTTGATGAGATAAGACTTGATAAGATCCCATCTTGACTACTGTGCCCAGATCTTAGCGCCAGGGTTTCTTCTTGATGGGGAGGAAGTGGAGAGGATCCAGAGGCGAGTGACCAAGATGATAGCAGGTCTATGGAATGAACCTTATGAGAACAGGTTGAAGATTTGTGGGTTGCAGAAATTGGTTGATAGGCGGAAAAGGGTGATATGATTGAGACATTCAAATTACTGAAGGGTTTCTATAAGATTAATTCAGAGGATATTTTTCAGAACAGGACTGCTGGTGGGAGGGCTAGGGGCCATCCATGGAAACTGGGCAAAAGTGTGGTTAGCAAGGGTATTAGAACTAGGTTTTTTACTTGGAGAGTGGTGAATGAGTGGAATAAATTGCCAGAGTCTGTTGTGGGTGCCATGACTGTGAATGAGTTCAAGACAAAGTATGATAGATACTGTGTGGATGTTGAACAGTTTTTCTTGACATGATGTTTAGGGCCTCCCTCGATGAGTCTAAGGACTCCTTGGAGTTGCCCGTAATAATAATAATAATAAATTAAAGATGACAAAGTTGTGACACCTTTTGGCTACTTGTATATGGAAATATGACTTCTGCATTACTTCAACCTTGGTATCACTTCTTCTGGGTCTGGCTCCCACTGATGAGACCTCAAAGGTTGGTATGGGAAGTGACCCTTCCCATAATGCATAGCATTATACATGTCCATAAGGATATTGCTTTGCATTATGGGATACTACGGCAAGTGAAGTCATTAGCCTCTATATAGGAGTTGTCCAGTCATGAAGTTACTTCACATTGGAGACTGGCTATCTGATACATATCAACAAGTTGTGTATGGGGGAGCGATATCCCGGAAAAGGAAAGTTACTAGTGGTGTGCCTCAGGGGTCTGTTTTAGGGACATTGCTGTTTAACTTATATTAATGATATTGGTGATGATTTGGATGGAGATATTCAATTGTTTGCAGATGGTATGAACCATGAAGAGCAGAGAAAATGTTGTGGCCTTACAAGAAGACTTGAATAAATTGAGTGATTGGTCACAGGAATGGGAATGTGAGTTCAATGTTGCAAATGTAGGGTTTTAAAATTTGGAAAACAAAAATTGGATGCAGAATTTATGCTTGGTGAGGATATATTGTCGGTGGTGGAGGAAATAAGAGATCTGGGAGGTGATAATGTATAAGGATCTGAAATTTAGGGGACACACAGCCAAAATTGTGAAGACAACACAAAGGCTTCTGGGATTGATGAGGAGGACACCGACTTGTAGAAGTAGGGAGATTATTGTTCCGTTGTATAAGGCCACACATGGACTAGGTTTGATTAGGCCACACATGGTCTATTGTGCCCAGATTTGGTCACCTGGTTTTCAGAAGGGCGAAGAGATGTTGAAAAGGGTGCAGAGGCAACTGACTAAGGTAGTTTCCAACCTCTGGAATGTCGCATATGAGGAAAGATTGAGAAGATGCAACTTGCAAAGTCTGGTGGACAGGAGAAAGAGGGGAGATATGACAGAGACCTACAAGTTAGTAAGTGGTTGTTATAGGATCAATGCTGGAGAGGTTCTACAGAAAATAGTGGAAGATCAGAGGTCATCCCTGGAAACTGTATAAAGAGGGTGTGAGAAGCAGGTTTTTTTTATGAATGATTGGAATGCCTTGCCTGAGAGTGTGGTGTCTGCAGAGAATTTGTGTGTGTTTAAAGCACAGTATGATGATGTGTGTATGATAAAAGGACTTCCTAGATGAGCCTTTGACTCCATGGGGGTCTTGGGTAACAATAATAATAATAAGAAGAACACACACACACACACACAACACATATAATTAAAGAAATTCAATGACTAGAAGTTGAGATACCAAAATAGAAAAAAACAATTTTTATTTGAATGAACAACTAATTTGATCTTCTTAGAAAACTAAACTGAGTGCATAACATGAAAAGAGAAATACAATAATATACTTGACAAGAGAACAACAACTATAAATTAACTTGCAAATGTACTGTTGACATTTGAAGGCATTCTGGATGCCACTATATTGTTGAGCATGTTCACACAGGTATGATATCATATACACTAAAGCTGGATAGCTGAGGAGTGACGATCAGATAAGTTATAGCTAAGATTAGTATTAAGATGAACTGGATTGAGGAAACTTTCTGTTGATTCTACAATTCTTCTCTCCAGCTCATTGTAGCATCTAAAAACGTTTTCTGATTTCTTCCAGATCACTGGATGAGTGGCAGAATCTTCATTAGTTGGGTTAGCAAGAATTAAGAATGTAATAAGATAATGCACTGGCTCTTGGCATATGTGATGTCTCTCACATGTTCTTCCATACACAACTCAGTGCATTTCTCCGTCGGATCAAAATAAGGTACACTGCAGTTACACCAAAGATGATAAACTCTTCGATACTTTAGACTGTCATGTTTAAGTTTAGGTGTACCGAGTAAGGAACAGAGTTTGGATGGAGAAGTAAAAGAAGTGCGGATTTTATATTTCTTGAGAATTTTAGCTAACTTTGGTCAAACAAAGCTGATATACAGTAGAGATATAAAGCTGTTTGCTTCACTATGGCAAGCAGGTGGATTATGAACAGTCTGTTTAGGATAACCATTTTCTGAAAAATTGTAAGAAGAAACTGTAGTTCTAAGATGATCTCTTCTTCTTCTTCACTGTGGAGGAAGCAAACATGCTTCCCTAATGGAGAAATGATGCCAAGCTTTTGGGACAGATAACTTTTTTTTTGATAATTTACCTTTTAAAAGAAATTAAAATCTCTTCTGAAGGCACATTAATAACGAGAGAAATAACATCAAAACTTGGCATCATTTCATCTTTTTGAAGATGCGTGTCTTTAAAAACTGAAAGAAAATTGTAGATGAAATGTTTAGTATGGTACTGCTATAGACCTGTTAATGTAGAAGGGAGTAAGAAGGAAATATTCAGACAAATTATTCTGGCTAATAACAAAAGGGTGATCATTATGGACGATCTCAATTATGGTAATCTAGACTGGGATGAAGAGATGGCATCAGGAACCAAAGAGAATGAATTTCTTTAGTATTTAAGGGATAACTACCTTAAGCAATACATAACAGAGGCCACACACAGATTGAGGGTCTTGGATTTGATTATCTCATCAGAAGATATTATTGTAAATGAAGTGTCACATCTTCCTCCAGTTGGTGAAAGTGACCACGAAGTGATCACTTGGGTGGTGGACAGACATATCGAACTTTTGTGATAAAGAGTTATATGTAGAACTATAAGGCAGGTGATTATGGCAAACTTAGAAGGCAGCTTGTAGCAATATCATGGAATGAGGAATTTCATGGGAAGGAAAACGATACTGCTTAGTCTCTACTCAGGAATTATCTGACAGATGGAATGACAGTGTATTCCAAAGGTCTGGAGATTAAATAAGGTAGATGTAAAATGGATGAGTGAAGTGTGCAATCTGGAAGAAAAAGGCATTGTGGAGGTGGCATAATATGAGTGAAGATAATCAGTTACATGACGAGTACAAAGAATGAGCAAGGAAGGTGATTCTAAGGGTAGCAAAACTGCAGTAAGAGTAGCAGTTAGCAAATGATGCTAAAAGAAATCCTAGGAAGTATTTTCAATATGTGGCAGAAGGAAGACTTTGCAAAAGTTTTGCAAAGTCTTCCTTTGTATAAACGTTTTGCATAGTCTTGCAAAACGTTTGCAAGACAATGCAAAACTTGAGAGGAGCAGGAATGGGAAAGGGGCCACTAATGGTGAGTGAGTAGGAGGTAACGAGGAATTGAGTAAACTTGATGTCAACAAGGGCGTGGAACTTGATGGTATATCACCATGCATCTTGATGGAATGTTCCAGTGAGTTAATAACAGCTTTAATGTACATTTTTAACATGAGTCTTAGATTAGTACAGTTTCCAAAGGAATGGAAAGATGTCAAAATTGTTCTGCTTCATAAAGGAGGTGTAAGACTAAGGCTTCAAATTATAGGGCAATCTCCTTGTTTGGAGTTGTGCTCAAGGTGTTGGAAAAGCTAGTGAGGACAAGGATTCAGAACAGGGTGTACAGCAGTAGAACTCTCTTTAATGGACAGCATAGATTTGCTAAAGGAAGATCAATGTATTAGTCTCCTTGTCCAAGGTGACAAATACATTGGACAAGGGGGGAGGATTCATATGTCTGTTTAACAAACACATTGAACAAGGGGGATACATATACAGTAGTCTGTTTAGATTTTGCAAAGGCTTTCAATAGAGTGCATGAAAAACTAACAGTTACATTGGAACACATTGTGTTGGTTAGTATTTTGTGCACTGGATTGGAGATTAGCTGTCTGATAGGTATCAACAGATTGTGTTGATATCCCAACAGATCACTAGTGCATGCCCCAGGGTCTGTTTTGAGGCCATTGTTTAATTTATACGTAAATGACATTGGAAAGGACTTAAATGATCACATACAGTTGTTTGCAGATGATGCAAAGTTGGGGAGAGTTACGAGAAGTACAGCAGATGTTGTAGCTATGCAAGAGGACCTAAACAGACTGTCTGAATGAGCAAGTTTTGTGTGGATGTCAGTTTAATGTTGCGAGGTATAAGAATTTAAAATTTCGAAAGCAAAGATGTGATGCAAAGTACGAGGGTGGTCTGAAAAGTTCTTGGCCTAACAATGAAAAAACAAATTTATAATTTCAAAATTATTTTTATTTTTCAACATAATCTCCTTTAAGAATACACACACACACGTTAAGCATGGTTGGTGGCATTAAAAGAGAACAACAGAATTTGATAGACCGAGTCAACAAATCTGAAACAAGAGCTCGAGATTGGAAGATAGTATCATCACACAATGATATATACAATAAGAATGGGCCTTTAAAAATATACCATAACATTTTCAAATGTGGACAACTCAGAATACATAAAGTGTCTGTACACACACACACACACACACAAGGGTGGTTGGAAAAGTTCTAGACCCCAACAATGAAAAAACGAATTTATAATTTCAAAATTATTTTTATTTTTCAACATAATCTCCCTTAAGAATAATACATTTATTCCAGCGATACTCCATCACCATTATCCCATCCCACTAGTGGTTCTCAGTAAGATCTGCAAAATACCCCTCTACAGCTGCCATCACCTCTTGATTCAAAGAAAAACGCTGAACAGTGAGGAAGAATTTTAGTTTTGGGAAGAGATAGAAGTCAGAGAGAGCCAAATCTGAGAAATAGGGCACATGTTCCAACAATTCACAGTGCACATCTCTTAATTTTCCCATTGTCAAAACACCTTTGTGGGCAGGTGCATTGTCCTAATGAAAGATGATTTTTTTTTCTTCTGCAAACCAGATCTTTTCTCACAAATTTTTTCGTCTAGTCTGGTTAAAAGATCGGAATAATATTCGCCAGTTATTGTTTTACCCTTTTCAAGATAATTAATAAACAAAATGCCTTTAGCATCCCAAAACACTGATGCCATGACCTTTTCTGCTGATGGAACCGACTTTGTCTTCTTTGGTGCTGAACAACCGGTTTCTGTCCACTGTTTTGACTGCTGTTTGGATTCTGGTGTGTAATGGTAAATCAAAGTCTCATCCATAGTAATAAATCAATAAACAAAATCAGTTTTATTCTTGTTAAAATGCTCCAAGCACTGTTCAGAGATTTTCATGCGAGTGCGTTTTTGATCTGCTGTGAGCAAGCCGGCATCCATCTTGTGCAAAGCTTTTTCATTTGCAATTCTTCATGCAAACTATATCCTAGATGTTCTTTTGAGATGCCTATAGTCTCAGCAATTTCATGCACTTTGACTCGCCAGTCACCAATATCATATCATGCACTTGATCAATGATTTCTGGTGTTGTTATACTTTTTGGACATCCTTCACGTGGATCATCTTCAAGGCTGGTACGGCCATGTTTAAACTCGGCAACCCATTTCTTAATTGTAGAAAATGAAGGAGAAGAGTGCCCATAAACTTTTATGAACTTTGAATGAATTTCTTTTGCCATTCTTCTTTTACAAAGAATTTTATAACTACACGATACTCAATTTTATCCATTTCAAGGGATACAGACAACACTTTTGCTTCAGACAGCTGTATAAAACAAACTACTTGAATGACTTGCTGTTTCACATGGATGCTTATGACAGATGTACCAACTTAGAAAAAAATTATGCGATAGTCTTGCCATCTATGGTCGAGGTTTAGAACTTTTCGGACCACCCACCTGTGTGTGTGTTGGTGTATATATATATATATATATATCTACTCTATAATATAAAATGATAAGCTTTTTTTGTCAAGTTATTTGAAACGTTTTGAAACTCAGGGCTACCCTGAGTGTCGAGTCTTCAAAATTCAAGGAGAACAGGCCTACCAGTCCAGAACTCAGGGGGTTGGGAACCGTATACGCCATGGGGGGGGGGGGGGAGAAAGACCTCCTTTCAAGTCTTCAAAATTCGAGTCATCTGAATTCAAAGAGAACCGGCCTACCAGTCCCGAACTTGGGGGGGGGGGGGGGGGGGGGGGTCGTATGCGTCGGACCCCCCTTTCGAGTCATCAGAATTGAAGGAGAACTGGCCTACCAGTCTGGAACTAGGGGGAGATGTAGGCGTCAGGGGGAAAAAAACCCTTCGAGTTTTCAAAATTCAAGGAGAACCGGCCTACCAGTCCAGAACTTAGGGGTTTGGGTACCATAGACACCAGGGGTAATCCCCTTTCGAGTCATCAGAATTCAAGAACTGGCCTACCAGCCCAGGACTCAGGGGGGGGGCTGTAGGCGTCTGGGGGGGGGGCAAACACCCCCTTTCGAGTTTTCAAAATTCAAGGAGAACTGGCCTACCAGTCCGGAACTCAGGGAGAGTAGGCATCGGGGGCAGGGGGAGGAGCCCCTAGTGTGTGTGTATGCTTAATAGAGACCTTAATCACCACAAGCTGTTAATTTCTTAATTCTATCACCAATTTTTATGGCAATTGTGTGCCCAATAGCCTATAAAATATGTCGCAAAATCTACAGTGCATTCATATCATGCACAGGAATCAGTTAAAGAACCTACTAATATTTTCATTGAAAAGCTAGAGATTGTAGTTGCCATGGAACACTTCATGAGGAAGGCTGCACAAAAGAGAGGCAGATAAATGAAAGAAAATAAGTAGGTTCAGTAGGTTTGCAGTTGGAACATATTACAATATTGAGCTCTTATATTTTATAGGCTTAGCAAAAACCAGAGGATTGATGGAGGTTAAACTGTAGTAAAAAAAAATTAAAAAGATGTATTGAAAATAAAATGCCAAGAAATTACATTCTTGTTTAATCCTTTATGAATAAAAGAAAGGATTAAATAAAATAAAGTAAAATAATATAATAAATATAAACTAAAGAAAATTATATCATTGTTTAATCCTTTAGGAATAAAGGATTAAACAAGAACATAATTGCTTGGCATTTTTAATTTAATTTAAGCTGTTACACTGAAACAGCATTCATCATTCCTGGTGAACAGTGGAATTAGCAGAGCCTCTGTAGCTCAGCTGGTAGTATAGATGAAGCCCTTTGATCAGAAAGACCTGGGTTCGATTCCTGTCCATGATGCGAGGAACCTTTATCTGGTCTCTTTCGACTAAAGGTGAGTTAACTGGTCTCATTCAGAAGCAGATAGTTTTTTGTCCCTCAGAACAGGCACCATGAACACACACCCCAATCTACAGTCATACACACATAATCCCTTATTAGGAGGGTTTAACCTATCCTAAGGGATGGAGGAGGAAAGGGGCAAAACCCATATGAAATAAGTGCAATTAGCTGCAAAAAGGGTGCAGGTAGAAACAGACTGTGCAAGATTCTCAAGAATTTTCAGAGCAGTTTTACTACTGCCTTGAAAATAATAATACTACTACTACCTTAAGCAGAAAATAATAGATGCTGAGAAGGCTTTCATGTATGTTTTTTGCAGCTAGGATGAAATGACAGTTTAAGAGGAGAGAGAGATCTGATCTTCATTAGAGGTAAGGAAAGGGGGACCGACTTTTTTTTGGTGGCCAAGTGGTGCATTTTTTAGTACTGAAGGTGATCAGGTTATCCTTATCCTATTGAAGAAATATTTTCAGATGTATTGAAAATACTAATTGCAAGAGATACTGCATTTTCAGATGTTTCATACACTACAAGGTTTGTCAGATAAGACAGAAGAGTGAGGTTTAATACCATCAGAGCCTATAGATAGAGTTACTGGTTAGCAAGAGAGAATGTAATCAAAGTATGAGAAAAGATGGCAAGAGACAAAACAGAGCACTGGGACACTGATGTAGAAGTCCATATAGTGGAACCCATCCACCATGAACGTGCAGTGATTGAAGAGAATGAAAACTAAACTAGCTATCCAATTACAGAGTGGAAAGTAAACCAAAGGATTGCAATCTGCTCAAACAAGCATTAATGCGAAATAGAAATGTAATGAGAAAAAAAGCACAGATTTCTACAACTATTTTTTCCAAAGCATGTATCCAGAAGTGGGCAATATAAGTTAGAGCTGCCATGGATCTAAAGTGGCAAAATCCAATCTGGTAACCCTCCAGATAATGAAGAAGTTGACTTTTGGTGAATTTCTTCATTATTATTATACCCTACATCAGCATTTCTCAATCTTTTTTGCCCTTGCCAAACCCTTGAAATAATATCCATGTTGTAGGGAACCCCTACATAATAATTATTAAATATCATTGTTAGTATCTTTCTTTATTATTTATGAATTTAAAGATCATGAGGAAAACAAATAATAAGTGCTACAATAACTTTATCGTTTATTTGTAATTTTCAAAATAATAAAATAAATCAAAGTAAAATGTCATATAAACAAAAATATGTGGCAAAGGATTCTTATTTTTGAAACAATATGAATAATAAAGTTTAATTTTCTAATGTGAAACCTGTGCTTGTCTTTTGGTACACAAATACTTAACTCGGGGTCAGATTTTAGATAAACAAACATGGATTTCATCTTCAACAGAAAGGAGACGATTTCTGTCTTAGCTCTTAATACTTGTCAAACAAGAAAAAGCTTGCTCACACATGTAAGACGCTGAAAACTGCAGCAATATATTTATTGCTTTCCTATGAATAGTAGGATACTCTTCTTTAACAGAAATCCAGAACTTGTCCAGGAATGGGTCAGTAAATCTCATCTTGAATGTACGATCAGATTGCAACCACAAAGTTCTTCCTCTTCTTTTAAAGTCAAGTTCTCAGGATGAGCAGAAGGTTCTGAGTATGGATCTCTCACCCAATCATACATTTGTGTTGGAAGGGATGGAAAATAATGTTAGATTTTTATCATCAGTTCTTCCAGGTGAGTCAATAAGACTTGAAATTTGATGATATCCTTCTTTACTTTTGAGTTCCACCAGTAATTGAAACATATCAAGATCCCCTTTTGCAACATGATTTTTCCAAAGATTCAAGAATCTTGTCACTTGAAGTTAATACATTTTCTCCTGGGCCCTGCAGTGACTTGTTCAGCATATTAATGTAATGAAAATTTTCAGCTAAACAGGCTAACATCTGCACCCACTTTTGATCTTCAAAACACTTGGCAAAATCTTGTTTATTGTTTTCTTGAAAATATCTTTGGCATTCATCTTTTCACTCAAACATCCTATTTAGAACTTTTCCTCTACTTAGCCACCAGATTTCTGTATAGAGCAAAAGATTTATATGCTCTTTGTCAAATGAAGTTAACCATTTTTGTGGCATCATCAAAAACTTTTTTTCAGTTCATCTCCAAGAGATTTTGACATCAGCACTTCTCTATGAATAAAACAGTGTGTTGAGACAACATTAGCATTTTCTTCTTGTACATGAGAAATAAAACCTCTTATGGAGCCAACCATGGATGGAACACCATCAGTACAGATGCCAATACAGTTCTTCCGAGAAAGAGAACATTTTCTTGAATTTCACCCTCATTAACAAATCTTACAAAAGCTACAATGTAACAGTTATTGGTAAGATCTGATGACTCGTCAACTTGGATGGAAAAACTGCTATTTTTCAGTTTATCACACAAAACCTCCTCAAAGTCATTTGACATATCATGGACACAGCGACTTATCATACTGTTTGAAAGTGGAATATTTTCAATTTCTCATACTGCATCTTGTCCCAGCATTTTACCCACTATCATTTTATATGCTGGCATTATTAGGTTCTCACCAACTGTGTGACTTTTCCTTTTCTGTGCAGTAATTCCTGCTACCAAATAATTTGCTTCCTGAGCCTTTTCACTGACACTGAATTTATTCATAAAAACTGCACTCTGTTTCTTTCAAGATTGCAATAGTGTTTTAAAATAATCAGCACCTTTATTTTCCATATCACTGTGATTTTTCGTGGAATGTCTTTTCAATTTTGCTGGAGCCATTGATGTATTTGAAAGTTGTTTGCCAGAGACGAAACACAGTGGAAGAAGACAATCTGGATCAATGTAAAGTCAATGTAAAGGCCCATTGATAAGCAATTTTCATTGTAAAGACGAACTATTTTTGTATTTGTGTTTTGAAATTCGGTATGAGATTCTAATTCTTCATCACTAGCCTCTTCAGAACTGTCTGGATTTTTTCTCTTCAAAAATTTCCACATTTTAATGGTTAGAAATTTCTATAAAATAAAAAATGTAAAAAAGATAAAAAATCAAAATTAGACTAATAAAACTGAAGCACAAAACATAAATAAAGGAAAACAAAAGAAATACATGGGGAAAACGGGGAGGGGGAAGAAACCAGAACAACTCCAGTATACGGTGATCGCTGTTTACATCGCACAAAGCACTTATGTAACCTTATTCACCATTCAGAACACACTATCGATATATCAAATTAAAAGTGTGAATATATTTTCACATAGGTTAGCTAGCGGTGGTTGCCGCGTAACTCAAATGGTCTTGAAACAATAAAAATACTTAATGCATGAGACACTATCATTAAAGGTATTAGTTTTAAAAAAAAAATTGGCTAAATTATAGGGCTGAGAAAATTAGTTTATAAAACAGATTCAGTTATGGTTTGTAATATAATATTTAGTAAATTAATAAAAATATAATAGAAAAAGTATAATAAAAAGAAATTAAACAATCATGAAAAATCGGGTGGCCCCCGTTAAGGCATAAGTACCAAATAATGTAATTAATAATATTATTTATTTGAGTCTAACTTTCATAAATACATAATATCTAAATGCACAATTTGTAATGATATAACTAATGAATTGACAAAATAACAAAAATCAATTGCTCAAACTATCGACTGCAACCTGAAATAAAGGAGTAACCTTCCCAAAAATTACGATCACCGTAAAGTGGAGTTTAGCCGAGAAAACACACAAACGTTTCATATTAATGACTGAATATGTACCTACACGCTAGAAAACACATAGGATTGATAAGAGACTGACTGACTGTGCTTCTCACGTTTCTTGCTTGCACTGACTCATAAGCGACACTAGCTAGTGCTAGAACTAGCTCTAGTTGCCATATGATAAGTGGATCACAGACAGTATTGCCTTGCATCCTAGTGGGAGTTAATACAATTAACGCAAACTCGAATTTATTCCTTTAAGAGAACATTTATTATTTTCTTCCACTGTTTAAATTCATTTATTTGCCACTGCTACTCATTATCATTTCTTGCGAAACCCCAGTTGAGAAACGCTGCCCAACATGGAGTCAGCAGACTTGTTGTGGTAGGTTGATTCAACTGACAACACATTTATCATACCGAATCTTAAAATCCTTAACACTCCTTGCATTAACAACATATTCTGGTAATGCATTCCATTCATTAACAATTCTCCATGTAAGAAATCTACTCCTCACACCCCTCTTCAGCACACTCTTACATGACTTCTAGGGATGGCCTCTAGTTCTTCCTCTCTTACTTTCCACTCTTTTTATAATCTCCTCTGGATTAATCTGATAATAAAAAATCCTCATCCTCTCACTAACTTAAACATCTCTATCATATCACCACTTCTTCTCCTATCCACATTTCTTCAACCTCTCTCCAGCATTCCAAAGTCCTGATATTGTTTCAGTCACTCATCTCTGGACCTTCAATGCTTCCACATCACAATGAAAACCAGGTGACCAAATTTGAGCATAGCCGTTGAAGTGTGATCTGACCAGTGCTTTATACAGTGGCACAAACATTTCCTTATTTTAAAGATTGATATGAGCTTTGGGTTCTTCAGTCTCTCGTGTGTAGAATCAATATTAAGAAAAAAAAAAAAAAAAACAGGGTTGAATTCCAGATGACTAGAGTAGAAATCTCATTGTATCTATATCCATCTATAAAATAGGAAAGTACATTTGTATGAATTATAGAAAAACATTTTGAATTATTATTATTATTGGTGTATGGGTGCCTCCATGGAGTCTGAAGACTCATTGTGGGAGACCCAAACTATCCATACAACTGTCATACCTCTGATTGAATCCATTAACAAAGCACCCACAATTGACTCTGGCAACCACTCATTCACAACTCTCCAAGCAAAAAATCTAGGTCCCACACCCCTACTAACCACACTTTTATTCAACTTCAGGGATGACCCCTTGTTCTGGTCCCTCAAACCAAGTGCTGAAACATTTCTCCTACATCAATCCTATAAAACCCTTTAAGCAAATTAAATGTTTCTATCAAATCCCTTCCTTTTCTGCTGTTAACCAACTTCTTCAATCCACATATCCTGAAATTATCTTTGTAAGGGAACATGCCACAAACCACTCATCTCTGAATCTTCTCCACCAAACTGAGACCAGATTAAGAAAAATTGTTATATAAAAACTTGGAGAGAAAGGCTTGACAAAATAGGTTCATCACCAGATTTTTACCATTTTAACCTTAAGATAAATATTTGAAAAAGCATGAGCATATATAAGAGATTTGTATTTAAGTTGTGTAGATCTGGAAAAGGCAAATGATGAGAGAAAAGTATTCAGAATGAAAAAGTAAATGGTAAATCAGTACCATTTATGTAGTTGACACATGCTATGGCAGACACTACTATGATAGTACCAAAATGTCCCTCCATAGTTACAGCACTATGCTTAAAAAAGAAATAAAAAATAAAATTTTTAAAAAAATACTGTAGCAAGCAATCTACTGTAATCAACTCTTCTTGCAATCCTTACAAGTTTGCCACAATGAGAGTCAACCAGAGGCTATATATATATACTTGAGAATTGCTTATCAGATCAGTAATTAGAATTGAAGGATGTACCAGGAAGACAGTTTGTGGGGATGCTATTCATCATCTCTGTGTAGTACATTATGAAGGAAAGACTTATTCAAATAGATATCAAAACTGAACATGTTAAACTGGTTTTACTCTTTATGCAAATGATGTTTTATTCTTACATAAGTCCATTACAAGTCTTCAAAATGAGTCTCCAAGACTCTTTTCTTTGTTACCTCAGTAGTCTTCACCTTAGAATCCAATTTACAATGGAAAAAGGAAACTAATAACAGACTGGCCTTTCTAGATACCTTGATCAACTGCCTACCTAATGGTAACCTCTCTTGCAACAGAACTCAATCATATAAACCACACTTTTCTAATGGCCAAAGTTCCCACAATATCAAAAAAATAATGAATCCATCCCCCAATCCACAACCTCCTTCTCTTCAGAAATATTTTAGTAATACTATCATCATCCCCTATGTCTGATGAACATCAGAAAAAATATCTAGAATCTTAAAGAAATAACATCTCTGCACCACTTTCAAGCTCCCACTTAAAACTAGCCACCCTTATCTGCTCCCACTCACAGTTCCAGGTATATATAGAATTCCTTGTTCCTGCAAGCTGGCCTACTATGGACAGACAGGAAGATCAGATACCATCCAAATGGAAAACATAAAAAACACATCTGCAGTCATGACTATGGTCAATCTAGCCTTGCAGATAATGATTTGGATACAGCTCACAGATTCAATTGGAAAAAGACCATCATGTCCTATCACAGTAAAAAGACTGTTTTCAGAATCTGTTGCTGCTCTTAAAATTCAGCCTAATTTAAATAAATGCAGTTGCATAAAACTTCCTAAAATATGGGAAATACTAATACTTTGAGGTTCCAGTTTACATCCTAAACCACTGACAGGCATCCATATAGGGCACCTTACCTAGTTAGATCTCTAGTCTTTTGTCCATGTGTTTCAGTTTGTGTTGTGCAGCCTTTGCATGTGTGTCGTCTCATTTTTGGACTCCCTGAAGATGTCTCTGTAACTGAGATGAAATACTGTTCGCATTAAATACTACTTTCAATAATTTCCTATTGCTGTTTCACACCATTAAATATCTATTATGAGTTTTTCTCAGCACTTAAGCCTTAACACAAGGGGTTGTAAATAAAAGTAGTGACACAATGTTGACACCATGAACATCATAAGCAACTATCAGAAGGGCCCTAACTTTGCTAGATTCCCGACAGAGGTTTTTTTTTGGATAGGGCTATCCTAGATAGCATTTGTTGGATTTTAAATTTGCAAAATACGTTATTTATCAAGTCTATGCAATTACATCCCTTCGATGTAATCTCCTACCATGTTCTGCACCTGTTTCCAAATTTGTTGGAGCCATTGGCTATAATCAGCTGAGTGTTGCCTGTTGATATCAGTGATAGTGTAACCTACAGCTTGAAGATCCTCTTGTACATCATGAAACTGCAACTCTCTGAGGGTTTCTTTCATTTTGGGGAACAAGTCAAAGTTGCAAGGACTCATATCTGGTGAATGCAGAGGATGTTACAATAATTCCCATTGCCACCTGTCCAACATATCACCAACTGCTATACATGATATTGTGCACTGTTGTGAAACAAACATGGTGGAGAACCGATGAAAAAATGTGGCCGCTTTCTTCTTAAAGCTGGATGCAAATGGTGTTCCAGAAATCATCAACAGTTTACGGTTGGGGAACAGTATGATGAAGAATGACACCTTAAACATCGTGACTATCAGCAGGAACTTTACTGAGTTTCTGGTGAAGTATTTTTGGATGGGGTGACCCTGAATGGCACCATTCGTTGGATTGTCTCTTCAGTTCATGCTCATAAGCCCTTGCCCAAGTTTCATCGGTGTTTATGATATAACACAATTCAGGAATGTATCCCCTTCCTTTTCATATCGTTTCAGATGGTTCCCAGAAACTACATAAACTACATACTTGTGCCATTTTTGCATCTCAGTCAAGTGATGTAGAACCCAACAATCTGAAATTCTACACATACCAAGCTTCTCTTTTAGGATGTGCCAAACACTTTGGTGGTTTATCCTAGCTATCCCAATGTGTACACACACACTGATTCTATACATGACAGAGCTGAGTTAGAAATAAAACACTTGATCTTGATCAAAGACTGGAGACAACAGATGAGTTTCTAAGAAAAATTAGTTGGTGACAGATGGCATCAATCGCAGTATCACATTGAAAACTAGGATATTAGGAATGATCATGACATACTTTTCATTTAGAAATGTTTTAGCAGAGCTAATCTCAGTTGGTATAGTCACTTATACAGAATGGGAGAAGTAAGGTTACTAAAACAAGCACTTTTTTTTTTTTTTGGCAGAATGGCAGGAAAAAAGATACAAAGGAAGCCCAAAATCTAGTTGGATAGAAAGAGTAAAAAAGTGCCTTAGAAGACTGAAATATAATCATCACCATCAAATTCCTGACATGTACCCTCAAGGGGTGTACAGGATATGATAGTACTACATGAAAACTTTACATCATTACTAACTGCCTATCTACATTTTTCCTCCAAATCAGTCTGTTACTTGCCAAGACTCCAACATTATCAGATCTTATATTTCTATTGTCTAAGACACTTTGTACAGTATCAATTCACCAATATCTTGGTTGCTAATTAGCAAAACACTTGTTTTGCTAATCTTTCCTCGCCCATTCTGTTTAAGTGACCATACCACCTGAGATTAGCTCTGCTAACGCATTCCTGGATGCTGACAATGTCAAGTTCTTTCCTAATATCCTCGTTTTTAATATGATATTGCCATTGATGCCATCTGCTCACGCCTCTAATCTTTCTCAAGACTTTCATATCTGCAGTCTCTAGTCTTTGGTCTAGTGTTTTTACTTCTGAACCAGCTCTCAGATCCATAAGTTAAAATTGGTTTGAACACTGTCTTGTATACAGCTAATTTAGTGTTCTGACTAATTCTTATTCCATATGAATTTATTCAATTGACTTCCTACCATAACAGCTTTGTTGATTCTGATTAATTTACCATCTTCACTAAAAATCGTGCCTAAGTAGCTGAAATGTTTTATTTGTTCCACAGGTTTCACAACACAGTTGACATTTTCAACAATTCTACCTATTTTCATTGTCTTTGTCTTTTTAATGCTGACCTTCATACCATATCTATTACAACAGTTATTCAATTTAGTCAGGGAATCTTGTAAACTTGAAGTGGATTTATTTAGAAGTATAACATCGTCCACATAAAGCAAAGAGCTTTATGTGGACGATGTTATAATTCTGATATCATGTTTAATACCACTTTCCTTCATAATGTGATCCATATAGATAATGAATAACAGAGGGGATAATTTACATCCTTGTCTGACACCAAATTTAACATTAAACTGTCTTCCTGTACTTCCTTCAATTCTAACTGCTGACCTTACAACTCAAATAAAGACAAAGTATTGCTTGATATAATGCCCCATTGACACCATATAACTGTAGCATATTGAATAGCTTCTCTCTTGGCACCTTGTCATATGCCTTTTCCAGATCAACAAAACTTAAATACAGATCTTTGTTATATTCCAATGCTTTCTCTACTATTTGTCGTAAAGTGAAGATCTGATCCTGACAGCCTCTATTTGGCATGAATCCAGCTTGTTCTTCACCAAGCTTTTCTTCCACAATTCTTCTCAACTGTTTCTCAAGTATACTTGCATAGATCTTGCCAGGAACACTCAGTAGAGAAATACCTCTGTAATTCTCACATTCAGTTTTATTTCCCTTTTTATATATGGGTACTATTAGAGCTCTACTCCAATCATTGGGAATTCGCCCATCTATCCAGGCTTTCTGAACTATGAAGTGCAGCCATTGTAAGACCTTTATACCACGATACTTCAGCATTTCTGGTCGAATATCATCTACTCCTGCTGCCTTTCCACATTTCAAGCCTTTGATGGCTTTTTCTACTTCAAGTATGGATATGTATTCCTGACTGTATGCCTGTTGAGTGTTTTTTACTACTGTGCTATCACTGCTTGTTTCATTTAGCGATTTTTCAAAGTAATTACTCCATACTTCAAGGATATCTTTTTCTCCCATTTTCATGTCACCTTTATCATCTCTAACTCCTTTTACACTCTTTCCTCCATTTCTAAACTTCTTAAACAACCTCCAGAATATCTTACCACCTTCTTGATATTTATTTTCTATGTTCTTGCCAAAGTCCTCGCATGACTTTTGTTTAGCTAGTTTTAAAAAGTGTTTCGCTCTCTTACATTTGTCTCTGTATTCTCTAAGAGCAAAAGCTGACTTATTTGCCAGGAACTTTTGATATGCTTTCTTCTTTTCCTTCACTGCCTCTTTAACTTCTTGTGTCCACTATGGAGTTCTGATTTTTTTTATCCTTGCAGACTGCCTCACACATGCCTCTCTGGCTGAATCAATCAGGGTTTTCTTCAAGGCTTGCCACTGAATCTCCAAGGTTTGATTCCTGTTCTCCAACTCTTTCATTTTTTCTTCAATAATCTTTGTGTATTTTAGTCTACAGTTCACATCTGAAAGCTGCTCGACTTTTATTCGCTTTAAAACTTTCTTACATATTATTCTTTAAAATATGAAATTCAATTTTATCCTGCTCAAGACTAAATAGTGATCACTTCCAATTTCAAATCCTCTGTACACTCTGGTGTCCTGCACCAGGGAGAAAACATCACTATCAACAATATCATAGTCAATGAGACTTTTCTTATTCCTTGCTGCTTCTCTCCATGAGAATTTGTGCAGATTTTTATGTTGGAACATGGTGTTAGTAATAACCAGTCCATGTCCTGAGCAGAAATCCAACATGTATTTGCCATTATTATTAGCTTTGTTCTTTTCTCCAAATTTTTCCCAAAATATTTTTGTATGTCTGATAATCATTTCCTACTCTGCTATTCATATCCCCAACAAGGACCAACTTTTCCTTTTTCATTGTGTCAGTTGCTTTTTCTAAAGCATCAAAAATTCCTCTACTTCTGCCTTAGTAGAACCTTCTGTGGGACCATAGGCACAAATAAGTCTCATTGTCCAGTACCCCATTCTCATATTTGCCCACATCACTCTACTTGAGACTGCCTGCCATTCAAGAAGATTAGCCTCATATTTTGTGTTGAATACTATGGCTACTCCTTCTTTTCCTTGATTGTCATTTCCTGAATATAACATTTTGTATTTATTGCTCAGAAAGATCTCATTTTTTCTTTTTTGTTTCAATCACCCCTATTATGTCGATCTGGTACTTATCTAATTCCGCTGCTAGCTCCATTTCTTTGCCATTCAGGTTTCTTATATTGATAGTACCAATCTTTAACTCTGGTGATGTTGAGTTGGGGTGTGCTTTCAGATTTGTTCCAGTAGCTGACTTTTCGCTGTTCTCCCTGGCAAAAACAACAGGGAGGAGGGACCTTTTTTAACTGGGCAACGCCCCAGCCGGCATGAAATTTTGTCATGTTGTACCATCATTTTGTATATTGGTTTAAGCCCATAAGAATACAATTTGGTTGGCTAAATCCCAAATTGCCAGCCCATCCTTGTTCGTTCAGTATCCAGGTAGATACCCAACCAGGTGCACTACGAGAAGTTGAAGATTGGACATTAGGTCAGAAGCCCTGGTCGGTTCTCCGCATTCCTTTAAAGGCTATGTGGAGGTCTCCTCTCAGTTATACAGCTTTGACCCTTAATCACCCCTGAAATATAATATAAATCTGATAATACAGTAATCTACCAGTGATCCAACTCTTCAATTATCAGAAGAATGACTTCTGATAATTGAAATACAAATAGATGGTGTTCTATCAGAAGTCATTTGCCATGCAAGGGTCAGTTAACAGAACGGTTGTTGTTTTGAAGGAAGAATAAATGGTACTGTATTGGAGTCTTGAAAGAAAACAGATTAATTTGGAGGAAAATTGTCAACTGGAAGTTAGTAATGATGTAACCTGTTTGTGTAGTACTATCACAATTTCTTGTACACCCCATGAGGATAGCAATCAGGAATTTGATGGGCATGATGATACATGATAGAAGAGCCTACAGCAATCTCTGCTGCTACATGTGAGGTGCATGTAGCAGCAGAGATTACATGCAGGTAAGGATGAGAAAGAAAAAATGTATTGACATTTTTTTTCTTTTTTAAGAGATGAAGTTTGTAATGTTGGGAAATACTTCATGAGGAAGGCAGTTCCAAAGAGCAATGGTAGATGAAATAAATAAGGGAGAGAAAAAGCAGGTTCATGTGTTTGTAGCTAGAATGAAAGGGCTTAGGTACTGCTTTAAGCTCATGTTTAGGTTTAATGGAATAAAAATAGCACAATTAGATAAACACAGGTTTAATAGTTTCAATATTTCATCTGCTGCAGAGATATCATCTGGAATACAATATAAAAATTGTAATAACACACACAAAAGTATGCTTCAAATATGCTAACATTATTCTTACCAGGCACGATTTATGCTAGCATACAATTAAGTTTCATGATCTACTTCAAGATCGGAAAAAGGTATATGACAAGGTGCCCAGAGAAGAGCTTTCTAAAACATTACAATTACTTGGGGTAAATGGAACATATGCAGAGCAATACATAGTCTATATTTAAGTTGTAAGTCAGCAGTTGGAATGGAAAGAAATACAAGATGGTTTGATGTAAAATCAGGGGTAAGACCAAGATGCACATTACCTCTACTCTTATTCATCTTCTATATGGATCACATTATGAAAGTAAGTGGCATTAGGCCTGACATTATAATTGGAAATCTCAAACTTAGTTCTTTGCTTTAAGCAAATGATATTATACTCCTACACACATCTAATGCATGTCTCCAGAATTCTCTAACAAAATTGAATAACAGCTGTAAATATTTTGCATGAAAATCAGCAATTAAAAGACAAACTATGAAATATAGAAAACTTGAGTTACATTCTGAATGGAATGCCTATAAGGCAAGTAAAATATTTTAGCAATTTAGGCACCATTTTTAGTAAAGATGACAAATTAAATCTGGAAATAGACAACAGAATAAGGAAAGCTGATATGAACACAAGATAGTGTTCAAACCAGTTTTAAGTTATGGATCTGTGAGCTGAGTTAGAAATAAAGCACTTGATCAAAGACTGGAGACCATAGATATGAGGGTTCTGAGAAAAATTAGGGGAGTGAACAGATGGCATCAATGGCAGAATCATATTAAAAATGAAGATGTTGGAAAGGAACTTGCCATTGTTAGCATTCAAGAAGTATAAGCAGAGCTAACCTAAGGTGATATGGCCACTTAAATAGAATGGATGAAGAAAGGCTAGCAAAATAAGTGTTTGATGCCAAGCAGGCAGGAAAGAGACCCAGAGAAAGACCAAGTCTAGATGTATTGATTCAGTCAGAAGTGCCTTAGAAGCACAAAATGTTAGATATGACGATAGTCGAGTGACAAGTAATAGACTAATATGGAGGAATAAATTGTGGATAGGAGATTAATAATAATGTAAATTTAATCATGTAGTGCTCTCATAGTATCCAGAATACCCCTTGAAGGTATACAGTATATCAGAAATTGATAATAATGGGAGAGAAAAAAAAAAGTTTGCAATTAAGAGAACAAAGAGGGCACAACCTTTTCTCCACAAAGCATGTTGATCCAAAAGAAGTGCCTGCTCTAAGGATCCTAGCACCCCAATGCAATTTTAAGTTGAGTGCCCCTTACTTTTTTTTTTTTGAAATGTGGTTAAAATTTAAAGTTTAAAAACTGAAAACATATTTATGTAAAATTGTGTACTTTGAGAAATACATATATTAACACCACAGCAAAAATTGCAATCACAAATCACAAATGAAAAGATGTATCGGAAGATACAACCAAAGGAGAATCAAATGCAGAAGCTTATAAAATGGAAGCTGCAATTATTTCGACACATCTGTAGAATGGGTGAGGAACGAAAGATAAAGACATTCATGTTTGTATTATGGATGGTGTGAACAGAAGAGGTAAAACCATACAGAGAATGAATAGACACCATAAAGGACTGGTGTGGAATGGGTGTACAGAAACTGTGACACTGTGCAAAGAAAGATGGAAGAAGATAGTGAAGGAGGCATCAGACACCAACAGGCAGTGAGCCCATGGTTCATGATGATGATGATGAAAAATTGCTAAACATACAAAAACACACTTAGACTAGAATTACAAATATATAAGTTGCCAATTACTGCCTATGAGCTATTATAACTAGAGAAGTACAGACTAGAAAAATTTCACAATGACAAGAATCATTTAATTTTTAATGGAAAAAGAAATGCATCAAAAAATTAAATGATTTAAAAGTTTACTTTTTTTGGTTTTATGGAATCAAATTCATCCAAAATTTCACTTGTTTCTAGTGTCTTGCAGATATCACTTACTATTGTGATCATTGACAGTTCAACCAATCTTTTTTGTGAAATACTAGATCATAGATATTTTTGAATTAATTTGAGTCTTGAAAATGATCGTTCACCACTTGCTACTGAAATTGGAAATGTTCAAAAATATTCGAAGAGAAATTGTTAAATTAATAAAAGACGCTTTCTAAATAATTTGCATATATACATTGCAATATTTTCAGTGGGTCTAAAGCTGTCACTATCCTGTATGATATCCTTTAGAATTTGTATTTCATTATATAATTCAGTGCCACAAATATCCTTTTTTTTCACCATTAGTCAGTGCAACTTGTAAATCATGACAGTGTTTTCTTAAAGTGTCCTCACCCATATCAGAAATTTCCTTGAAACTGAAATATGCCAAGAGATCAAACCTTTCGGCCAAAGAATTAATAATAGTGTCCATAATTGGAAGAAAAAATGTTACTTTAAAGTTATATTGCGGATTAACTAGTGCTTCGTCCAAACATTCCTAACAGCACAATCTCTAGTTACATCTGTGTAATGTACTGCTTTTGAACTCAGGAGAAATTTCTAAATCTAATGCTAACACTTTTGTCGATTCAAGTATAACATTAACATTTTTGTCTGATCTAAATTCTTTAGTAAAGTCGATTACATTATTTAACGCATTTATAGATTCACTTAAATTTCCATTTGGATTCTGAAGCATTTTACTCACTACATTGATCCTGCACAAAATTCATACCAGATTATAAGTCAACACAAACATCCATAATCTTTAATTTTCAAAACTAAAGTTTCTGCTTCATAATTTTGAACTATTGTCAATTTGAATATTATCATAAATTTCCACAAAAGAATCTAAAACTTCTCCAATCTTATATCTAAGTGAACGAAGAGCATCAATCCTTTCTTCCCATCAGTATCTGAGAAAGTTTTAAGTGCAAATTTTTTGGTGTACTTTTTCTGTATATCCTATCATTAGTCAAAGCACTAAAGAAATTTATAATTTCTTGTAATAGTGCTAAAAAAAAAAAAAAAAAAAAAAAAAAAAAAAAAAAAAAAAACCTCACTGTTTCAGTATTAAGTTAAGAAGCATCAGCAATCACCAAATTTAACGTGTGTGCTGCACACGGGACAAAGAGTGCTCGAGTTAATATTCGATGTGTCTCTTTGCACGGCTGTGTTTTCCTCATGTTTGCCCCATTATCATATCCTTGTCGCTACAAATTTTTAATATCTAAAAATTTAAATCTTTTAATTTATCTAAGAGATACATAGACAAACTTTCAGACTTTTTAAGAAATTTAGTTAGCTGCCCTTTCTGTTTCTCTTTTTCAAGTTCATTTGCTATTTTTTATTTGCAGCTCCAGATAATTTTTTTATCTCCATTATGTCCAAAATTTATTCTGAAGTAAAAAAAATTATTGAACAAAAAAATTTGTTAAGACATAAAAAATAAATGTAAAAAAAAATGAAGATAAATTCTTTAAGAAGTGCATACATTTTTCAATGCAAAGGCTTACATTAAATTTTGAATCTACTTACCTCAGTATGAATTAACTACACATTCACTGTATGTATAGCAATCAACAGTTCGATGATATACAAACAACACGTGAAGTCTGTTCCACAAAAAAATGCCCAAATGTCACTTTGTAATAGAGGCTATATAGAGGTTAACTGGCGAATACCTGCTGCATATAAAAAAGAAAGTCGGTAGTGTATGGCGCTCCTGGCGAGCGCACGGCTCAGTTAGTGCTCGCTCCCACCTGCTCTATACTACACATAGTGGAAAAACAACTTGTAGTTTTTGCTAAATGTTAAAGCCCCTTGAAGAAGGTGCCCGATGCAATGCATCGGCTTCTTACCATGTTAAGCTGGTCCTGCCCAAAAGATTCCCAAGTCAGCAAAGAATTATTATATTGATAAATAATTTGTAATAATATACAATGCTAATAATTAGCTGAAAATAAATTGCTTATAAAACTATTTTCTTCTACTCAAATGATGCTGGCTGTTATTTCATGCCTTTACAATTGAATGTGAACTGCAAAATTTGTTGTTCTCTTAAATTAGTAATTACTAGGCCAACGAAATCTCACAGAAATGAATAATTAAGATATATACATAAACAGTCTCATCAAAATGCAAAAGCAGCTACTTTGGTATCTACATCACAAAATAATTTAGCAAAGACTGTTTTGTAAGAAAGGAGCAATTCTTGTATTTGATGAGTTGAAGTGATTCATTAATACAAAGAAAAACGAGAAGTAGTGGTTCTGTATAAATTTTCTACACATGCATAGTAAGAGTAATGCAAATTACACATAAATAACACAGGAGGAAAAATTCTACAAAAACGAAAAAACAGCAAAAAAAAAAGTTGGGGGGAATAACACTAAACAGAATAGCATGTAAAAATAAACAGAAGAAGTTTGTGTGTGTGTGTAATACATACAAATCATTAACTATAATAAACATACTGAAAGTGCTAGACCCATATCACATGTTATTCTAAAAAAAAAAAATTGCCTACAGCAAACCTTCCATATACAATAAACTTATCCTTTGAAGTTTACTACATATCTTCTTAAATACAATAAATGCAGCATTTGTTGATACAAGGAAAATTTTTGCTTTCTTTAATTGCTCTCCTTCTTTATTTCCCTTTATCTTCCTTACTCTTCTTTTTCCTTCAGGTTTAAATGTGAATGAGTCTTTGGACTCCCTGGAGGTGTCATATAATAATAATAAATCGGCTATCTTTATAATTATATTATAAATCAGTCTTTTGACATATTTATTCTGTTCAATCTTGTTATGCCAGTTCATTGATGGTTTATTACACTATCTGAATTATCTAAATATTATACAGTACTGATTCTTTACTTTATCTGATCTGCATGTGTCACTACACACTTCCACTCAGTATAACTGGTTTAATAATTGATATATATATGGGTGGGTGGGTGAGTGAGTGTGTGTGTGTGAGAGAAAGAGATAATTTAACTCTGCATGTGTACATGTGTATTTAATGTTAGTTTTAATATTTTTTTTTCTTATTAAATCACATAAGGAAAGCTGATATCTTTGTTTCTTGCAATACCTATTTTCTCACTTCTGTTATTCTACATTTCAGTACTTGCATTCCATTACCTATTTTATGATCATCTTATTAGTCTATCTGCATCATACTGATACCAAGAAGACAGTCACACATTTTTTTTGAGTCTCAAAAAATGCCTTTCTGTTTCTAATAAAAATAAATTATAGAATTGTTTTTACAAAATGTTCTGCTAGCAACATTTTTTTAAAGATATTCCCATCCACAAAAAGATTACAACTTACTGGAAGTTAGTACTATACTATGGCTGAGCTAAGGGATATATAATCTACTAACCCATTTACACACAAACAGTACTTCTTTCCAGTCCTTTCAGGTCTCCAATAAATTGGATGTCTGTCTCACACTGGGCAACTAAAATTTATATATCTACATAACACTTTCTCTTTTACTACTAATGATATATCATCCATAACATTTAAGTCATAAGAAATGGCATAAGCCATAGTGATTCACTAGAATCAGCTGTCTGATTCTAATTTGTATTTGCATGGTCATTTTCATTAACTCCACAGTTTTGATTACACAATAGTCAATATAGATTTATTTAAGCAGTTTAATAATTCTTGAAGTAAAAGAATTTTTTTAAACATTTTTGAGACTGAATGAGTTTAAACGTATGTACATAAAATACCAACTTATACATATGTATAAACTGGTATTTTTGATTTTACATTCGAAGAGAATAGGGCATTTAAATAAATTGAGCAAGTTTTTATTTTTCACTATCCTAAAAGAATATTAACTATTAACAATACTAAGAGAAATATGGGCTCTTGTGCTCTGAATTTAAGGAAATTATTAATTATTCTTTGACCAATTTCCATGTAGCCCTTATTATTAAAAAATGTCCCTCAAAATTTGTAGTTTGCATGCTGGAATCTTTTCTTAATATTCAAGGATCAGTTTTGCAATAGAGTTTCAAAAAATGCATCTATCTATTAATATCTATATAGAAGTATGTAAACTTTGCCAGTCCATAAATATTTGATTAAAATTTATAAGGCAGAACACCAGAATAAGCTGATAACATTTATTTGCTTAGTAACATAATGTTTCATTCCAATTGCACAGGATTTCTTCAGGTGTAAATAAATAAACAAACTAGTAGACAAAACAGTAAGGACTAACAAAGGTGGCAACTGTTATGCAGTTATATAAAAGAGACTGATGTTATTTTTTAAAATAATTTCTAATTGCTATTACACCACTGCTATGATACAACAAAGGAAAATCGCATTAGATCCCAAACATTTAAATATTAAGCAAAGTATTAACTTGTCTGAATACACGTGAATGAGTAAACACGCAGAACATTCAGAACAATTAGAAATAATTTTTAAAAAATAACCAGTTATTTTTTAAAAATAACTGATGTTATTTTTTGTTCAGCAAGTGTATAACAGTTGTCACCTTCGTTAGTTTTTACTACTGGTTTGTTTATTTACTAGTGTTTTGTCTACTGGTTTGTTTATTTACACCTGAAGAAATCCTGTGCAACTGGGATGAAATGCTGTGTTACTAAGTCAATAAATGTTATCAACTTATCCAGTGTTCTGCTTTATAAACTTTAATCTATCTATATATATATATATATATATATATATATATATATATATATATATGAAAGCATGTAGACTTAGTCAGTTCATGGTATGTAACTAAGAGTTTATGTCAGAACACACGAATAAGATGATAACATTTATTTTAATTAACAAACAACGTTTCATCCTAATTGTGCAGGATGAAATGGATGTAAACATACAAACTAGTAGACAAAACAGTAAAGACTATTATTTTCAGTTATTTTAAAATATTTCTAATTGCATGCTGCAATATTCAGTATGTTGTGTATGTTTTTGCATTTGTGTGTACATGTTTGTCCAATGATGGCTAGAATGTATTCAGAAAAGTGTTACTTGGGTTAGTATTTAGTAATCTGCAACTGTGTGTGTATATATACATATACATACACAGCTGCAAACAGTATGTATACTTAATATGAAAAGCACTTTATGAAAGCATTATCTTTGGAAATGCTAATGAATGGAGGAGAAAAACTATATTTCTTAAGTAAGACAAACTAATATCATGCATTCGAAATTTCTGAAAGCATGTGCTACTTTTGCCATGAATCACACTTACAAGATACAACTTTTAACATAAGTTACTGCACATATTGAACTGAATGACTTAAAAAATTGCACAGTTAGTGAAACCTTGACTTTTTCATTATATCTCATTTCATATTTACATCTTAAATTCCTTTTAAATGATGTGTACTTAAATGCATAATCATAGCCATGAGATTTGGAAAACATTCCACAAACTTCAGTTTCTTAGAGGAAATATTTGTTTGCTTAAGATATTTTATGTTCTTCACTAATTATATGTTTACTTATTTTTAAATAATTATCTATCTTTAAGATGTATTTAGTAATGTCAATCTTGTTTTTCATTATATCTTAGTACTTACATACCATGCCTATGAAATAATATAAAAACAGCTAAAAATTAAAAATGGACCCATCTTTTATTTTTATCATATTGATTATTTCTGACAGGAATTCGCAATAATCGACTTTAAATAATAATTTAATAATAACTGTTAACATATGTTAGGTAATATTCAGCTTTGTCATCTGAAATATGCAAAAGTGTAGTATTATATAAAAGTAATGTAACATATTAGAAAAAATAAAATAAAGAAATAAAAAAATTACATGTCATTTGGAAAAGTGAAATCCAACATCTAACTTGTGAGGAAACTGCGTTTTCGATCTTGGCACTAATCTTTATTGGTGACTTTAGTGAACAAGAAATGGCTTCATTATAATCTCTGAAAAATATAAACAAATTAGCCATTACGTTTATTATTATTAAAATTTAATGTCAAAATATTTTTAAATTTCATCCATGTAAAAAGATATAACAGCTACATTCAGAAAATTAATTACAATAATGGATTTATTTTCTGCTCATGAAAATAATATAAAAAAATACGATGGCTACAAGCTGTTAAACAGTGATATACACAAAATATCAAAACTTTTCTATATTTACAGAGAGTGTACTTTTTGGTGCATTTCGTATTTTCAGATCATTTCAGACATTATGACTAAGACCCTATCACATGTTAAAAGAAAACAAGCGGATATATATTACGTTACAGAGCTGCACTTTTTATGTCATAACATAATCTAGAACCAAGTTCTATCGAAACAATACTACATATAAACAGTTTTAATGCATTTTTATCAAATTTATATAAATACTAATGATACACACAATAAATTAGTAAATAATACATCGTTGTTTAAGCATACTGAACTAACAGGATTATTAACAATTTCCAGGGTAACGCTACAAATTTTCAAAAATGTCCACATTGCAAGACCGCACTTTAAAAATCATAAAATTTAAGCCTAAATATTTAACCTTTTCTAACTACATTCGCATTATAATTTATAATAAAAAGGTGCAGATATTTATGTATGTAAATAACCAAGAAGAAATAAGAAATGATAACCTGAGTGGAAACTTTTTTTTCGGAAATATCATCGGCTTCTTAAAAAAACACTACAAACAGCCGTCCTTGAACTGGCAGCCATGTCAGCGCCTCCACTTAGTTGTGATTACGCATGCGCAATCTTCGGTATGCCGGAAGTTCCGGTTGTCATTGATCACTTTGTGGGTGGAGCCACTATAGCTGCTTTCTTACACTGTACAGTATGATTGACATCCATCCGGGCTTAAAAAGAAGTGCCATTTCTTGCATTCCATTGGTTCAAGTAGGATGATGACGTAAGTAACGTCACAAGAGACGCTCATCTTTTATGGCGAGGTGGCTTGACTGGCATTATCGTTCAACCCACCCTGAAGCCGCTTGCTGTCCGTCAAAAGTATTCCAATCAAAACACTCAATTACAGTTGCTTTACTATAGCGGGTGTACTACGAGCAGTTTTATGGATGGTTGTGCGCGTGTGCTGTGCTGAGACAGTTGTGTCTGTCGACAGAGTGTAAGGTAGTAATCTAACCTTCACAAGGCGAACAAGCACGCTGTTGTGGCCGTTAGGGGAAGGTGGTGTTGAAGTATGGACGATCAACAAAGAATGATGCACCCCGTTTCTCAACATCCCTCCGTTAGCATGGCGGGTCATGTTGTGCCCCAACACGGGTATGGCATGCCGCAACAGCCTCATGGTGTGGACCCTACCAGCCAGCAACCTCCACCAGACCAAGAATCAAGGAAGCACGATATATCAGAAATTCTACAACAGATCATGAACATCACAGACCAAAGTCTGGACGAAGCTCAAGCACGGTAAGTGTTATATATTGTCAAATAGCTTTTCGATAGCGTAATGTGCTAACCCTAACCGTGCTCTCGCAACGCTATTATAAACATTTGGCCTTGTGTTGAAGGTCTGCGAGTATATACTTAACGTGCAGTGAAATCCGCATTGAACTTTCATTCTTCAATCTCTTATAATTATAAATTGTAGAAGAAATACCGGCTGTAATACGATATATTTATTTTCAGGAAGCACACTTTGAACTGCCATCGCATGAAGCCGGCACTCTTCAGTGTACTATGTGAGATCAAGGAAAAAACAGGTCAGTCGGATTACTAAAGAAGCAATCATTTAGGCTTAGGATATTTAAATTAAACATATCCCCAAAGCTCACTTTCAACTTTCCGTAAAAATTTATATCTGTCGTACTAGTGCAGTCTCCTTATGTACTAAATATTGATGGACACGGTAACCACGTGTAATTTTGCGGTGAAACTTTGACAGGTCCGATTTCTAGGGAAGATAAATGAAAGGTCTAGTGACGTATGAGATGTGACATTACTGGCGATTGTGAACGCTGCGAGCCCGCGCTTTGATGAGTGTCACGCGCAGGTCTACGATAGCACTTGTGGTGGGGGTGTCTGGTCTTTCAGTCGCCCTCAATCTTCTGCGATTTTATAGCCTTCCCATGCTGTCATGATCGCGATGGCATCCCTTGACAGGTTGTATTAGCTTTAATTTCTGAAAGGGCTTTTAAGGAGAAGAACGCAAGAAGCTGTTATCGTTAGTTCTGTTTGGGGGGGGGGGGGGGAGCGGTTTGTAAAACTTAAAGGATAGTTGTTTTTTTTATTGTTGTTTATTTGTTGTTGTTTCCTGCCCAGCCGTTCTGAAAACTTAGTTTCCTCTGCAATGTAGAGTTAAAATACTGAGTGTATTAATTTTGCTTGCTAGCTTTTGAATTCTGAGAAGATTTTTAGCAGTCAGCCCACTTATTAGAACAAACTGTGAAAAAGTTTTTTAAGTTAGGTCTGCTATTCTTTGGCAAAACAGGTGTGTCTTTTTAAAGCTAATTTCGTGGAGAGTGAAGTTTGTATTTATATAATATCGAATTCCTTTTAATATTTCTTATAACCAAGAAATATATGACTTACAAGGCTTATATGAATAATATGTTGATACCTATAAACTAATTATATACAGCACATAACTTGATCACTGCTTAAAAGTTAAACATTTCTGCTTTCTGCAGCTGTGAATCCTCATTAGTTAGCAGTGCTGAAGAATTAACTCATTTTATAATAAAGTACTTAATAAAATAACATTTAACTCTTCAACAACTTTAGTAACTTTTGCTATGTGGGTTATCACTTTATGTATATCGATGTAAAATGATAATAAATTTTGTAATCGATATGTTTAAAAATGAAGAAATGTAATTTTTCTTAAATTAAGAATAACAACCATCAGTGTTTTTTTATTGATCTTAGAAATTTTAGTAGTGCCATTGGGATCTAATTATACACTCATTTAAGATGTATTATTTTTCATTAAAGTGATTTCAAAATTATACCTCCTTCATATCATCCACTATTTCACGGTGAAAAGGGCTGCAGTTAAAATATAGATGGAGAGTTGTGAAAGTAAATTCTGTTTCGATGTTTTGTTTCCTGTTACTTTCATAATACAAATGGCGTCATTTAGATTTGTATCTTGAACTCATTAACAGATGAAAATGGCTTTAATCACTTTACAAATAGTATGTTATTTTTTCAAATAACTTTTTCTGGAATTAATAATGCCGAATTAAATTGTTTCGTACTCGCAGGATCCTCGGTGGATAAAAAAAATGAACAGGGGAAAGGTATGCACTGTTATGCTTAAATTTCATTTCGCTTTCCACGCTAGCTAGTTTCAAGTTTTTAGTTCGGAATTTACCAATAAATAATTCTAAATTGGTGTGTTCAACATTCTGATGATAGTTATAAAATTCGTATGGGACTAATTTTTTAAACTCTTTGAAAAGTATTAACTTTAAATTACAATACATATTGATATCATAAACTGCGTTTTAGTGTTGAAAATTTAATAGGGTTAATGTACTCGCAAGAATTCTATATACATATAATTCTGTAGCATATTGAACATAAAGGAAAAATATCCTGTGGCCTAAGAGTGCTTTTTTTTTTTTTTACTTTGAATATCTTATATCTTATTTTAGAATGTTGCCGATCAGGGTTGATAATAATATCATTCTGATTGTCAGAATATCGTATATTGGAACCTTGAATGTTACCACTATGTTGTTTATCATTAATGGTTATCTGCTGATATATATAAATTAAAGTAAAGGTTTTGAACTTTTCCAATAGAAATCAATTGTAAATTTTTACACATCGTGTGAGCGATTTATACAGCTTTGTTTAGGTTAATAGAATTACATATGATATGGGGAAAAAAATTGTCGACCATGTATGATTGATTGTTTCCATATATGCGTTGCGTGTTTAATTGAAATAGCTTATTTCAATTAAACCACTTGAAATATCTTATTTTCATCTCTTTTGCCTGAGATGAATAGAGGTCAAAATTTTTCATGTCTGAAAGATTTCGTCTGGGTTGAACTTCACAATAAACAACTCGACTTACGTGTTTAATTCTGTGTATAGCGATAGTTATGTATATATACATTGATGACACAGTGTGTGCACAATTTGTTTTACATATTTAATAATTCTAATACATTTTGAAATTATAACAAAGTGGTTTTCGAAAAATTCCAGAATAAATTTTTATTCTATTATTTTTTGCGTTCTGGTTATGGATGATCCAGAGTGCGCAAGTTTCTGTATACTTCGAACTTTGCTTACGATGACGTAGCCAAAAGTTTTTATAGCTCCGTGAACAGGTCTCCTTAAATTATTACTCATTCAAAAGGCTTTTGGACGTGTTTGTGTATATGTCGAGGGAGAAAAACCAGAAACGTATATTCATGTGCTTTATGGGCAGCGAATCAAGTTTTGTGCATTTACCGACAGGTAATGTGTTGACAGAATGTTAAACATATAAAATAAGCAACAGTTGTATGTACAACCGCAGGTCGGCCATCAAATAAAAATGTGAGTCTAAGAATGCTACCGGAAATTTTTATTTATTAAAGATTGTTAAGGATAATTCAGCTTAAATTAAATATCCAGTTAAGCGTGTTACCAAATTAATAATTCAAGAACTAGTATAAAACTGTATTTATTTTAGCTTGAAAAGCAAAGTTTTCTCTTTTATTATCTTTTTTTTCTGATATTTTCTAATAATATAAAAATCCACGTACCCAGATCGTATGTATGCTGTGTAACGATCTATACATTAAATGATGTATATACTTAAAATCTATATTCATAATCTGTTCTTCCTTATTTTTTTGTTATGAATATTAAATTACATAACAATAGTTAAGATAACGAATCCATGGCCATCAAATAACTCAATGTTTATTATTTAGAAAAAATGTGTACAATCCAATGATATTACAAAAGTGTATTTAAAAAAAATTTCTTTAGCAAATCCCCTTATACAGGTTTACTGGAGAGAGGGGGGGGGGGGGAATGTTCGCGAATTCTGTTATCAATAAAAAAAAAAAAAATACGATGGTCAATCACGTCTCTATTTTTGTGTGTATATTACACACACACTCACAGCCTCTTGGTGAACTATTAATTCACTGTTCTAAATGCTCATTATCATATCTTGATATTATTGAGTTACTTTTAAAGATATATTCTATGTTTTTAGAAAATTTCGGCTAAAATGAGATATTAAGGCTGGTCGATTGGTAGAGCCTCTGCTACTAATGGCTCAGTTAAGTAAGTTTGAGCGCGGTTAGTAGTTGGAAGGGGAAATCGTTCGCTGCTGTTGGCACACTCTCCCTCGATGAGTCTGGACTTCCTGGATGTGTCAAATAATAATAATTCCCAAGAGAATTTATTTTGCATTGATAAACCGGTAAAAGTATGTACAGTATTACTTCCGCCGCAAAGTTAGCAAACAAAACAATTTGATATTCAGATAACTTATGTGCAAGCCCAAATTTAAATATGAATATGCAAAATATTTCCTGTTTATTAAACTGAGACTGAAATTCGTTTGAGACAGTATTTGTCCTCTCAGTTAGACGAACATGGATGGGTAGGGATATATTTATTTATAATATATGGACTAATATTTATTATGAAGCTTTTCATGGCTCTGGATATTTATTTTTTATGAAATGTTAATTATTTCATAAATGTCGGATCTCCTTTCTCTTATGCTACTTAAAATATTTTTCTCTATTGATATTTTTCAGTTTACAGTTATCTTTCGATTATTATTTTGAATGTAATATTTATAGCTGTAACATATTACTAAAAACTGATAATTCTTCTCCCTGTTATCTGACAAAATTTGCTAATATTTAAGGAGTGATAAGGGATTTTAATTCGTCATAGTAAGATCGACATAACATTTTGAATTTTGCATCTGGAAGAGGGTAAAATCCTTTGTACATCCATGTCCTGCCAAATAAATTATTCTTTGTAATTGTAGTTAATTGAGCCCTGATAGGAAGTGTACAAAAAAAAAAAAAAAAAAGCTTAAAAGCGACAAGGGAATAAGGAGGTTTAAGTAACTATCATTGAGTTGCATGGGAATACGCAGTAGCTTTTCAGATACGGAGTTGCTGCTGCTTTGTTTGTTGTCCTTTCGATTTATTAAAACGTATTGAAAATCGCCGTTCACGTGATATTTCTTGTTCTCAGCATGTTTCGGTTTGAGTACAAAATTGTATTTAAAAAATGATTTCAACGTTTAAGTACCCTGTCATTGCTTCAAGAATTTTTGCACTTTAGTCAGAAGGTGGAGCCAGTAGTATCATGCCATTCATTATTTTGCAGTGCATGAGTCAACATATGAATATTCCGTACAACACTCGCAATCTTCCTCTTCCGCCTTTCTTAAATTTATAAAGGGTCTGAAAAAAATAAATAAATAAAATAAATCTCAGAGCTGTTTGTCTTCATTTATTTATATTTCGAGGGAGGGGGTTGAGAAGTCATGTACAGCCCCTTTGAGTATCATATTCAAAAGGTGTCAACAAGCAGTGTGTAATTTTGAACTCATACTTTTTAATTCATATTATCAGCATTATAATATATAAATCCCCAAGCGAAGTAATATTTTTATAAAAATTATTGAATTTTATTTTCTTAACTAATCTCCATTTATAAAATGCTTTTCGATTTATTTTGATCAGTAATCTGTGCTTAACGCTTGTTATAACTTTATTTAGAATGAAAGCTATAAAATCTGTCCCAGTTTCACTATTGCGAATTTCTATGTGCTATTCAGTCAATTAATTAGTGTATGTGTGCATATTGTACTTTAACAGTTTCTGAGTGCACCGTATGTTAACTATTGATGTTGGCCATCTCTACCCAACCGCTGGCTTTATGCAAGTGTTTGCTATCTGCCTCTGCTTTTGAAGACTTCACCACGTGATCCGCAGTTTCATGTTTTACGTGTTGAACAATTGCCCTTTTCATCACCTGTTTAGTAACAGCTACAAGCGCGATTTAGATCGCGTTGCCGTTCGCTTTCTGTAAGAGTCCTATAGTGAACTTGACAGTTTATGGACTAGTGTATTTGCCACATTGTTCGACTCAAGTATCTGCTTGTTATTGGTCATTGTGATTGTTGGGCCAAGTTAGACTGCGAGACGAATGTGACTGAGTCTGCAGCAGAATAGGCCTAGCGGTTGTAGTAATGATTCGCTTACAACGCTGCCATTTATTTTATTGTTTTATGATGGCCAAATCTCTCCCCAGTACCCTCTGTTGCCTATCTGTCTTGGCTCTTTTATAGGCCATTCACGGTGAAATATAGCGCTCACTTCAAGCCGCGGTATATTCGAAGAGGCTCGTTGCATGTTTATGTGAATAGAGACTCGACCCGTTACGGCGGTTTTGTCACTACCGCCTCTTGCGTTACGAGAACGCCGTTCGTACAGTTCAGCTAATTTCTTCACTCGTGACATTTATTTTAAGTCATGCTGTTAGTTCAGTTTAAAAAAGGAAACTTTGAGAACTCCTGGATTAATGTGTTCTTTCTCCCCGCCCTCTTTTTGTTTAATTTGATCTTTCTGCTATATAAAGAGTTGCAGCATTCATCCATATTATGTGCGTGTGGTACTGCTAATGTTGCTCTCAGTCGCTAAGACCGGAGAGTTCTCGCCAGAACGAAGGCCGCAGTGGATCACAACGGGGCGGCCTTCGTTCTTGCTGTCTTATCTCTGGTTCCCGAAGCGGATAGGTGCGCCGGCCGCAGGTTGTAAGTAGACGCGTTCTTTTCTGTTGGTCCCCATCATTTGCCTCCCCCTTCCCCCCCAGCATCTGTCCCCTCCAGTTTTAGCGGAGTATAGTCTAAAGGATTTGGGGATAAACGTTAATAAAATGCTCCATTTATTTATTTTATTTTATTTTTGGTGTACGACTTTTATGCATTTGATATTATTGCATTTTTTTTTCATAATAAGCGAGATAACTTCGAACCTTTATAAAGTTAATGGCGTATTCTCCTGTTATGAAGTAATCATGATCCTTTATGTTCATTAACTCTTAGATTCAGTGGTGATGACGATGATATAACGATAAACGTACTGTATATCGGCAAGATATACAGCGATAGCCAGTTATGATAGTGCGAACACGGCTGTTGAGAAGCTATTGATAATTTTGCATATTCCTTCAGTAGAAGGAAGAATTTGTTTGCAGTGGATGGCGGAAATTATATTTGAATTTGATAGGGCCAATGTATCGATTTATCTAAAGATTTTCTCTTAATGTATTCAGTTAAGTGTAAAGTAGAGATTAGCAAACTTTTTTTTTTTCAGAAAAATAAGCCTGTGGGTGTTTTTATTGTTAATTTACTCATAACTAATCTGATTCTTAGCATGTCAAATGTACCAAAGATTATTAACATAAAGTTCTAGAAATCGACAAGTAGGCTCCATCCCGTGACATACAAATTTTTCATTTGGCCCACTAGTTCAAGTTCGGATTCGCCTGATCCTAAATGTGCTTAATTAATAACATTACACTTATCAACTAGCTGAATTGATAACTTTTGTACTATTTAACTGTAACTGTTTTGTAATACATGAATGCAAAAACTTTTGAACATCCTTACATTTTTATATTGCATTGTGCCGTGAAAAAAAAAGTATTTTGAGTCGAAAGGATTAACAGAAATAAATTTGCGCTGTTTTGCAGTTATTACCGGACTCATAGCGAGAGTTAAGCACTATAACTCTAGTCAGTAAAAGGTGTTGCCGAAATTGAATCTTGATTTGCGAACTTTCCATCGAATAACTTTATAGAAAATTCCGAAAATTAATGTTAAAATAATTTTTGTTGTCAGATTCATTTCCAAATTATTTGTATTTATTATTTTCAATTGTAATTATCTCCCAAAGAGTAAACCTCAAACATTAGGAAGGTAAATAAACTATAGAGAATGAGTTACCTATCAGAGGACACAGTATTATTCACTGTTAGTACTGCAACATAGTGAAAGATAGTCCATGGGTTTCCTACTGAACTTGATAGGTGGGTGTTTAATGTCGTATACCCTGAAAGGAAATTGTCATGTTGAAGCTGCATTGGTCATATTGGACATTAATTTCTCATCTGTCACTTTGGTCTCGGGTCGCATTTTGCTTATGTTAAATAGGTGGTGAATAAGTCTCATTGACGAACCCTAAATCTGAGGTGTAAGTTAGTAGCCGGTCGGTAAACATCGGGCCCATCTGCTAGTTTGCCCGCTTCTGGCTATCACCCCTTTTTCGTCTCCTCGTAGTGCCTTTCCCAGCCTTTGTTTGATCAGCCCTAATCCTCCGTAGGGATCCGGCGAGCTCTGGGAAGGAGATTACATACCCATGGGCGTCTGGCAACAGTGTATCTATGGATTTACATAAAACTCCGAGCAAACAGTGCGGTTATTGCGATGGCAGCAACTGGTTGGCGGCGAACCGTGTGCCTTTAAGCCTAACTTGCTGCCATGTTTGTTTATCTTAGAAGTTGGAGCTCAAGTCGTCCTGGTATTACTGGAAGGAAGGCGGATTATGGGCAGTCGTCGTCCACTAGACTAGACTTGAACATCGGAAAGCTGTGGTAACATTCTTCGGTCAGGTACCGCCAAGAGGCTTGATTATTTTACGTAGCTCACTGAACCACTTTGTTTTGCTACTGATCAAGTCATTCTCGTTATCAGATAAAGCTTTAAGCCACACATAGCTTCAGCGTATATTCAGAATTTGCCATTGGAATTGGTTTCACTCGAACACTGCTTTGTAGTTATGCGGATTGCTCTTAGAAAAAAAAAAAAACTTCTTTATTTAATAGTATCTGTGGACTTATTTAAGTTAAGGGACATTACATATTGAGTTTCTTATTCGGCTATGAAACAATATGGGATGTAATATCCCTTAACTTAAATAATTTCACGTCGCCGAATTGAAGCCTTCGGCTCTTCATATAATTAGTATCTGTGGACTTTTCAAATTGCGAATTGAATTCATTTGCTGTTTTGAACAATGTTTGGTTCGAACTGTAATTGAATAATATAAGTAGCTATGATACTCTTAGATCAGTGCTTTTCGATTATTCAGTCACTTTAAGCCATTGGGGATTTCCAAGGCCCATCATTATTTTACATTTGTCCAAGTTTTTCAGTCCTGTAAAAAATAAATAAATAAATAAAAAATAAAATCCAACCTCTAAAACTAGAAAAGGACAATTTATACACAGCAGGAACATTGAGAACCCACTCAGTTTGTATTTTGCCCCCCCCCCTTTTTTTTGTGTAGATTTTCTCAGACTCGTAGGTTATTACACCTCTCTAATCATCTTTTCTTCATGCATTTAATGATATTGTCCACCACTAGAAATTTTTCAAATTTCCTTTCTCATTATGCGTATTGCTCCGCAGAAAAAATTAAATCCAAAACCAGTAACTAATGTCACTTCTTGAGCTAAGTATTTGCTTTAAAAAAAATTCGATCGTCCGCTCTGTTAAACTGATTACTTAGTATTAATATGGCGTTCAGACGGTTATTTAAGTTTTGAAAATGTTTTCTACGAGTGTTTTCAAACAAATAGAATAACTTGACAGTTTCTTGTTTGATCTTCAACTTAAATTCAACAATTCTGATATAATAATGCTTAAAAATATTCGTAACACACAAAAGGAAGTTTTTAGCTGTTTTGTCCAAAGCTGAAACAATAAGGAAAATCCAGGTGGTAGTCAGTCATCTCTACATACATATACACCTAACAATTTTCGATTGAAATAACGTAATTCGCTCCGATAATTTAAAACATCCCTGAATCATTTGAATGCTTACAAAATTTTCAATAAATTTGTAGAGTTATTTCATGTAATAAATGCGATGTTCAGGAAAATCACTTTTTAAAGAAATTTATTTCCTAGTTCACTTGATAATTGAACGAGAATACAGTTATGTGAAAACCATTTTGTTTGCCGAGTCGTGTTTCAATTATTAAAGTTAACTGATTCCCTATGCACACCTGCCCTCGCGAGCTTCTGAACTGTTGCTCAGAAGTTAAGCGCGATTTCAACTTGTGAAAAAATTCATGTGTACTGTGGATACACAGAATGGAAGACAATATCTGTAAAATTTTCGCAGTTTGAAGTTGAAATATTATTCATATACTAAGTGGAGCTTTTCTCAATGAAAAGGAAGCAGAGGTTCTGTCACGAATCTGTTTTTATGGTTATTATGATAACGTTAAGTGACTGTATACTGATTATTTACTCCACATATTTTTTTTATATTCGGTTAAAAATTTAAGTCTCGTAAAAAGCATCTGAAAAAATACTCTTTAGGATCGATTACATCAATATTAGAATGCTATAAAAAAATAAAATAAAAAAACATACTTGTTTAGCGATATCAAGACTTTCTGGTGTGTGTATATAAAATGTAAATGCGTGTGAAACCAAACATTTGAAACATCCAAACTCTTAATTTGAATAATACTGAAACATGAAAATTCAAGAACTTATTTCTATAAGAGTGGAATCATGTCGTTTTAGGGTTACAGACGAGACAACTAAATACCTCCAGAAGAGGGAAGAAGGGAAAAAAAACAACAACTGCCCGACCAAGACAATGGGCATAATATACTGACTTATAAACTGTTGCTTCTATAATGCATACCATTGTTTATATGAATTTATTTTGATTTTTCAATTTTCTTCTCGGATCAGTGTAATGGTAATCAGCGAATGATTATATTTTTGCATTTGTTTCGCACTGTATAAAAAAGGTATTGGAACAGCACAGTATTTCAGAAAAACCTCAAGTGCGCACAGCTCGGCAGTGCGTGGGTTCTCCTTTGGCCCTGATCATACTTTCCAGTTTGTGGTAATGAGCTGAATGTTTTGGACCATTTTTCCTTCAGCGTGACTACCTGTCCATGTATCTTGATGGGTTCACCAATATAAATCGGCTCGCGACGAAAATGTTCTATTGAGTTGTGGATTTGACCTCATTGACCAGTAAAATTTTTTCACATAGCTTTCCTTAAATCTTGTCGCAGTAGCATCTGCTGTATTTCGTAATGCATGGATGTGTTGAAAGAGACGTTAAACTCAGACATTACAGCCAATGGTCCGAGTTCATACCGAGAAACAGCTCCACACTATTCCACCTCTGTCACCAAATTTCTCACTGAGGACGATGCTCTGTGACATAAGGCATTCGCCACACCTGTACTCGTCCATTCACTAGCGTAAACAACCGGCATCCTTAGAATGTAACACATCACACGCCGAGATTTCTGTCCTGCCCTTTCGTCTAGTACCCTAAGCTTTTGAGCCCATTGATTTTAAGTTACTTGGTCTTCGTGTGCGTTTTTTGATAACATGGTGATCTCATATTTCCATGGGCTAATAATGCTGCGTTTAGTCAAGTTTTGATTATTCAGCCTTTACTGATATCCTGAGATAACATTTCTTGACACGTCCGTAAGTTCTGCCCCACGGATGCATAGTCGATTCAGTATAGGCTACATGTGGCGACAGTTTACAAAAAAATAATAATAATAATAATAAATAAAATAAAATTAGTAAGTTTCATTTAAAAATACGAGTTATTCAATATTTATTTCAATGTCGTCTAAGTAATAGATATTGCATGCTAGTTCAATGCTTGGCCAATAGATGGCGTTTTGACGATACTGTCTTTCTGTATTGTGTATAGATAATTGATATATAATTGATTTTTAAATAGCAGCTATTCGGAAACAATTATAAATTCAGTGATGGAATGAGGGAACCAGATCCTTATCTCAACAATCATTTGTTTTTATTATTCCTTGCAGTGGATATGTGCTATGTATAGGCTTGATGGTTTGGTTTTGAAGTCCAAATATTTTCTAATATTAATTTTGCGTGAATGACAACAGGCCTTTCTTTAACATTCTTAAAGGAATTAGTAAACAATGCATATTTTTAAAAATTGTAACCTTAAAGAGAGACATTAAAATATGTATTTCATCTTTCTAGTATGACCTGTCACAATTTCATTTAGTTTTTTTTTTTTTTTTTTTGTGTGTGTGTGTGTGTGTGTGGAGGGAGAGGACTTCTTTCTCTAAGGCATTTGCTGAGCATATTTTCAGACGTTTTGTGGGGGAGATGTCCGAAAAGCTTTCTGAAATCTCATGCGGAACATGCAGGTCAGTTTTCATTGTTTAATAAAGTATGATGCATCATTCCATAACAGTAGTCTAAAATAGTTGAAAATTAACGATTGTGCATGGAAGACTGATAGTAAAGTAGAACAAATTGTTGCTGAAGTGGTGTTATCTTGTTATAAGTTGGCGCTATCATAGTAATGATAATGCAGTAGAATTAAAATAATTGACTTAATTTAGTGTCTAAGTTTAGCTCTAACTTAAAATCCCGAATGTATAGCTCCTTGAGTGATCCTACTTTTCTGTGTTGTAATTATGCCGAGGAAGTAATAAGTTTTTGAAAACCTTGGAAGCCATCATTGAATTATAATACCTTTTGTCGACAATTGCTTTTAAATATTTTCGGATATAGTTCGGTCGATTATTGAAACCAATGTCTGAATTGTCTGGTATAAAAACTGCTTTAAAAATAAATGACTGTGGTCATATTTACAACTTTTCGTGGATGGTAGTCACATAAAAAAAAAAAAAAAAAAAAAAAAAATCATTCTAATCACTACATTAAATTCTTTTTTGTTTTTGTATTTCCAAGCTGAAATAATTTATTATTACTAGTCATGAAAAGTTAGGCTCGTAATCTAACAAGTTGCTTAGTTTTTATTTCGAATTGTGTGTTATATTTCTGTGCTGAACGGAGAAACCGATTTGGTTTATTTTCTTTCTCAATCAGTTTTTCCATTCCCGAAATTGAAATTCCCTGTGAATTATTAAATATCTAGACTTGAAGCGTGATTGTATTGCTTTCTCTTCTCCATTGTAAAACTAGACACTTTATGTATTACTTGATAACACATTAATATTCGTATTAATGTGTTATCAAGTGAACGAAATTAGATGGATGTATTCGGATAACGTGATAGCTAAGATAAACCATTCAAAAACTTGGTACTCGAAAAATACAGCCAAACATTATCAGAATTAATCGTAAGAATTTAATTTCAGTATTAAACATAGTGACATTTTCATAGGAATGTGTTTTTAGTATTTCAAGTTAGAATACGGAGAATTCCATTTAAAGTCACGATTTTGTGACTTGTATTCCTTCATGATTTCGACTCCTGACCTGATACGAATGGTTGCTTTTTATTTTGCAATGTTTAATGACGTTACTAGGCTCATCAATATAATTGCATATTTTTGCATGAAATACTATTTATATTAAGATTTTCGAACGAAATATATGTATTCGTACTTCAACTTCCGAATGCTACATTGTCATAACACAGAGTTCAGATTTCCCAAATATAAAATTTTGACAGAACAAAAAGTAATCCGAACGTGGACTTGTACTTTTTCTGAAACGCATAATTCCGGAATAATGGCTATCTACGGTGTCACTTTACTCCTTGCAATATTTATTTATTTTTTGCTTGAACCAGCCCGAATTGGTCCAAGTAGACTTACCTTCATCGAATTGAAGATTTCGCAGTAGTTACTCTACGAATGGAGATCATTCACGAATTCAAATGTGTCAGAGACCCTCTTGGATTTAGATTAGAATAGCAACTTCATTCAGAAACCTGGGTTTAAATCCCTAGAAGGCTTAGAACCCATCCAAACGGATACACAATTGACAGCCATAACACGCACGTCTCATAGCAGTAGTTGCTTCGACATGAATTCAAAATACTCGTAACCCCAACTCAAGCGGATTATTGCCAAGTGCAGTAAGTACACTTGTGTTAACGCTTTACTTGAGAATGGTTCAGGTAATATTTTCCAGTTTAGCTAGATGGGATAGTGCCATCCTATATGAAAATTATTTTTACAAAAGACAGTACGTCTTTTCCTTAAAAACCTACCAAAGATAATTTTAGTAGCCAATAATTTGGAAACAAATGCCTGTTTAGTAGGCTGAAATTGTCAGCAAACGTCCGCATTACGCTAAACTTCTGGTCACGCTATTATTAATAATTATACAGAACATAGTGATACAGTACATTTTACAGTGTTAATGGTCCCGATGCGTTTTTGTTGTTGTTGTTTAACTGAAAAATACTAAAATCCATACATTGTCCACTCTCTTTCTCTAATTTTGACATACCAAAATAAAGGGAAAGGGGGGGGGAGAACTTGACGTTGTTTTTGGATCGAAATGAAATAAGTTTCATATATTTTTATAAAGCTGTTATATTATTGGATGTAGGCTAGTACAGATCATTAGCCGTTTTTCCTTCTATTTGCCAAAACGCATTCAAGTATTTTTGACACCAAGGTGCTCACTTAACTTAGAATAGTAGATTGGTTAGCAGCTCCCTAATCACGAACTGAAGAGATAGATATTAATAATCTCGAAATGTGCTAGGAGTGTGTGTGTGTGTGTGTGTTCTTCGGAGAGCGGAGGACAGCCTTCTCCCCGGCTTTTCGTGTACCGCAATTAATACATGTTATAGCCACTTCCTGGGTTGATGTCATCCGTGTGTTCTTGTAATGTTACTCAAGTGATTGTTTTTCATACTCTACCGATCCTTTTGGAATTTAATACTAATCATTGCGAGACATTTTCCATGCCTACACACATCCATTCTTTGTATATATTCGATTCGGACTATTTTCATATTCACGTTTTCTAGTATTTAAATAGCATTTAACGTATCCCTTCTTTCCATTTATCTTTAGTACACTTTTAGTCATAAGGTACAGTAAGTCGTTAAAAAAATAATAATAGTAAAATAAAATAAAAGAAATAAAACGGCGAGTTACTCAACTCCCCTCCCCAATCCCTTTCAACAATATTAAATACTGAATTAAAAAAAGAGAGAAAACAAAATTTTTCCTGCCACTATCAATTGCGGAAGGAAGGGATCTAATTTTAACTTCGGATTTCGTCCTCCCCTAGTGAACGTAATCAGCTCATAAATTAATTAGATTAACACCTTAATCGCCTAATGAAAATAAATTTAACTGATGATATTAGTTTTAGATAAGTGATTCATAAACTGCAGTTAGTCCGTCTACACAAAACATTGGATACTTCAAGAAAAGTAATCCAAGTCTCCATAACAGATAGGGCATTCTGGTTTGTAGTTTTATCGGGATTTGCTACTGTCTATGTGTAAAAACCTCTTTATTAGACACACTACGAATTCAGATTTTGCTGCCCTTCATTTTGAGCCACTGACCAAAGGGAGTTCAACCGCTTAGCGTAATTCAAGGCTTATCAAATGCCATTCTTTGTTCCTTAAGAAGGTCGTCCGGTTATTCGCAACTCATCCACTAATCGAAATTGGAATTACTTTTGACACAAGTGCGGGTAGTAGTGCTAATAGCATTACTCTGTAGTAAGTGATGTAACTGTTGCTCATCCCGCGAATTGCCCTTATGAAAAAAAATTAAATGTTTGCATTCATTTTTCGCAGAGAAGTATGCACCTCCTTTTATAATAGTCACATAACCACAAAACTCACTATTTGGTAAAAACAGCATTATGGAATATTTAATAGATTTAAAATAATTGTAATCGTTTATCATTTTTTTTCTCCTCGTTATCGGTTGCTTTTGAGAGATGATTGTCGAAGATGTTAGAATTTGAAGCTCCACTAGAAAATTCTTCGCTGCTGCTTAGAGAAGTTGTAATAACAAAGTTATCTGGTTATTAATATTCCTTTTTTGTATTTAGATATGATTGCATATTGTTAGCGAAACTCGAGGCTTATCAAATGCCATTCGTATTTATCAAGCACTTGTCTACCATCTCTGGTGATTGACTAGCATATAATAGTGATGGTATACTTTTTTTAACCTTTGTGGACACTACCACAGAATCATAATATTTTAATTTTGATTGCTATATATTGCAAACAATTCATTCGTCTATTCCATTTGTATTACCCAAATTCCAGTTCAAAGGGACAGGGATATGAAAAGTTTTCACCAAAATCGAAAAAAGGGAATGTAGCGATAGTGTTTAACTTGATGTTTCTAGTTAATTGTCTTTTGTGTGTGTGTGCGCGCGACAGAAGCAATCTTTAGCAACATTTTGATATTATATCTTGTTGTAATGTCTTGATATTTATATTCCTTGATGAGAACTCGGCTTTTTATGGTTAAAAAAAGAGACGGGATATAAGTGAATGAAACACCTCAAGCCAAGGATGGGTTAATTTAAACACAAAGCAAAAAAAAAAAAAGTTCAGGTAAATTTTAAAAAAAAAATATACGAAAGGGAAACAATTGACTCATCACGAAAGTCACTCGGTTCTTTTAACAGTTATCCAGTACTACATCGAAATAACTGTTATCACTCCCTTAGGAACAAAAGAAAGTAATTTTAACGACATTTTATTTCTTTTCTTTTTTCCCACAGACTTTAGTAAGCACTTTTTTTCTGTGTGTGGTAAACTTCACTAATAAAGATAACGAACTACTCAGGAATGCATTAGGAAGAGCCATTATAGAAAGATGGATGAGAACTCGGGGATATCTGGAAGTTGAAGGCATGTCAATAAGGGAGAAGTCATGGTCGAAGTCGCTATGGCAATGCATATTAGCAACCGTATGGAAGAGTAGCTCCATTACTGATGATTTAATTCATTGGAAAAGGAAAAGAGGGAGAGAGAAAAGATCAACAAATGCAAAAATCTGTATTAACTTCATGACGTGTATGTTAATCAGAATCCTTATTTTGTACATTGTGAATTAAAAAGAAACATTACGGAGCGAACAAAAATATATATTTAAAGAACAATAACTTCCCGTGGTTGATTGTACTGTTTCGAATTTCTGATTTCAATTGATGCATTAAATATTATAAGTCACTTAAAGTATTGCAGTTCGATAATGATCTGTAATGAAAAGAATTACTCGGTGACAGATTAAATAGGAGCAAGAGAAATTAATGTACAGAATTCAGAATGCAAATAGAGCTTGCAGCACTATAAATGACTTAGCAAATGAGAATCATATCATTTTTGGATGATATAGTCGGCACAATGTCGATTACAATTTTTCAGCCAAATCAGTGCCATAAATTGTCATTGATAAATGTTGTAAGGTTGGATTTTATTGAAATACAGCGCTGGATTTGGAAGAACCAAAGTCTTTCCAAAAGCCTTAATAAAAGAATAAATGCCTTGGAACCTTCTCATTTTTATTGAAGTATTTAAATGCCCTGCGATTGTAAATACCCTAATAAACAAATTGGTAGTGTAGTGTAACACCTATTTCAAAATGTTCGTGGCGATTAACCGATATACAGAGAGCTATTTGCATGCTTGTAGAATAAATTAAAGTGTTCAAAGTTCACTCTTGTTTGATTTATATCCGAGTTATTTTCTAATAACTGAATCAATAGTTACTGAATAACAAGTGCAGATAAAGAGCTAGCAGCTTAATGAAATTGCCAATTAATTTTTTTACACCCGATGTGTATGTATTTCGACATTAGAAGAAAATTTCTCGTCGTTATTGTGGTTATAAATTTAAAACACTGTTTGGTAACGTGATCGATTGTCTGTGATTGGATTAGAGTTGTGCACTGGTATCAGTTGTAATTTGATTTTCTAGAACTAACTTTTACCGATATCATATATGAAAAGAGAAATATATATATATATATATATATATATATATATATATACGGAAATATGCATATAACAGTTTATGGAGATTAGTCTATTAAGTGGTTAGCCAAGTTGCTCATCTTCATTTTTATGCGTTTCTCTTGAGAAAAAAAATCGGTCACATCATAATTACAATCGTAAAATTTGCCGGGCGGAGTGGATAATATACCCGATCTCTTACTATCAAGTTACCACCTCGCTTGTGAGAGGCGGCAATGTGATCGAATGTGGCTTTAAAAAAAACAAAAAAAAAAAAAAACTGTCATTTAGTTTTTATACTGGCAGCTGTTTCAGGTTGGGATTTACTTAAAGTTTCAAGTATAATTCTTGAACTGCTGCTAAACATTCTGCATTGATGGTATTCCAGTCATGTAGATATGCATACAAAAAAATTTGGACTAGAATAAGGACAGTTTTTTTCGTTCACTGTCATTACCGTAAGCTGTTTTGATAGTTGTGATAACCACTAAATTCCATCAGCAGAAGATCTAAATATAAGTGGGTGACGGTCTGCGACCAATAAGATGCCCTGTGTGTGTGCCTGAAAATACCCATCTCAGAGTTAAATTTCGAATCATTCACGTCACATTGAGCAACTGCCACACGCTCTGATGAATCAATGTTTTCCCAGTACAGAAGTCACTTGATATGTTCCGTCATGTGGCATCGCAAAAACGAAAGTATATGTTGAATATTCTATCTGCGCAGCGTCGGGTAGAGTATCCAAATGGCCCAGTGTGTTGCACGGTGCATCAATGTATCTAACAAATACTACTGTCCTATGCGACTCTGTGTACAGTAGGTTACAGTGAAACTGAAAGAACGAGCAGTAATACTACGCGTTAACCGCTGCACCTGCAAAACGATCTGCCATAGAAGAAGCCTCATGGTGTTAAGCATCACTGTACAAATTTTGCATCACTGTACAAATGATTATTTCAAACCATACAATTTTTGCAATCAACACATTGTCTCTGGCTGTTGACATTAATGAATTGCTGCTGTTAATTTTTATTAATTTTTCACGTGCATAGGTATATTAATATGCACACTAATCGTTATAAAATATTTCGATGTACAAGCAATAGAGGATATGATGGCTTTGGTACCCATATCCTTTGGGTGGAGAGACCTAGATTTGAATGCTTTTAGAGACGAACGTTTAAAAGTGCTCTCTACCTGAAGGCGAGCTAATTGGTCTCATGTGAACGGGATGGAGTTTCTTCTTTTTCCGAAAATAAACTTGCCAGAATGCATTGCCAAACAGCTGACAATCATCTAGTTCCCAATTACAGTCGGCAGTAGAAGAACCGGAAACATCCGCGTTATAACTTACTGTGGTAGGAAATTATGTTACCATTAAATAATACACACTGTACACAGAGCATTGAGTATTAAGTAACGCTGTTTCAATTTTTAGTGTAACATTACACATCTGGAATATAATGCTTGTGCCTTGTGAGAATGGCATTTCCATCCATAGCGCTAGACTGTTTGAAGAAAGATCGTTGCCAGTTCGATTCTAGACGATTCTGGTGTAATGGTAAAAAACACAAGTTAATTTAGATTTAATTGCGATTCTAGTATACGTTAACTACAGACATTCATCTATCCACCTGACGTGTCCATACTGAACATGAAAACCTTTATAACCGTTTTTCAATTCAAGATGGATTAGTTCGTGGCATACGAAAATGGAAAGTTTTCCCCTACTCCAGGAAACTAGGATTATTATTTCCAGAACAGAGAGCCTGTCCGTACAACACAACTAACATGTAGTATACTGATCACATGGTTTTCATCGTCTCTGCCTTAATTCTAATCATCATGCAAAATCTGCTTGTCATGTTTTCTTCACAGAGGTGGGGAAAAAAAAGCTTTTTTTTTTTCGTGTTTGTTTAGACATTTACCAATTTGGATTGCTACCAAGTTTGTGTAAGCTGAAGTTTGCACAAAGATGCTATTTCAACTTTTCGTTGTTGCACTTTTTAGAAGTAGACCCACGGACTTGACAGCGTCCACTTCAATGATCCATTGAGGTGGACGCTGTCATACTCGTCCTTTTTCCAATAGCTCTGCGGTAATCACAAACCACTTCATAAATTAACAGTTAAAGCAGATTTAACCTTGGTTTTGGCTAGCTTGTACTCAGGATGTCCTGTAGTTCGACATACAAGGATTAATTGGTCTAGACTCAATAAATATCGGATTAAGTTGCATTATTACTTTCCTTTAAAAATTATTCGCGTCAGTGGTTTTTTTTTTTTTTTTTTTTTTTTTTTTTTTTTTTTTTTTTTGTGAAATCCTTACTCCGTAAGGATTTAACAAAATGTGCTTAAAATATATTTCAATTATTGTAATTATTTGCGTTGCTCTGAATTTAAAAAAAAAAATGTTTGTCTGTGTGATGGGAAGTGGAGTAAAAGAATACCTTTCATTAGGAGAGCTCAACATGGATGTGAGCACAGGACTCCATAGCACTGCAGACTTGGAATATTTAGAGCAAGCAGTTGTTCAAATGAGAATTGATATCTGATCAGTTATCACTTATGTCAAGAAAAGCTCGAGGTTATTGTTACGCCAAAAATAAGACAAAAATCACTTTTTTCAACCTTGGCGTTACTATTCTTGGGATCTTGTTTCTGAATTATAAGTTACGGAAAGAACACTGAAGAATTATCAGCAAAGCTTAAATTAATAAGATTTGTCATAAGTGAAAGAATTCTGTTTATTAATATGCAGAACAGAATGAAAAGGAGATAGAACGTTGATGTAGGCGACATTGTTAGCAGTATGTAAAAAATAAAATTCATCACTCGCATTGCACGCTAAGAGAGGAAACGGGACATCCAGTTGTAATATACAAGAGGAGAACTATAACATGAAATATTGCTCAGAAGGACTTTGTCAGACCTGATGATATACATTGAGAATGCGGTTAATAACTTGAATTCCTTTAAATCTCTTTCCTTTGTCACTTATCGAAAACCAGTTAATGACAAACAGGAATTCCTATGAATTCTTATATGGAATCTATAGGGAGCAATCACTGATGGGTTGCACACTGTGAGGACATGCTAGTTGAAAGATGGTGCATCCCATCACCTGTTATTTTACTCCTCGAGCGAGTCAAAGCATTAAGATAGAACTAATTTCTAGAGAGCTATCCGTAATAATGTGTAGGTATGGACTACCATGAATTCAAACTCTCACTACGTCACATTTGCCATTTCAGTTTGGCGAGAACTGCATAACAGCAACTTGCCAGATATCCTTGTCGCTCTAAGAGTAGCCAATTCGAAAAAGTAGGCATTTCTCATGGAGCAGCTGCGTGCTTTCTGACTGGATTTAAAATTAAGGACGGTAGTACCTAAAACTGCCATTTACGGGCCTGGCCTCTGTGCCCCTTCTGAGCAGAAGAATATTCTTTTCTAATACACCAACTAAACTATCTACCCTTAATATACCGCAGTTCTTTTAATTTTCGATTTACCATTGGTTTTGATCTGGCACTAAAACTATCGTGTGTGTGCGCACACAGTTATTCCGTACTTTGTGATTTGGTCGCTGATGGTGCATCTCGTGTAAAATTATTTACAATGAACTACCTGAAGATAACTAAAATCCGCATGTCTGGATAGATATAGCAATTTTTGCGAATCGGAAACCCGTAGTCACGATGGGTGACGGATTAGGATAATGACGTTTCCTGCTTTAAAGAGACCAAACATGAAACGTTTTCAAGCCACTTCAGGCGGCCTCAATAAGCCAGGTAGTAGCCTCACACGGACCAATAAATATCGTTACTAAAAACATTCCCAAGCATCCGGGCGTGGAGTGAATCTAACCCACAGTCCTTTGGAGAGTCGGTGTACTTAACTCCACAAACAAGATGAAATGTGCATTATGTATATAGTATGGTATATCTATGCTAATTTTTATCACACATATTTTACAATAACAAAGATGCGTTAATAAAAAGTTTTAATCGCTTGCAATGTGTAATATAGCCAACCCTGTTGGTTAAAACACTTCGGATTATCTTGCCATTTTAACTAAAATAAAAATATATCTAATCTTTGGAAGAGGTTCTCGTCTATTTTAAACGATTTTTGTATCACTACTATCCTATGCATTTTAAATCGCTTCCCCCCCCATTTACTTGAAAACATGTAATACATCATGCAGCTATATTTATTTCTTTACATTTTAATCTCGATTTTATTTTTGATTTGATTCGCACTGCAGAATTTTTACTCATTTGAAAAGATGAGAGATTAAATAATGCAGATCTCACAAGACAATTGAGAAGTATCTATTATGTAAATCCGAAATTGCAATATAATAAAACATGTGCTACTAACGATCTAATAATTTTAATTTCCGTCTTGTTGCATGATGCTGACTCATTTAAAAATCTCCGTGTGTACTGCTGTTATATCATATGCCATGCATGGGATATAATATCGTGTTTTATTTTCGTTGTGTCATGTAATTGATGAAATATAAAATCTTTTTTTTTTTTGTTTAACTTCCTCTCCTCCCGATCGCTTAGTTTTCCCTCTTCCTGGACAGAAACTTTGTATTGATCTTTATGGTGGATTCCATTCTGAATAATCTTATTTTATCCCCCTCACTTTTAGGCTCAATTTCCTGCTTAAGTAACTTAGCTTCATAGTTCGCTTTATGACAATCGCTAGTATTCTCTGGCCGATTTGTCTAATGGGAGAAAGATACCTTGCTCCCAGTGACACCTGCTAACTCATCCTCACTTGAAAAGTTCTTAGTTTCCTCTCATCCTGGACGAGATTCCACTAGACAAACTAACGCTTTACAATCAGTGACCATCGTCGCTGCTGACTGAGCTGCGGTGTCTCTCCACAACATTTACACTTTGAAAAATGTAAAATAAAAATGTGCAGTATGAGTACAAGGGATTGGTTATACAATGTCCGGGATATCAATGAAGTTTTATCTCTAGGTGTTTTTAAATGTCATGTGACAAAAAATATTGAAACTAAAATTGCTTCAATATGTCTTCCCATGATTTATTTCCATGTAATTTAAAAATAACTTGAGACATGCAGATCTTACTAAATAATAAGAATTTTAGTTGTAGCCTAAATTGGTAAAAGTAATCGAGTTGGTCTTTAGGGTTATGCATATTAATGAGTCATTTGGAAATAAATGCAAATAATTTTCGGCCCAATACCATTATTCTTTTCAAACCGATAAGAAAATGTTCAGAAGATAACATAAAAATAATTTTCATATGTAGCAATAGAAAGGGAAAAAATAAATAAATAGCTTGCAAAAAATATTATTCTGTGAAGAGTTAATTTTGTGGTAGAAAGAAGATAAAAATGCACTCGAAATGAATTCGCATACGATAAGCATCCAGTTAAGCAAAGAAAGCGGACTTGAAATTTATTTCTGATGTGACGAAGCATGTATACAAAAATAGAATTCATGGTGAGAAATATCTGAAGCGCCGGGAGTGTCAGGTTTATATTAATGAACAAACATTTCAAGTCGGATTTCTTGATGATAATAGAAACAGTAAATAATAATAATAAAGAAATACTAGAAATCGTATGATAAAGAAGTTACACGTTTTCCGATCAGCTGCAATTTTTTTTGCAAATTAATAAATTATGAATGAACCATTGACAGGTCTCATATTGTACAATATATGGCAGCTTGGTTGGCCGGGTGAATAGTATACTCGCTTTCCAATCAACAGGTCGCGGGTTCGAGTCTCACTTATAAACTCAATGAGCTACACAAACTCGTCCAGAGCTTGTGTAGCTCATTGAGTTTATAAGGCTCGTCTTTAAATAAATGAACAAAAATTGAAGTAAGAATAATTAATTCTTCTGTTACGTAATTATTTTCGCTGTCGTGTGATAAGAGTCAGACTGACATTGCGCGCTCACACCCAGGTTTCGGGTAGCGGGGAGGAAATTAATTTAGATAAACTAATGTTATTGAAAATTAACATTGATCACGGTTATAGGGGTTTGAATATGTTTGGTCTTATTCTTTAATCTAATAATTTTTTTAAGTTCTACTGGTCTTTCCTTTTGGTTTATAATTTAATATTTTTTTAGGATTATGGAGTATTTTGTCGTTCAGTTTATTTTTCCTTCTCTTAATTTTTATTTTATGGTCGAATAAGATACATTTTGCAGTTTTTTCTCCTCACAATATCAATTTTCCCTCTTGTTTTTGTCCTTTATCGTGTATTAATATTCATGTTTCACTTCTAGTAGCCGTGTTTCAAAAAACCTGTTATTAAATAGTATTATATTAAATATGCTACTAAAGTACGTGTCCACACACATTTGTATTAAATTGGAATTGAGAGCGATACTTATTAAATGTGTAACTTTGATTTCTATATCTTATATCACATGATTCTTTGCAAACAGTAATATAAAAGGTAATAAATACATTAAAGAAAATTTAATTATTTCTTAAAATTACTGGTATTGTCATATTTTCCAGAAATCAACCATTAAGATAGAAATAAAAATGATTTAATAGTCTTAAGTACGTCATTAGTGCAATCGTCTTTACAGGAAGGTGAAAACATTGTTGGATACTTAATATCAATAGAAGATCCAAAAAGTAATGTCAGCCTTGTTGACCGAGTACATTAAATGTGTATCCACTCTCCAACTTGCAGGCTAGGGATTCCAATCCTATCATAGGCATGCTTGTCTGCAAGTGAAGAATAAAACTCGGCTTCTTGGCCATCCTGTTAGTAGTAAAAATACATTTGGTGCATGTATAAGTCAAATGCGAACTTCGCGGATAGTCTTCCACCTCGCACTGAATTCCTGTATTGAATTAAAATATCCACTTTCGCCTTGATCTGTTTTATTTCTTTTAGCTTCATAAAAGGAATTTTTCTGACTAATATGCGGTTTCGTCACATCATAATTTCTCTCGATTATTAAGCTTAGTTCAGTGGTTTCATTGAAGGCCGAAAGATGTATACTGGCTGTTCATCTGTCTTCAGAAAGCCACTCTAAGGGAGCTGTACTTCCTATTATTATTAAGTTGATTTTTATCGAATGGAAGAAATGGTTGATCCTTTTCTAGTTTTGCCAAAATCCTTGTTTTAAAATTATTTTCTTTTAATAAAGTAGTCAAATAATAATTCGCTACTTGTCGCGTGTATTTGCACACCTTAAATTTGTCAATTCGTTCACTCAAATAATTGACTCACTGAATTGCTTGTAATTGATAGAAACAATTTTATCCCTGTATCCCGTAATAAAGTGTTCTTAATGATAAACATGTAGAAAAACGCAGACTTTTGTGAGCACTTCCTTCAATGACGCATTATGTATGAGCGCCTGGTGTACTGAATACAAAATCTTGGCCATTATGCAATACCTCCATCTGTAAACGTTTTTTCATTATATGTAGTATCTGCTTAACTACATGAAAACTGTGCATCTCATCCTGTCGTATATTATCACCGTGGTTAGGATAAACGTTATATAATGTGATAACTATGAACTCATTCAAGCCACTTCAGGTGTCCTGAAAATCATGTCTCCTAAAATGCGTGTTCTTTGCATTTGTAAAATTTCGCTGCAATCGTCTGCTAAATGCCATTTTGAGTAAACTCAAGGTGTTGGTTAGCAGACATGTTAACAGTAAAACATATCAATGTCGTATTTTTGGAGTGTTTGTATATGTTTCGACATATACGAATACTTGGATGTGTTATAAAAGAACCTCTTATTTTTATTTTGCGCGCGTGTGTGTGTGTGTATTTTGATCATAAATCAGGTATATAAATCTGTGCAGATAAGCTTTTGTTCTTTTATTTTTACCCATTTTATACGTTCACGCACCTGGATGCAAATCCCATCTAGAATGTAAGCAGCATTAACACATCTGAAGGGGTTTTAGCCGGTCTCATATGAAGGTGACAGGGTCCCTCTCCTCATTCCCAGAAACTTGGAAGGGAAAAAAACCTTGCTACCTCTATGAAACTAGTTTTCGGAAAAACCTAAGTTTTCCAGAAAAATAGATATGATGCAGTTTTTTAAGTATTTGTTCGTTGCTTAAATAGTTGTTAAATAGCAGCTTAATATTTTTTTTTAATTATTATTTTAAATAAGTTTTTTTTTACTTAAATGTAAGCTATTTAAATAACTTACTTTGTCCTGTTAATCACAGAATACGTAATTATTAAAGTATTTAATAATTCACTGAAATATCTTCGGACACTGAATTGCAATAGTTTTAAAGCGTTTGAGAATTCAGTGGTTTCAAACTTTTCCCTCATCACCGATCTTTAAATCAACTTTATCTGCATTTCCTCTGTAAGTTTTAGCCTTTAAACTCAAATGGCATACAGAGTATATCATTGCCGTGTTTTCGCTATCTGGCGATTATTAAAATACGATAATTTCTAAAATCTATATTTGTTCCATTTGAAATATAGCATATAACTTAGCACTGAGCGCTTGCTCATCAGAGACAAGTGTAAACTAGTTTCGACAATCATAGTGAGGTATTAATAATATCAATAAAACACATGCTCTTCAACTGATTTGAACCCAATGGTTGTTTTTTAAAAAAGTTAATGAATTTTATAACTTAACTAGTATTACATGGGAATGTTAACTTCGTAAGGCATTCTTTGGGTATCATGTTGGCGTTACTTAGCACACAATTTCGAAATTATATAACAGTTAAAATAATTTTGTATTAAATTAAAAAAAAAAAAAACTTAGTTATCGTACATGACCCACACACCTTCGGAGGTGTTCCCGGTTCACAATCTATGAGGCATTGTTATATGGATTAGTGTGAACGTGTAGAAGAGGTAAGAATTACGTACATCTACAGGCGCTCTCACTTCCTTCGTTTTTGATTTTATATTTCCTTCGAATACCTTCCCAAAACTTTGGGGATGGTAAGCAGTCATTTTTGTTTAAATTAGATTGATACTATCTTTTGTGCGATTTTAAATTATATTGTTATCTCTTAGTACCGTTATGTGTGCCTAATTCCTAGATGTGAATTAGTCTATGAAGTTGCTTCATACATTTGGCGAAATTTAAGAAAATACATATTTTTGTAATTTATGATGAACAATAAATTCTGTACAATAAGTTTTTTGTACATTTAATGAATTCAAATAAGTGATTTCAAAATTATATCATTGCCGATCAGAAAAAATTATTGCGCAATCATTACGATTAGAAAAAATGCTATCTCTTCAATCGTAAATAGCTTGATATCCGAGATCAAGCTATTCGCGGGGGGGGGCAAGAACTTATAATGTAAACAAATCATAATGTGGTGGTAGATTAGGGAAAAATTTTCCTTAAACTGTAGTTACAGCATACGAATTTAGATTCAAGATGAAATATTCCTCAGTACTGTTATTCACTACAGGTTAATAACTATTGACTTGTGATTAAAGTTTGCGAACTACGTTATGTAATAAGCAAAAGCCGATTATCTTTTACTCTATGTAAAGATTAATCATTTCGTTTTATCAATGGACAACGTACATAGTTCTGTGCTTACTGATTAATGCTCGCCTTCATGTTTCTTAAGTCGGCTGAATATTTGGCATGACCTTACTTGCTAAGGACAAAGCTCGAGTTCGCAGTATATGATGATATAAGTCACTGTCCTTGGTAAACTTGTGTTTTCTGGACGTGAAATTTCATGGCCCTGTCGAGCATCCACCTACACTATCCATCCGTTTGTTTACCATCTCTTCATTGTCAACAGTAAAGTTAGGGTTGTTGACCTTCTCCCCCCCACACACCTTTTTGGTGAGGGGAAACGTTTCATAAAATGTTATTTTTTTAACTCTTATTTCAAATGTAATATGTGGAAATAGAGTGCATTTAACACACACATTTCATCATGGAAATATAAGAGAATTACATATGAGATGAAATCAAAAATCCCATCGACTTGGATTTTTGATTTTAGATATTCTTTGTGTTTAACTTGAAATTGGGAAAACTTGAGAATAAAGGTAGTTAGATCGAAACAAAAGAAAAAAAAAAATCCTCTTAGACAACTTCGGAATAGACATTGGCTCTTTTTATAAATACTGCCTTTCTCGGCAGTGATAAGATATCAGTGGCATTTCTTAGTAGGCCATGACCCTGAAATTTATCTGCCATAGATGAAGCGTGGTCATTTCTGGTAAAGACTGAAATATGATCTGTTTCAAACATGTAACATGGGGTCTTGAAGTGAAAGGGGAAATTCATGTTAAAATACTGTGGACAAAGCTTTCCGTGTTAAGTAACTTTTAGAATGTTATGCTTATTTCCAGAGGTCAGAAATCTTCGTTCCCGTTCACGTTATATATATATATATATATATTTATTTATTTATTTATTTATTTAAATAATCATCTGAACTTTATTCTCAATAATGTGATTAAAGAGACTACGTTGTATTTCACTTCATTTATTGGAAATTATATATTAAATGAATTCTTAATATTGTGACTCTCCCATTCAAACTTCTTACGAAATATGTATACGTATGGGGCCTGTAGCGGCGACGACTGGCCGCAATTTTTATGCCTGAAATATATGAACATTGTGTTGCATGTACTAATGAGAAACCCTACTTTTGTTAGCTCACAGGTCTATTATTGATAAACTTAAAGGATTCATACAGGCCAAAGGATTCTATCTCTTGGCCTGTATCAGCCCTAGGGGCGCACACAGAATTTTCTTAAGCGGGGAATGTTTGGCATGTGCAAGTTAGTATTAATTGAATTTCATTTAATGATTTGATGTTCACTGCTAAGTATGATGAACAATTGTGGTATACTGTAACAACGCATTTTTTTCTTTTAATTTTCCAAGGTCGAACCAGAACAATTTTTGTTAAGCACGCATTAGTCACAGGAGTGTGTTTTAAAATATACAATTTTAATTTCCCCCATCAAATAGCACACACGAGAATGCAGTTCCATCTTATTTTGGTAATGAACCTGCCATCACCTTGCAAAGCCTCTGGGTGGAGAGTCAGACCCTTTCTCTCCGTGTGTTCGCCACTGCGTGCATCATCCCATCGAATAACTTATACCATTTGCATAAATGATTTTATAATTCTACGATCAACGACATAATTACTATAATTTTAACATATGCAATGGTGGTGTTCATAAACTACTGTGAAGTATTCCAGGAAAAGCAAATTCTATCCTACCCACACTAACCACATTTAACTACTTTAGTCGAGCCGAGAAGCCTGTTTTGAATTAACATTTTATTTTTATTTCAAAATTCATTTTTCTTCAGTGTTAGTTTTATTGGTATGTGTCGTAAACGGTTGTTTCTACTACTAAAAAGAAACTCGGGTATGTTGTTTGTGTGATAGATTCCAACCAAAATAAATATTCGTGTTATGCTGGTTTACTTATTGGAAATGGTATAGGGAGGTGTCGTGTCCCAAGGACGTGTTTGGTATTCAATGAGTCATTTCATTGATATGCTGCATTAAAAAAAAAAGACGAAAAAGATTTATTTGGCTACTACTGTGTCCGCTAATAATGATGCCTATCGTTGTTATAACCACTCTCTGCTTTTCTTCCACGTTTCTCTTTCTGTTGACGTTAGTGTCCATCGTCACTTGACCTTAGGAGGTCCTACCCCAGGCGCCATCACCTGCTGGGAGTTAAAGATGGTAATGGGACCGTGCTGGGTTCCTCGTTGTAGAATAGCAGCATTTTCTTTCCACCCCTCGTTTAGTGTAGAATTTTTGTCCTTCCCTCGAGACCCTGCCTATGGGCGTGGCTAGCAGAACACTCCACTGGTGACCTTTGCCATGTTACTGTAAAAGTATGCGTTGTATTCACTATTCGTTTGTTCTGCATTTTACATCGCTGAAGTCAACAATTCCAGAGAATATTTCTTTGTATCTTTTACATTGTTGGTTTTGGAGTCATTAACATCTTAAATTTGTAATGGACTTTCAGGAAACTAGCACGTTGTAGTTCTTAACTAGATATCTCCTTCTTAAGGCACGATTTTATAATATCCAATTTGTAATAACTCGAAACAATTTAAAACTACACTCTTTAGTATAGAGTTTGCAAGACCTCCCCCTTCTTGCGCATTATAGGATCTTTTGAACTGGTGTGTGTATGTTTAAATTGTAAGTTACACCATTAGTCGATTAGTTAACGTTACGATTAGACAACCAAGGCCAAAATATGCATGGTCAGTTAAATGCATGTAATCCCCGGCGAGTTTGTCTATTTTGTGCCGGGTAAAACCTTAGCTTGTAGGAGAGAAATGATCATATGAAACTAGCTAACATTGTAATGAGAAACTGCTGATGAGAGGTAAGCGAAATGAACTTCACGTGTGCATTTTATTAGCTAAATTTCCTGTGTGTGTGTGTGTGTGTGTGTGTGTGTGTGTGTGTGTTGGTCTTTACTGGACCTACTAAAGCTTATTCCAAAAGTACGCAAAGATTTTGGAATGAGGTGGGGAGGGGAGATCTTTTCGACTACAGGCAATAAGGTCGCATTACACGCCGTAGTTTGTAAGAGAACCTGGTGAGGGAGAGAATACAATCAAAAATAGGTTTACTAAATTAATGGAAGAGCTCTAATAAATTATTAAAATATACAATGCAATAATTTTTTTTCGAGTGTAAAATTGATGTACAATTCTGTAGTAAACGTTGTCTATTGCTGGGACTGAACAAATTGATGAAATCTTGTAAATGTCTTCCTGTTAAACCACTATTAAATTACTGTCTCGTACCGAGGTACCATGACACATAGTGAGTGTGTTTTTATGCTTTCTCTGAATGTCTAGTTGGGCGGAAACGTTCTGTGAATGTGACGTCAAAACTAAAGTCCACCCACAAAAAAAAAAAAAAAAAAAAGGATAACGTTAAGAAAGTGTTGCCTTCCTGTCGAGCCGTATATGACTGCTGATTTAAAGCTTTTCGCGGGGCTGTGTAAAGTTAAACATCTAAAAAAAATCACGAAGAGGCCTCCGCTATCAGTGTGAATACTATGTCAATATGCAGAAAGTGTCATAATGTAATCTGTAGGCGCCACTGGGCTTTTCACTAACAAAATGCACGTCGTTGATGTCACTCGTAGACAGGAAGGTAATGTCTGACTGATAAGGACATCACTATCTTCCTCAGGGTCGACTGTTCACAGCTATTAACTTTTTTGATCCGGTCAGCTGTTGACAAGTTGCGTATCGCACAGAAATGTTCAAGCTTTTATCGAGGAGATGCAATTAAGACAAGTGTACCCTAGATAGTTTCAACGAATGATTCTCTATCACATTAATCATTTATAGTTCGACACGCCTATTTATATTGTAAAAAGTAACAACAGTTTAAGAACTAGATATGGAAAATGTTTTTAATCAGTAAGTTGCATATTAAGATAAAGTATACGCCACATAATTCCATAGAATACATCATAAGTATTTCTGTTTAGCAGATCGCTTCCTCTTATGTTGCTTGAACCTGGGAACGTAAAATTCTGCTAGCTGCCTACACCATTTAGTGTTTCCATAGTTATTTCATTCGGAGAATAGCCAGAAGTCACGGGAAGCAAACTAGAGCAAAAGTAGATTGGGGAGGGGTCGTGTGACATTATCTTATCGCAATATGGATGGATCACCTGTAGCACCGTACAAGCATTGTCCATCCTCCTCCTGAATGCTTTCTGAAAATCATTTTTGACTTCTTGCAGAGATATTCTAAAATATATTAAACGTCGTATGAATACCAAGGGTATATTTACAAAACTTTTTTATTGGTTGTTGACTATGTAAAATGCATGATTTTGTAGTAAGTCATCTCTAGGATATGGTATATCAGGAATGAAAATCTTTAAATTCTACCCTTATAGGGAATTCTCCCCAGTCCCAACATAGCAAAATATATTTTTAACTTTTTTTTAATGACTTATACACTGCTTAGAAAGAAGTCAATGTGAGGAAAACAGCCATGGCGCCAACCTCAATAAGACGCAGGACCTCCTTTAGCTGTGATGACTGCAGCAATCCTACGGATTGTTGCAGTCCGGATCTCCAGTTCATCCAACAGATATTCAATAGGGTTGAAATCAAGCCTCTGTTGAGGCTACTCAAATGTGACGTTCATGTCCACCAACCGTGCCATAAGGTTGCAGCAGCAGCCTTATGACACGGTGCATTATTATTATTATTATTATTATTATTATTTTGACACCTCCAGGGAGTCCAAAGACTCATCGAGGGAGAGTGTGCCGACAGCATCGAACGATTGTCCCCCTTCCAACTACTAACCGCGCTCAAACTTACTTAACTGAGCCATTAGTAGCAGAGGCTCTACCAATCGACCAACCTTTGCTGGCAAAGAAATAAAGCCAGCAGCACCCAGTTTTTCCAAGGTGGGCACCCTACCAAGTACTAACTGGGCTCAGGTTTGCTTAACTTCAGTGATCAAACGAGAACTGGTGCTTTCAAACCGATGTGGCTGCTGACATTGTCGTACTGAAAGAGACAATGGTCGCTTCTGTTGAAGCGCCACAAAGTAGGAAGCATTGCATTGTCCAGAATGGTGAGATATATCTCGGAGTCCAGTGTTCGTGGCACCACAAACATAGGTCCGAGGACAAACTAGGAAAAACAGGACCATACTATCACACTGCCACCTCTGAATTTCATAGTTGGGGTTACGCACTTTTGTAAGAGATGTTCGCCTGGTATTCACCACACTCACACCTCCATCTGCTCGACAGAGGATACAGCGTGATTCGTCTCTCCATAGCAGTGTTCCAAGCTTCCACTGTACTCGCTTTTTGCACTGAACCACATTACCTGAACCAACATGCAGAGTCGTCTACTGAAGACGACTCTGCACGTTGATTCAGGTAATGTGGGGTTTGCAAATTGCTGTACTACCATGGAAACCTATGTTGTGGTCCTCGGTTCTGAATGTTTTTGTGCAGATTTGTATTCCGGTCTATTCCCGGAACTCGGCATTCACCTGTCGGCAAACGAATGGCGGTTTTTACATAGTATCCTTCGTGTTACCCTATGGTTAAGTTCTGTCAGTGTGGTTGGTCGTCCATTGCTGGAAGCACTTGCAGTTAACTCCCTGCGCTTCCATCTCAGTATGATATCACTAATTGTTGACCTGGGATGGCCCAATTTGTCACTAATTTGCCGAATAAATAGGCCTGCAACATGGCATCCTATCATAACACTTATTTTGAAATCAGTTCTCTTCTTTCCCGGACACAGTTCTAGTTTCCCGGACACAGTTCTAGTTTCCCTAAAGTGCGTTCTTTTCAGTTCTACATCCAAAAATGTTAGAAACCTATAGGATATTAGTACCATAGGTGAGTAAAAAATTAATCCGGAAACCACACACAACTTTTTCAAGCCACTTTTTTCTTCTGGTAAGCAAGGTAGTGGTGGTGGTCTTATCGGAGGGAAAAAATCGTTTACCTCCTAAAGACGTTCACAGATATCTATATTACAGTGGGATTCTAATACCGCGTAGTTTGAAAATGGAAATGCTATCCACTCAACCAAAGTGAACAGATGCTCTTCCAATCCATTTTGTTAATTACTGAAGTAATGTAGCGTAGAAGAAAATAATTACCCTGTAGATTACCGATCTTAAAGTGCTAGATCTACCTGTCTAAACCGATCTCCTACTCTTAACAGAACCTCAACTAGCCTTAACGTATGTTATGTGCCTCAACTTTCTTAACTACAGTGTCAAGAATCTTTTCGTCACAAGAGTGTGAAACTATATTTGTGAAGTGTGCCAGAGAATAAGCCTGGAGTCTCCTCTTTACGATCTTCTATGGCTTAAAATTTCCTTGCCCCATTCCATTGCTTTCATTTACTGTCTCTGTTGCTCTCCAAATTCTGATGGCCACTCCTGGCTTTTCGACTGTATAAAGAGCTGGATCATCTACGGTTCAAATATTGAGGCTTATCTTTCTTGATGACTTCAACGTTCACAATACAGAATGGCTTTCCTTCTCCAGTTCTGCCATTGAAGCTGGCAGAAACACTGAAATCTGCTGTAAAGAATACCCAGTAATTCTCTCCACTCTCCCAACACCCTTAATCTCTTCTTAACCACTTCTCTCAATAAATACATTGTGAATGTCAGCTCTTCTCTTAGTAAATCAGACCATCTAAATCTCCTTTCTTTCAGAATGTCTTTATTCAGTTACTCCTGTATACATCCTATTTGGTGCTATAATAGTGCCATATGGGATGACCTGCATGATTTCTATTTCTTTCCTTGGACTGGCTGCTGTTTTTGCACTTTGGACCCATACACCTGCTCTGACTGAATAATTGAAATGATTCTTATTGGAACAGAGACCTTCGTTCTCCCTTCTACCAAAAAGCGCAAATCATCCAAACCTTGATTTTCCACAAATGTAAAAATAGCTCAAGAAAAGAATTGCACATAAGTGGCTTGAAATCAAAATTCCAGCATCCTATTCAGTATACAAGGCAGCATGCAGTAGCTGTAAAAAAATATAAAAAAAATAATCAGCCAATCCGTCTTTGAAAGCGCCTAGTGCAACAAAAGTATCCTCCTGCTCGAATGGCAGTCGAACCTTCTGGTCCCTTCAAAAAGGTCATTGGGTATCCATGTTTCCATGTCTCATATTTCGATATCATTGTAACATCACCCAAAGTTTACGCTAGTCTCCTGGCATTATTCTTTTTCCTCTAACTCCTACATTGCTAATCAGGACAAAGCATTTCCATCATTACCAAGACTGCATGCTTCGTTAAAATGACATCAAAAAAATCCTGAATAGCTTAGATACTAACAAATTTTCTGGTGCTGATATCCACTTCCCAGTTTTGCTTAAAAGTTGTACTATTGAACTAACACCCAACTATATCCTCTTTATAATCTTGCATATTCTTCTGCCGTCTACCCTACCATTCTCGAAAAAATGTAATAAAACCAGCGTTCTGGTTATCCCATCGCACACATCCCAGTTGTAATGGAGAAAGTCAATAACCAACTACTTTGCTACCGAAAAAGTCCACCAGTTATTAGTGACTACCAATATTGATTCCGAAACTCTTGGTCCACCATAGATTCCTTGGCAACATTGCCCATATATGGACCTAGTTTTTGGAAAGGTTTTACGAAACTCGCTTGTTCACTAGATATTTTGAATGGATTTGATTAGGTCTAGCATCAAAGGCCTACTTACAAAATTACTGTCTTGTGGTCTACCATCTGCCTTTTTCTATTTCATTGCTAGAAACTCAGTGTGACGTGCAAGTTGGATTTTTCTTCGGATTTCCTTACTAATGCCAGATTACTTCCAGGTCTTTGTACTTTTAAACGTGCACTTTGATGAATTATGTCCATAAATTACCTATCACTAATATCAAATCATATCCGCAGTTTTGCAAATGATCACATCATTATCTTTTTTTTTGTTTTTTTAATTTGACAAACCTTTCGATGCCCATATCCCAAGTTACAAGCTCTTCCACAACCCTGCCTTATTCGTGCAAGAAAGGTCATACTTTACCTTTTGATAATATCCAGATCTCACTCAAGATTAGCTTTCTTCTTGGACTGATCTACTTCTCTGGTATCCTGGCATAAGCACATCGCATCCATAGCTGCCTCTGCGCGCGCGCGCGCGCACACACACACACTCACTCACTCACTGTGCTTTTCCACTCAAAAGGTCCTCGCCTATGCAACACATAACGGTATACAAATCCAACCTACCTTAGAATATTGTTCGCACGTATTGGGCCGTGTACCAAAAACGCTTCCATTGCTTAATGCTGGCCAGAAAACGACATTTTGGATAATTGTTGATGCAATTGTGCCATTTCCACGGGTATTTTCATGAGCCCTGTTCTGCCTAGCTGGCTGCCACCAATCCTCTGCTTTCTCTCAAACCTATAAACACGAGCAGCTGTTGGCCAACTTCCTGTCCTCATCTTTCATATATTCTACCTGTATGCTCTTTGAACAATCTTTCCCACACAGTTTTTTCCCTAAGGAATACAATCTTCAGTTTTTCAATAAAACATAAAAAGGTTCCTTTCTTCTTGGCCGCTTGTCCAGATATGGCGCTGATCTGGTTTTGTTTCACAGCTCTCATGCGGGATTGATGTATATCAAAGAGTGGACAGTATTTTTGAGTGTATTACTATTTGTCTATTAGGTTATTGCTATTAAAACACCTTTTTACTGGAACATTTGAAAATAATTTGCTGGTCTGTGTGACATTAAAAGAACGTGATGTACTTT